>NC_091486.1:34738771-35053362 GCF_947461875.1 Haliaeetus albicilla
TAGAGTTCCTACTGACAGAGGACTTCTGTGACCTCAAACATGCTTGTGGCTTCCAGACACGCAGCAAATAATGGAACAGTTGCCAGACTACACGAGTCTGTTATATACCTTCTCAAATTAAACAAACGAACAAACAAAAAACATTTAAATGAAAAGCCTCTGTGCTAGAGAGCAGCAAATTTTTAAGCATTTCTGCTTCTGGACTCTAAATGTGCAAACCCGCTGAATACTTACCTCTTTCTATAAACAAGAATGCAAACATGAACGAAAGCAGGCTTTTTTTCTGTTTTCATGAATTTGAAAGACAGACTCAGAGAGAGCAACCATGTGGGTTATACGCAAGTGCAAGCAAGAAAAAAAGCTTACAAAAGAGCCTCCACATCAGGAGTGCCCTGCCTTCAGTAATCCTTTTCCTAATGCTTTATTCCCTCAAAAACTCTCTCTCTTCTGATTCCAACAATGAACTTTTCCTCTTTTCCAAAATCACCTCTGCCTCTGACTCACTTGCGCTCTGCTTCTGATTTTGAGCAGGTCATCTGAGTGTGTGAGCTATCTAAGGATGGGTGTTCTCTGAGATGGTATTTCATGAAGTAGTATTTTTAAGAAAGTTGGGGTTGTCAGAGATGGGGGGGTACTGTGCATGAACTCTGTTGGAGTACCAGTCCACATTTTACTATTCCTGTAAAATAGGTTTCATAATTATGAATGTAACTGTTAACTTCACCTCAGTCTGAAGTAGGGAAGCTTGCATACTGTTTTGCAAATGCTGATAAATCCTGCTCCTTCCAGTAAAGGGCTCTTCCACACCGCATCATCTGGAAGAGGGCCTGTCATTGCTGAGTTGTTTATTCCTGGACCAAAATGTGTCTCCCTGATTTTTTAGTTCACAGGAAGACCACTTTATCCAACCAATTATACTACTGAAAATTATATGCCAGTCTGAGGTGTTTTGAACAGGAAGGGAATGAACACATTTGCCTTTTTAGAAAACTACAGCTAAGATACAAATAAAATTCTTATCTCCAAATATTCATAAATGTGCATGCTTTTATCTGTCTCTGCTGAAGGAAGAATAAATGAAGATGTCAACCTCAAGTCTCAGACATTTCTTGAGCTCTTAATAAATAATGAGAAAGTACAAGGTCAACTACCTTGTTTCTGAAGTACTTCTGTTCTTATTCTCCTCTTTTCCTCAAACATGATGAGAAGACATATTTTAACAAAGATAACCCACTCCTGTCCTAATGCTGCAAACAGAGGTCTTCCCCTAAGACTGATCTTTAACCCCAAAAGTTTTTCTAGAAAGGTAGGGTGTCAGTTCTTCAAGTTAAATCATTCCTTTTCACCAGCCATTTATTTATTTTTCCTTATGACCATACTATGTCAACTTCATGTACCAGATGGATGTTTCTAAAAGCATTACACTCAACACCTATTTCTGAGAGGTTTATGAGAGACCAAAAGAGGCCCACAACAAGAAACAGGTATGAGTGAACTTGGACGAAAAGTTGAGGTTAGTCCTGATTCAATTTTATCCCTAATACTGTATCATTGGTCTTTTAAGTCTGAGGACTTAGATGTCCCAAAGTAGGTCTTTCATATAAGCTTTGTAAAGTATCAGTTCCAGGTCTTTGTCTTAGGGAAGATGTGCTTTTCTTATTTCTATTGAAATAATGCAATGAGCTTATTGTCTCCAAAGATGTCTTTTCTTTCTCTTCTCATCTGGCAAAGCAATATATATCTTCTATCTGAAACCATATCATTGTAAAATGAGATAAAGCAGAACAAAGAAGAATTCTCTGACCTGTGGTGGTCTTCAGATATTGAGCAAAACCAACTATTTTCTCCAGTTGGATAAAAGCTTTTTTCCTGTTTTTCTCTATTTGGCAGTTAGGCACTTGGACTCACAAAGATTTATATTCAATAGAATTGTCAGTAAGAAGCTGTCAGAATTGGGGGATATTGACATTTTTCAGTCAAGCTATGGATGAAAACAGAAAAGATAAAACTGACACCATAAAACAAGGTGTAGAATCCTGTTCCCATTGAAGTCAATAGCAGATTTCCTAAGATTTCACCCAAGGGATTTTTAAAAGCATGTGGGTGACCTGGGAGCCCTTATAATGGGGTTTTACGGTGGAAAGCCATACAAACACTTCTTGAAGTTTCTGACTTTGACCCAAATTGAAATTTTAACTGGTATAGTACATTGTGATTTTCTCTTGTTGATATCTACACGGTAACTACAAAACAATTCAAACAACCCACAACACTGGGAATTGAAATCTCTCAGATTATTTAAACAAGGGAGGCAGGATAGCCAACAACTGTAAAAAGTTTTGTTCTTCTTTATTAACACTTCTCTCTTGTGAGATGCTCTTTTAAAACTTTGGGAAATTCAGTCTCTTCACTGAATTCCTGCAAATTGCCTAATAGGAGTTGTGTTTGGGGTTCTTCCTTATGATCCAGACTTCCCTGCTGTGGGGAACTATACACTGGACTCAAACTGCAGAGAAATTTGGACTTAGATGCAATATGTTTAGAAAATTTTCTTCCTTTGTATTACTGTTATCGAGAACTTAAATCTTGATGGGTAAACTAAATGATAAATGGTCATTGGATTTTTTACTATATGCAATACTTTATACAGAATACTCAAGAAACAGTCGAAAGAAAGAAAAAAAAATATATATTCATAGCAGACTTCTATCACTGAAGTTTTTCCTTCTCTCTGAAATATCCACTTTTTATGTGTATGGCCAAAATTCATCTATATTGCAGTCAGCAAGGTTGCATTAGTGATTCATCCGTTTCCCTTTGTGTAGCTCCAGTTCTTTACTATTTTATATTGTCTGACCAAAGCATGGAGAGATTTAGTCAGCTAATTAACTCGAAGAAATGAAATAACAAACAGCATATATAACATTCATGAAAAATAAAGATACCAGGAGTGTGCAATATACATGTCTTACAGATTTAAGCATATGTTTTGATTTTTATTTTTTTGAGTAATTCCTTACTAATAATACTCAATTTATTTAGGATGAGAGACGGTGGGAAGGGTTTTCTTTGAGCATAATGAGGACATTTCCAATGACATCTTCTTTCATTTATGAGAGAAGAAATTATGTTTCTGTCTTATACATTTGGGTTTTTTAAAGTCCAGACAGTTCATCGTAAGGATTCAGTCTCTGGCTCCAGAGCTGAGAATAATTTCATGTGCTCTAAATATTACCTGTGGCTTTCTTTGTATCATATTGAAAATAATAACTCTCAAGATCACTGCCTTTCTTTCCTCATGCAATTTTGAGCTTGGCTATAAGATAGGCAGTTGGATACAAAGGCTTCTTCTTATTGTCTTATGTTTTTTCTTTCAAACCCCGCATGTCTTCTGGCTTCACCAACTTTGTAATCTCTTTTTTTCACTACTGAGGAAATATTTTTCCCAGCATTTTTCTACTGTGCTCTTCATAAGATGCAGGGAGTGCTAAACATTGTTTGCTGCCCAGCCCAGGGCAGTGTCTGTGCTGTGGTCCTGGCACAGAGGTGGGCTGTGGACCAGAGCAACATGACGGTGGTGCTCCTGGCCAGCTCACAGCTGGTGAAGTCTTGCTTAGTATCAGTCAGAGGGTTAATCAAGAAAGAGCCAGAGGGACACAGACCAAGGAGCATTCTGCTTGCTCCTATTGTGTAGACCAAGCATGGATACACCTACTATTTACACAATGTTTATGAACAAAAGTAAATTGTAATGTTGTACTGCCTGTCTTTCTCTGTTGAACAATTAGCTGCTGTAATAATCACCTTCACCATCTTCAGCTAAAGTAAATTTCCAACAGGAAGAAAAAGAGATAATGATTCTTTAGCCAGACACAGTGGGAACTTTTAAAGGCAAAGTTTTCCTGTTGCAAAAATTGGCAAATTCAAATTTCAATGCACTAATTATGTGCAAAGGCTCCAGAGCACCTTTGAATTCCTTGGTGGGAGCAAATCTCTCAGGGATATATGTTTCATATAGCAGAATCCACAGGTGAGCCAACTGCAGTTCTGAAAGAAGTGCTAAAACCATGTTGGTTTGGGTTGTGCATGGATGTTGGATAGATCAGAATGTGGACCATTGTATATGCATCTCATTTATGAAAGGCTGAATATACTTAAAGAGACAAGAAGGACAACTTTAAGCTGTAAGAATGTAATGTAGAGGAGATAGTGCTCTTTTAATCCCTCAAGTAAAAACATTTTTTATAAAGAGGAAAACTTAATAAAATCATTGGAAGCTTAATGAAGGTTGAGAGTAAGCAAGTTCTTCTTAAATGTGTATATATGGTAAATGACATCTCTTCCCTGTCTCTTAATCATAGGAGGTAGTGTCAACCATTGCCTTGCCTGAGTATTTTACATACCCAGCCCTTAGACACACCGTATTTTGAATGACTTAGTGTATAAATACTCATATTTGCAGCATGTAGAGGAAGACTCACAGCAGAATGTAGCCCTCAAGCTTCAGCTAGATGACAACATGAAAGATGGGTGAGGTCATAATGGATCATATGGCTCATAATAATATGATTATTCATTTTTAATTCATTTGAATCATGGATATTTGTGTTGGGGCAAGTTCTTGTTAAGAGCAGCTCTTTCTCTCTTTTCCCTGTGTTTTGCAAACTAATACATTTTTGAAGTGTCAGTAATTTGTATGTGTGTTGTCAGCTTGCTACAGGTTCCACAGTGGTGTAAACATTCTCTTGATCTGCCCCATACATGTAGATTGTGCAGGAACCAGTCAGAAAATCACTAAAAATAAAGGTGAAATTGATCTTGCAGTGTAATTGTACAGCACCAAATACAAGCCAGCACAAATGAAATGAGCAGACATTTCGATTTTTCTCCAAATTGCAAGTATTTTTTTCTTACAAAGGAAAGGAATATTTTAATAGGATGTCTACAGTGGTTCCAAATCTAAACCAATGGCAGGACGCAAACAGCCGTAGGGCTGCCAGTTGTACATGTGGAAGGTTGCTTACCTACCTGGCATCCTTTGGACAACCCGTAATTAAAAAAGTGAGATTTACGTGTAGTGTAAACTATATCTAGGGTCACATCTGCTGTAGAGGAGCAGGAGCTATTCCCACATTGTTGTGCGTTGTAGCTTTCTTGCTGTTGGCACTTGGTGTGTTTTTATGAAAAAAGTGGTTCATAACTGCACCCTCCCAGAAAAAGATAGAGGGGTGTGGGACAGTAGGATTACTCAGGTTGGAAGAGACCTTAAGTGGTCACCTTGCCCAGCCTCCTGCTCAAAGCTTTTGATTTGCCTGCTGCTGCTCATACGTGGTGATCTAGCCTCTCCTCAGGTACCATTGACCTGAGTGTTTGGGAAGCAGAATTAAGTGCTTTCTTCCTGTGTTTGGGCTCTCTATCTCCTACAAAGCAGTTCTGACTGGGAGGCCCTCCTTTCTCTGCTCACATCTCCATTATCCATCACACTCCTGTGTAAGTGGCAGGCAGAATCTGGTGCTCAGTGAGTTGAATAAACTACTGGATTGGGAGCAGTAGCAAATCCCACCATCCCACTGCAGTTATGAGCTTTTAGTAAATAAATAGGAAACATTTCACATAATTAAATATCATCTTAGGAAACTGGAAAAAAAAATGCCCTAATTTAGAAAATCTTTCAGAATGGCATATAACATGCTGCTTAAATGTGTTTTGTAGTGATTTTGCACCAGAAGCACATGTCTGAATACATTCATGAAAGATCACAATTAATCAGCATATATTTCAATCTGTCGGATTTTTTTCTAGGGCATATAGCTGCTAACATTCCTTTAATAGCTTCACCATATCCAAACTTCACCTGCCCATCTCCTTGCCCCCTCAAAATTCCCATTTATCCAGGGTTCTCATTTTATCAATCACATTTTGTAATAGAAGTCAATTTTGTGTGTCCCAAATGGCTAAGCATTTCCATCCTTATATCAAGAATTAAGCATCTCCTGAGAAGGAGAGGTCAAGTGCTGTAATAAACCAGATTCCATCAAGAATGTGAAAAAATGCTGCTCTGACCAAAGCTAAATGGAAGTATAGCTGTTTTGAGATGTGATGGGAAAGCGTAATGAATAAGCTGAAGCTATTTCTAGTTTATGTCCACTGTGGTTGATTCGTCCTCATTCTTTCTGACACTGTTATTTACTCTGAATCATGCTGAAAACTGTATACGTACACGATGTATTCAGAAGACCAGGCCCACAGCCAGTTTCAAGCGCCATGATTTCACAACATATATCTATGCCTTTTGACTGTGTTGGGAATGAAATCTGAACAGGGAATAAGCATAAACTAAGTATAAGCAGGCAGGTATTGAATAAGAAAATAGTTTCACTGGATTTCTGGTCCAGAAAGAAAAGTGACTCTGAGAAATCTGTCCCTGTAGTTCAATAGGTGAAATGTTTACCACTGGAAAATCTCTTATTGATTTCAGCAGAAATGGTATTTTCCACTGAAATTTTCTACTTGATAGCATACCACAATATTTTTTCCATTTTATATATTAAATTACCAGAGGAATAAAATACAGGGTTTAGTATTTAGCAGAAACACAATGCTGTATTTATTAGCTTGCTGTAATATTTCTTTTTGCCAATAAATCTGGTAATTTTCTTTTTAATGAAACATTTAAAAACCTGTCCATTTCTTGCTCCCCAAATATTCTGAATATCCAACTAACTGACTGAGATGAAATAAACTTTTGATATTTATTCTGAACAGAACACATATTGTTTGAAGCAAAACTTAATTTTGTTTTGAATCTAATGAAATATAATGTATTATTTAAAAAAAATACATATTTTATCCCTTTATTCTCATTTCTGACGGAATAATGCTGACAATCTCCATTAAAATCTAATCTTACAAAAAATATTATTTCATATGCAAACTGCAACAGTTGTGGTTGAGGAGAAAACAGGCTTATATCACTAATACTCACATTATAGGTGGTTGGTAAAAGAAGATGACATGGAATTCTCTGTAAATTAATAAGTGTAAATTCATCATAAATTGTGAAGGGGGCAGGTCAGTTCTAAAGAATGATGAGAAATTCTTTGAATTTCTGAAAAATTACTTGAAAAACTTTAATTCCTACTGTTTATTATTAAGACTATGTCTGAAAAAATATTTGTCAATCAGTTCTTATTCCTAATCTACTTTTCTTGAAGACTGTTACTTCTGTATAGGCTGAGGGTTTTTTTGTTGGTTTTGGGGGTTTTTTTTACAGTTATATAAATTAATAATATAAAGGGTATTATCTGTACCTACAAGGTTTGTCTTTACTATATCATACAACTACAAAATAAAGACAATCCAGGACATTACTATAATTGCCATCACCTTAGATTTTCAAAAGTACTGGAGATGATTGTTGGGTATTACTGCACAACAGTGTGTTGTCCTCTCAAAATAGTGGTGATCAATATACCAAGAGCTTTTGAAAGTACCCACCAACTTTCTGGTCTGTGTAGTGCTCTACCTACCTGCATTATTAAATAAAAATAAAGATTTAGAATTTTCCTTTTTTAGAAGAAGACATATTTCCTTGCATAGTACTCAGCTAAACTACCTTATATATCTGAGCAAAAGGGAAAAATGATCAGCAGTACAGATAATTCTCTGTGTTGTGTGTTGAGTTCCCTGAATCAGACCAGGTGAAGCTTCAATGCTTATTTTTTCTCACTGATTGTGGATATCAGTTTCTCAGAATGCTTCATCATTGCTGAAATAAACATTTTCTAGTGAAAAATATTCTCATTTCTTTTCATATCTTCCAACCAACACAGTTTCTTCACTACTGCTTCTTGCTTTTTATGCAAAAAATATTGAATCTTAGGTCTCACTTTTTACTTTTTTTCTTCCTGAACATACTAGATGAAACTCTTCAGGAATAATACTTTCACCTTAAAGATGAATCAATTTACATCGTTATTAGAAGGACTGCCAAGACAGAAGCAATCTGATTTTCATAATATTTCCATTGAAGTGGATAAAGACCTTTTTCAGCTTTTTGGGTTTTTTGACAACTTGAAAATAGCAAAAATGTAGTTGTAAAAGGTATATTTTGAGTTTTCTGGATAGAACAAAAACTGAAAAGTAAAATTTAGTAACATGAATTTTCAGCTGTTCTCTGCAGGCACACTTTATTTCCATAACTCATACACTAGTGTCTACTTAAGTGTACCTATATATGTTGTTAATTCTAAGTGTGAATAATGATAATAAATCCAAATGAAATAGTTTGCAAAAATTAACAATCTTCAATTTTTTTCTTGAGTAAATGGAAAAAAGTACTTAAGTATCAAGTTGTATTATCGTGAAATGAATTTTTCTGAAAAAAGTTTTTGTTTGTTTTGTGTTCCCCCGACCCCCAAGTCAAGGCTGGTATATGCCAGCAAACTTACAGTCTTTCCCCCAGGTCTGGGGGAACCCTCGCAAGTCATCCTGTCACCAGGCACAGGTGGAGAGCCAAGGCCAGGGCCTTCTCCATGGCCTGGCTTGCCCACAGCAACGCTACCCACATCCACAGTGACATCTTCTCTAATTTTTATTTGGTGCACAGATTCTTTGAAATATTTCTGGTGTAAGAATATATAAAAATATGACTAAAGCTTTGTTTACACAATTAAAAAAGCAATTCACTAAGGAGAAAGATGGAAAAGTTCTTCAGAAGATTTCATTCGTGGGTGAAGCCCCTCTTGCCTTGCCTACAACAGTTCCCATACTGCTGCTAAGATTGATGAGTCAGCTCACATGCATAATATTAATTCATAGATCTCAAATCACCTCACAAAAGAGATCAGTGTCATTCCAGAAAGTGACAATGTGGGAAAGTGACTTGTGGAATGTCATCAACACAAGGTCATCATGGTGAGTTCATGAGTTTAAATCTATGTTTTCCATGTTGTGTAAAAGTATGTAAGACACAAGGATTTGATACTTGACGGAGACATCTGAGAAATATGGAGATCTCACTATGGATTTGCCTTTGCAAAACTGCCGTTAAACAGGAAAGTAGTATACATGCTGGAGATGGGTTTGCATTGTCTTAGCTCCAAGTTGCTCATGTGGATTATGCTCTCTAAAATAGTGGAATAATTCTTGAAACTAAGGTTCTACAAAATGTAGTACTATGTGTGGGTTTGGGAGCCACATGGGAGGTTCTCACCACAGCTGTGTGATGTGAATAAGAGCTTGGGGAGAAAGGCAGCATATATAGATCACAAGCACTCCCAATCTGCACATATGTGGATAGTCAGTGTCGTGACTCCTCCTCCCCATTTACTTGTCCATCCACAGGGGCTTATGATCCCAGCCGTACACCTACCGTGAAGAAGAGTCTCCTGCAGGGTTGACTGTCCTTTCATACCTCCAGAGCTCAAGAAAAGTGAGGGAGAAGGAGTCACAGCAACTGCGAGGGCATGGGGGTTGGGACTGGTAGGGGCATGGGCAGTAGCTGTCTGTGTGTGTGCATCTGTGTGGTGGGACAAATAAGGATAGGGAAGAGGGGAATGTGCCAGAGCTCCCAGTGTGTGTGTGTGCACACACTTCGGACACCAAAATATCTCCCTGTGTAAAAGGCTTGCTGCAACATCATGATTTAGATGTTTGTTCTTGGACTGATTCCCGCTGTTATTCACTGGAAGTGCAATCAGCTTCTCAGAATTTTGTCTAGCCTTCCTTTAAGTGTCCAAGTGATGTAATGAAGATGTAAAATAAGTCTTAAATGCAGTTTTTGTGGCACTTACAAGAGAAATTTCTGAAATCCCTTTTTAGAGCTTTAAAACTAATCTCTCCGTTGCAAACTCATGCAGGCATGATCTCACCTTTTGGCTTAAAAATCATTTCATCTTGCCAAAGAGTGTTGCTATTCTTCACCTTTTAAATGCAATTTGATCTTCTCGTGCAGCTTTAACAATAAGATTTTTTGATGGGTTGAAGGCAATTGCAGAAAATAACAACTTGGCACAAGGGAATGTAGAATGACTGATAATTTTGCAGAAAAAAATACAAGTACTTGACTTCTGAGGCTGTAGGGCAGCAAATGTCCTCGCCTAAAGCATATAGGCAAAACTGAGACTTTCTAAAAGGTTTTTGTTTTCCCTCCTTATTGCTTAATCTTCCAAACTGCACACTTTTTTGTCTTTGCTAATAATTTTATCCTCATGAAAGGATATCGTCATCATCAGAGATTTTCATACGGCAGGCTTCCTTCCAAATATTTGTTAAAGGGGTACAAAAATCACTTCCAGACCTCCCCCTTGTTTGACTAATGCTTCCCTGCATAGTTGAGAAGGAACCAGGAGCTACACCAAATGCTGGATCCATTACCATATCCCTAGCTAGTTTAAACCTAACTCAGTACCATCATTACAAGACACTGGAGCTTACAATTCAGATACAAGTCCTTAGCCCTTAGCATGTCACTGTTAGTAAAATCATCTCTTTTAAGGTAAAAAAAAGCAGTAAAGAGGCATTGTAAATTATTTAGGCCAGTATCTGTATAACAAAGGAATCTGTGTCACTTGGCAACTGCTACTGACATTGTATTTTATGATCATAGCGTTTTAGCACTGTGGCTGGTACTCATCAACTCACTCCTGCTCCAAAAGTAAGTACCTTTCAGCAACTTGGTTTTAGATATGAAAGTCACATCATTGCAGTGACGAAGACTGCTTAGCTCAGCATACCGTCACTGGATAGATGTAAGGCCATGATAAACTCTGAATAATACATCTGAGTATTGAAGGAAAGTGTGTTGTAATGGAGCTGTACGCACACTATTTACAAATATGTGATGGACTACTGTTGTCACTAGAAATCATGTTCCAAGCAAAGGTAAAAAATCCAGTACAAAACTCCACAAAAATACTTCTGCTTTTTCCCAGGAAGCTTCTCACTTGTTTATCAACAGCTATTTCCAAGTGAGGAGCATAAATTTGTCCTGATTATATTGATCATATTGATTGTATTTAAACCAACTACTTTGGATATTTCAGTTTTAAGAAATATCACTTTAAAAAGTAAAAAAATCAATTCAAAATTTGCCTCTGCAATCTGGAACCCAGGATGGAATTTATAATGTTCCAACTTTCAGCCTGCATGACTATTAGCATTAATTGCTTGCTGAGAATACTGCAAACAAAGCATATTAAGATTTCTTTTCTCCTTAGTACAACTCTAACACCATCATTATGGAAAGTTGATATAAATTTTGTTGTTCTATAGGCAGAATTTTACAACACTTGAGTTTGAGTAAGCATATTACAGGCAATGTTCAGACTGCTAAACATCTTTAACATTCCATGCATGTACAAATAATTTTTCCCATTCTTTTCCCAAGTACTGTAATGCTTAAACCCAATCTGTAAGATAAAAGTTGTCATATAACCCTTCCACACAAAAGATGTTAACTATACAAAACTGTGAGGATGTGCTTAAATTTTCATCTAAAATTGTTACATAAAACAGAATCAAAATATTATGATCCAAGTAAAATATCTTTTGCATTACACTGTATAGATACTGCTGAGAAGATAGGAAGAAAATTTTGTTGTTTTGTGAAAAAAAGAAATTACTGTTGTAATGCTGTGGCATTTTATATAGATCAATTTCTGTGATCAAATACGAAATAAATAAAAGATTCATGCAAGATCCTAAGCACTCTACTGTATGATTTAAAAAACAACAAAACTAGTGAAAAAGCAGCATTTGAAAATGCTTAGCAGTCTGTTACATAGGTCAGCCTATGCTCAAAAATCACCTTCTTAAGGTGGCACTTCCAAACCCCTCCAAACTGCTAATCCAGTCCTGAAAACAAAATGTCACATCACTGTCTAAAACTTCACCCTCCCCTGCTAATTCTGCCTCTAAATAAATGGGATTTGCAGCAGGTTTTATAGGTGAACACATTTCATAACAAGGACTGGAGAGAGTTCCAAAGTTGAAATGCTTCCTGCAGAAAGACTTGCCAGCACACGGTCCATATGCCAAGAAAGCTAGCTGGATACCCTCTACAGCTGCATTTTCACAAGGAGATAGATACGGTCTTACTGGCATGCAGCTTCCAAGCCATTGACATTTTTACATTTTTCAGAAACAACATACTGCACTCCACCCCCTCTCAAACAGCTAGCCCATACACACTGAAGAGCACTGTGCTCTTAATGGGTGGGTCACAGCTCTCTATACTACCTTGTCTCTAAGTTAATATGAAAATCAGCTTTCTGATGTGTAGTAGTAACAAAGTCATTATCTCTCACAGTCGCTGTGGAAAGCATACCGCCTGAGAAAAATAGCTGCTTTTCATTGGATGATCAAGCACAATTTATGATTTTCTGAAACTTTCTTTCCCTGTCACTCCCTCCAAATTACCATCTCATTTGGCAAACTGAGTCACACAATCTTTGAGGTATACGAGTTGTTCTCCCAGATCTACCAATATCCCTTCCATCCTCTCAGTGTCAGCACTTAGCTTACTCTATTCCCCATCCAGTTCTTGGTCCGAGTACTGATAGTGAAGCAAGGGGAAGGAAGGAGAATGTTCTCAGCAGTTTGTGAACACTCTTCTGCTGCTTTCTTTTCCCTTAAACATCCATGTACTCATCCATATGGGAGATTTGTGGCCCACGACTAACATTGCCTTTAGCAGAGAAATTACTTTTTTTTCCTCTGGGCTCTCAGCAAGAAATGACTGAAACTGTAGACATTCCTGGCTACTCATATTCAAGTCCACCATTTAGGGTCTGAAGTTCAATGCTGATGATAAAAATGGTCATTAATAGTACTATTGTAATCATTATAGATTTTTACAAATTCATTTGTACCTTTAATCAATTTGAAGGAATAGTTACAGGCACTTTCATATACATGGGTGCTTTAAGAATAAAGCTTCTGAATATTTGATTTTTGTTTTATTAAATGAAAAGTCCAGGCTAATTAAAGAAACTTATAAGAATTTCTGCTTCCCTTTCAGAAGTATCCAGGACAAAGAACTGTTTCTTTTCCCCAAAATCTATACTTAGCATTTCCATATCTGAACACATCCTCTGGAATTGTATAGCTGCTACATTGTTTTTCTGTTCAGCATGCTATCATTCACATAATGTTTAGGAGAGAATGAAATACTAGTAACTATGATTGAGATGCTGGTTTGCCAGTCTGGCAGGAGTTTTAATTGTGTATTGCTGTGTATCTACTCTAGATGGTACTCTTAAGGAAGTTAACAAATTAGTAAATTGCATGTCTAGAAGCTAAGGGGAGGTGTGGAAGAACCATCCTGGGAAGAAGGAGCAATAGCAGGTAATACTAAATATAGCTGCTTCCCCAAATCCATCTTTCTCTATTGGTGGCTTCTTGTAGAGATTCAGCAAGGGAAAAACAAACCTGCTTGTTAGGTATTGAACATTGCAGGGCAAAACCAAAACTATTTCAACATTTCATTAGGAAGGGATGAGTCCGTCAGCAGCCAGGTAGGTGTCTGCTTTCTTATGATCTGCACGGTCAGGGTTTGTGTCACAAGCTGAGCAATGAGGAGGCAGAGGCATCCAGGTGTTTCACGAAAACAGTCCCTAGATGAGTTTTAGAAACACTTGCAAAATTTTATTAATTTTCCTAAAATTAAAACAAATCTACTGGGGCAGGTCTCTGGAGGTGTTTTAATCCATCCTTTTAAATTCTGAGAACCACATTTTGTTATGTTAAATTTGTTTGATACATTAAGGGTACAGATCGATTAGTCAGTCTATCTATTTACACATCCATTTATCAACCTGAATCTTCTACTGACTGGACTGAAGTGCACTTTTGCAAATGCTCTGTTTCAGTGAGAATAAATATTTCTAATAATCTGTAATATTTTGTTGCCAGCTGAAGCTCTAGTTGTCATACACTCCCCATAGAGTATGCTTGTATTTTCCAAGAATTTTTGTAGTATCCAAATTTATTTTGTATTCTGAGGTGTGTCCAATAACATTACGTAGTGTTAACAGGTTGTAAACAAAATCTTCCATTTATATATGAAAACATGAACAGCATTTTTTGACAAGTAAAGCATTGGTTTTGTATTCTGTTGCATTATCCTATAGTGCTGATTTGCATGTCTAGTTAGAGCTGCAAGTTCAGAAGCAGTTCTAGTGGCAGTGGTGTGGGAAGACAACCTTCTTGGGATTAGTGTGGCGTGAATGGTTCAGAAACAATGCAATTAGTAACCAGCTTTGAAGAGAATCATTTGGAAGTTAAATCCCAGCTACAAATTTGGTATGAAAGATGAACATATAACAAAAAAAAAGTGAGTTAATAAAGGGTATGATCTTTCCTATAGCCAAACATGTGGAAAAGAGGACCCTTTGATTTTTTTTTTTTTTTTTTTTTAGAATTGTTAGATCCCTATCTCTAAATAAATTAACTCAAACTGATAGACATGGATTCAGGACAGGGTGTTATTGATCCAATTTTGAAAAGGCATTAACTAATAATATTTTGACATTGTTTTGACAGGGGAAGTTATGGTGGGTCCTTTCTAGCTTTGGGAGTGATTGAAAGAATTTTCCCATGATGCACTAAGTATGTCTCAAGCCAATTTAGAAGTAAGCAATTCTGAATTCTGAACATAAAATATTCTTTATTAAAACAAAAGTCAGTGGCAACTCCATCTGGGTCTGGCCAGCTTTAACCTTTGTGACTCCTCTATTAAGTTTTTCGCCTTCCAAGGACTTCTTTCTGTAAAAAAATGAAATAATAAAATGGCAAACATCTGCACTGATTCAGCTGAGTGTGGCATAAAACTTCTGAAGTCAGTCATTGATTGTCAATTGCAATGTCATTCCTATCCAAAATAGCAATCAGTTTTATTTAGTAGTTTTTTTGGATGAGCACCCAAAACAGCAACCTGCCAGGCCCTACACCAAACTCCTCCAAAAATTCCCTGAAGAAAACTACAGCGAATTTTGGTCTTTGCTTTTGTATCTTACTAATTTCAGACTTACGTTAATAAAAGTCCATAGTTCCCACAAGGAAAAGACCAATGTATATCATAATCAAAAGCTTTGATTTCTGTTACTTTAGCATTTTACCACTCTCATGTAATAAAAAGATATATGCAAAAGGATACTCACCAGTAAAAAAAATGTGTTGCTTGCCTGCAAAAATATCAAAGAAGGGCCTGTCAAAGCACTAGTTAATAAAACCTCTGAAATTCCAGGTGCATGCTACAAATGCAGAGATTGAGGGTACGTTAGGTTACTAAGTGGGAACAAACGGGGTATGTCTAATGCGCCAAACCTCACTGCAGAAGAAGATCTTTGAAAGTAAATTGCTCTCATGAAACAGTCATCCTTGCTTTTAGTTAATTCCTGATGTACTACAAAGTAATTTGGATCACAGTAGACAGACTGCATTGCAGGAAAGGAAGAGATCCTTAGCTTCAGGGCTACATACCTTCAAGTAAGAGGTAGGATCACACCTGCCATAGCGGACAGGCTCTTGTGTGAATTCGACAAGGGAAGAGGAACTGACTTTTCAGTTACATCAACTGCATGGGAAAAATGCCATGTGGCATCCAGATTTGCAAAAAAGGTGCAAGTAAATCAGGTCAGCCACAGTTACTGGAAGACAGAAGCTTATCAGATTCAGCCTCAGTGAGCTGGACTTACCATCCTGAACTGACTTCATCTCTGGAAGCGCTTATCCTATGGGTTCCTTTGGTTGGTGGGGTTTTTCCTCTTTTTTGTTTAAACAAGAGTCCCTGTCCCCTCGCCTGGGCATGAAAAACACCTGTGCCGTAGCTTCACCCCACGTGCTTTGCAACATCTGTTTCCCTCACGCTTAACTCCTGAAGCATGGCCACTTCAACCATCTAAACGCTGATCAATTTTCTTCTCCCACTTAAGTGGATTATTTCGACTCTTTCCATTCCAGAAGGCATAGCGAATTGTTGGGATCATTGATCACTAACAAAGGCACGGACCACACGCAGTTACTTAGCACTGAGCTAAAAAGTCAACATAATTCAAGGCAGGTTTTTCAATGAGCAAACTGAGTGGTGCCTGGAGCAGTAACATGGAAGGGACAGCAATTCCAGAGCTCTGCCGGACAGCACAGTCCGGCACAGCACAGCAGCAGTGCTGCACCAGCTGGCTCAGCTATGCCAACGTAAGGATGTGGTCAGCAAATCATATGCTGCCCAAAGCAATGTCTGGTGTAACTTGTGCTTGTGCTCTGCTCCCCGGCCTTGCCTAACAGTGGGTTTTGACAATTTCATGGATTTAAGAATTGCGATTCTTGCTCTTCCCAATTTCACAGCTACTGAGATGCTTCTCTCCTTGTAGAGTATCTGGAGTGGAGAAGAGGACTGGGAAAAACACTACTGAGATAAGAGAAGGAAAAGGAAAGTTGAACATTATTTACTCTGGGGAAAAAGGGGTGATAACAAAAGAAGTAGACAATTGACACCTGTAATTCTTAGACTGCTTCAGATGTACAAGCATGTCACATTCAGCTTTCAGTCCCAGCATCCTGTAACATACTCAAATTTTAGCTTACACAGAAAAAGAAGGCAAAAATAACTCCTTACAAAAAATTATATCCAAAATCACAATATAAAATATTGATACTAATCCCAGAGAAAGGGTACATAATCATGACCACAGAGCATTGTCCCCACTCAGTCCGTTGATGCAACCAGTCTGGTCAGAATCAGGCTGCTCCACTAGACATGGCCAAGTCGTGGGTGAAGCAGCAATATATCACACAGTATATAATAAATCCATTAACACAGAGGGCTTGGAGGAAGTATGTATTGGGTTACTCACAGGAAGTGAGAGAACACCAGGTCCCCTTTCCAGTCCAGAGATCCAGCTGGAGAACATGATCAGGTGAAAACTGTTCTAGTAAGTGTGCTGCAAGCTTACCAGCAGAATGCCTTTTACACTTCTTACTAAGGGAAAAAAGGCAGCATCTTCAAAAACTGGGAAATCTCAAACAGCACTGAAAAGAAACAAGCCACTGTGGCAATATCAGAGCTAGCCATTGTAGAGCTTAATCCAAACAATATTCATTCAGAACAGGAAAGAGCTAAGTCTATTAGGAGAGTGTTAGTGATTTATTTGCTTTTTTTACGGAGTCATGTAGTGGGTAAAGCCAGCTAATCTTGTTGGGCTCCATTAAGAAAGTCTCTTCAGGCTTCAGACAGTCATCCATCCCCCACCTGGCCTTCACAAGCAACACAACTGGAAATTGCTTGTTATGTTCAACGCCTATTTGCATAGGCATGGAAGCAGACTTGCATTAATAATACCTGTATTAAGGGCCTAAAAAATCCTAATCACGTCATTAGACATGCTCCCTGGACAGTTTTTCTGCATCAGAAACATCTCCTGACCACCTCCTTTATTTCTGTCACGTCCATGATGGTTTTAATAACAAATTTATAGTACAGCTGAAGTCAGAGTGAGAAGACTTACTTTTTAATTGATTCTTTTTTTTCCTGAAAGAGGAGAAGGAATAGTTTTAACTATATCTAATACTATTTGACTTCCAGAGATACTACTCTTAAACCTTCAGGGTTTAAGATATAGAAAGGAAACTGGGAAGATCATAGGCAGGATTTGCACAGGAGAGATAGTGAAGTCTGGATGCATTTTGTCATGTATTTAAGGAGACCTAGAATGATAATTCTGTATTTCCCACAACCCAGGATTTCGACTGAAAGTGTTTATATATATATAACCAGAGAATTGCACGACCAAACTAGTAAGTAGAAGCAATGGAATTGCAGGACAGGTGTGCCCTTTCAGGTTCTAGGGAAAGGCTTGTTTTGTGAGATTTTCAAGGGGAGGATAGCTGCGTGCCAACAAATACATTTCTACCTCTGAAAGATAAAAGCGGGGGCTCTTTCGCTGGGCGGGTTGCTCTAACAGGCGAGCTCACTTAAAAGCAAGCGCTGATTTCTGCTGCCTGTTCATGACACGGCATCAGACACCGCCGGGGCCCCATGAGCCCCCCTCACTGCGGGCGTGACGGTGGCTCTGCTCCGGTGCCATGGTGGGCTCTCAGCCAGGTGGGGGCTGCCGGGCTGTGCCCTTCCTGGCAAGGCTCACCCTGACAGCGACCCTCAGCTCCCCGCGTGTCTTCCCTGCCAGAGCACCTGCACATTGCTGTTACAGGAAGATGTTTCCTTGGTTTGCTTTTTGAAATATTATTAGCAACCTAAAACAGAAAGCAGAGATAGAAGTTCTGGACAGTTTTTGTTGCTGACATTGATCCAGGTCTGAACGTTTATGGGAATCCAGTGACAGGTACTCATAATTTATTGGAACATGGCTCTTCAACGGTGTAAAAAAACCCATTGACCTTTCCTAATAATAAAAAACTGATAAAACCTGTTACCAATTAGATGCCAGTAAGAAATCAACATTTACTGATAGTTGTGGTGCAGCGGTTTGTCTTTTCTAAAATTACACCAATTTTCTATTTGTAGCTATTAATCAGATCCCACTTAACTTTCTTTTTATTCCACCAACTTTTCTGTGAAATCCAGACATCCTGACAGTATTTGAGATCCAGCAATGCATAAGCAGCCTCACAGGAACTCAGTTCCCCTTAAAGTCTGGATGAACAAAAAAATGTGTTTGGCAGCATTCAAGCAATACCTTCATGAAGTCCTTTGAAATGGGAATTCCAGTATAATTCAGCATGATTGTAAATGCTCTAAAATGTGTAAGCCTAAACGGCAAAGGGAATTGTATACTGTAGTTAGTGATAAATGTGCCGTGCAATATACTGGTTTTAGCTGCCCCACTTACCCAATGCTCAGTGGAATTAAGCAGTTAAATTTATGTGCATAGTACTGAAACTGCAATGCGGAGTGTCAACCTCAGACCTGTTTTTCTCCTAAAGCATAATAAAAATACCAGTGGAAAAACTGTCCCAAACTGCAGCCTGGTAAAAGGACTGCAAGTCAAGCAGAAAATGTAAAACATCTCTGGTTTTCCTGACCAACCTGTCATAGCCCAATCTGTTGTGACAATACAGGAGGCACAGCCTGAAAGCACGTTGGGGAAAGGGTCACGGCTTAGGGTCCTCTCTTTTTGACAGAGGTGAAAGTCTAGGCACAGAATGCCTGCCTGTGCTAACAAGGTAGCTTTTTTGCAAGCCATCAAAGACAGAGGTGGGACACAGAGGGTTTTCTTTCTCCTAGGAGTTCCCAAGTTGGCCGCTGTCCTTCTTTCTGGTCTGGAAGTTCTCTTAATTTCCCATTAAAGTTCTGGATGTACTTGTTTGTCCTCAGTGCGAAAAGGACAGCACTAACCGTAGAGTACAGCTCTCCCTCAGTTCTCAGTTTACTATTTCCAAAGCATGGCATAGCTGCTTGTGACCACTGGTAGTAGGGAGAAAGTAAAGAAGGTTGTTTTAACTGCCCATTTCTACACGTAGGTCTGAGCAGCTGGGCACTCACGGGACAGCAGTAGCTGACCTCACCTTCCCCAGCCAAAGCACAGGAATTTACTGTGTGACCTGAGCAAGCGTTGGAGGGAGCCAGTCTGCAGGTGACGCATGGGTCCTTCCTGCAAAGGCCACCACAGCAAAGCACATCAGAGGGAATCTGAAACCCCTACTCTGAAACAGAAAGGCTCGCTAATTTCTGGCATAAAAGAAGGAAACAGCTATACCTGTGTAAGTAAGGGTGGTGGGGCCATCTCAGGTGTTAGCAATCTCTCGTGATGAGACAGGCTGGGGCTGGGGGCAACTTTTATTTGCACTCTGCTGTCTAGTGCTCTTTTTCCTCAGAAAGCTGCCAGCTTAGCGAGAAGGAGTTACACATAAAGCTGGGAACGGTCCTTTGTGGTGCTACATCCCCAAGGAAGAGCCTGTGAGGGTGAGTCACTGTTTATGGAATTATTCTTCTTTTTCTGTGATGTACATTAGATCAAGAGAATACATCATTCCTCAGTCAGGGACTTAAGGAGATGAAAGATTGGAGAATGCAAAGATGAAGTCAGTTGTCCTGGCTTTTGGGGGGCTTCTGGAACATCAGAGGTTAAGGAGAATATAGACTTACTGGTTGTGTACAGTGGGCATATATTGTACAGCATTTTAAGGTGGTCATACTTGTAGATGTATAAATTTCTCTGCCTCTGTTTATGTTTGAATAACTGAGTTCTCTGACTGCACCTGAAAAGGATCTAGAAGTTCTCTGTAAAACATAACCAAATAAATATATGCATCATGTATCTTAAAGTGTATCTGGAGTGTTAATAACTGCAGCTGTATGCAGGGCAAATAGTCCCTTATATAACCTGTTTATCTGGCGTGACCAATTGACCTGAGTTTGCTCCTGTAGCTGAGGCAGCTGCTTGAGCTTCAAGTTAATGCTTAACAAATCTACCTCAATATGAACAGACCTCAGTTTTCTTGGGAACAGCATTGTAAGAAATGGCAGTTGTGTACTGATTACTGCTAGACTTCATATAAAATATGGGGAAACAGAGATACTTGCATTGCTTAACTGAAACTCACTGTAATACAGCCTCATGAGTGTGTTTGTGTGGGTGGGCGCTTGGGATGCCTCTAGCCTCTGGCAAGGAGCCTGAGAGATACCAACACATGAAAATGGAGAACATGTTTCCTTTCCCTACCAACTCCCTTTCTTCAGTTTTCTCAGAAACAGTGACTTCTTACTTCTGGTATTGCCGTCTTCTGTTCTCTGCTTTTACTTCTTCAGCTGGGTCATAGAGATGTCCTTTTCTTCTTTGTCCCTTTAAAAAAAGTCTCATAGTATTTTCAAATTATTATCAAATATTTTTCTTCTTGTTTGACTAGGTGAGTCCCAGGCTGCCTTTATTTTGCATCCATAGCTCACATATGTGATGCAGAGTGCTTAACTTGCATATTCCTTCTCAGCCTGAAACTGAAGTTTATGTTGAAGTGTTTTAAAAGCACAAAACACTGTTTTTCTGTTTGGTAAGCTAAATGAGGACTTGAATCAAAATGTGCATCAAGAGCTACTGACTCAAATAGGCCCCAATTTTTTGTGGAAGTACACTAAATTCTTTTTCTGCTGTCTTGGAAGATAAACAGGTTTGACCAGGATTTGAAATGTAAGAAGTATTAGTATTTCAAACGGTGTCCTGTCCCCATCCATCCGTCCCCCCGCCCAGCTTTGGAGTAGAAGTTGTTATATTCAGTCCACTGAAAAGGTTCCCTAAAACTTAAAATTGAGGATAATACATTTTGGATTTTGACTCCTTGAGTGAAGTAGAAATACTTTGTTTCAATTTTATATGTTCTTTATTTGCAACCTAAAAAAAATTCATATGTCTGTGTTCAGTCTTTCAACATGATGTTTATTGCAGTGGCTTGAATTCCTGAATTTAAATGTGAGATTTCTGGTGATTTGCAGCCAAACTGAGAACAGAGGGCATTCTGAATAAACTAGAAAAGGTTTTATGCCGTCAGAGGCCAAATACTTAAACTTTGAGATAGCACAACAACTTACATGATAGTGTGTAGTGAATGTGCCATAACCAACAGGAAAAACTAAACAGCTTTAAAAAAAGGGGGGGGGGCAGATATAACTGTAGCAATATTGGGGGGAAGAACAGGGGAGGCGGTCAGGTATACAAGCAAAGTGATGGATTCTGAGATGCATCAGGAGTGCAAAGCACCTCCTGAAAGGCAAATTTTCTCGCATTCCTTCTTGCTGCCTCTATTTTTTTTTTTCTTCTTACCAAGTTTCCTCAGGGATGTTTCAGAGTAGCTCTGCATACTTGAAAAGATTAGAAAGTGAGGCAAATTCTGCACCGGCACGCACCTCCACTGACATCAAAGGGATTACATACCTCGTGTCTCTCCTGCTCCACGTTTTTTTTTTTTAAAAAAAAAAGTCACAAACTGAAGAAACATGTCCACTGCTTACACAAGTCTTACTATTGATGCCAGAGAGAGAAGGCAGACACTATCCAAAGAAAAAGTAATGATGAATTTAAAAGACAGCTCTGATCTCCTTTGCTCTGACCTATCCGATGCTTGTTCTGACCTACCAGACCAAGTCTTGACCTCAGTCTCCCAGCTGCATCCCTCACTGAAGGCACGTCTTGTCTTGTGCCACCTTTATACAGCCTTTATTTAAGCCCTTTGCATAAGGGAGGCCCTTATACAGCAAAGCTATGGGGTCCTTTAGCAAATCCTTTAGTCCCATTGCAGTCACTCACCTAGTTAAATCTAAGCCTTTGGGGTTTTCCTGGTGCAGCGGGGTCACAGGAATTATGGATTTCTATCAGGAATGGCAGCCCCTTCTTCAAACTGAAAGTGTTTTGGTGAACTTGTTTTTCATTTTGCATTTGACATTATTTCTGAATACTAGGAATGTGGGTGGTACTTTCACAGCAACAGTCTTAGAAAAAGTAAATATGTATGTCAAATACCATATGCCATTAGGTTTTTCTGCCTGCCCCGCCCCCAATATTTTGGATATGGATATGTACCTAACTGTTCTGGCAACAGTTCTGGTTTGACCATACCCAAAATATTTTCCAAAGAATAATTGTGTTTTTATTTAGGTTTTACCTTAACAGAAATTCTTGGTGACAAGTATACCTGCATACTGTTTTAGGTAATGCTGTTAGATGTAGAAGTGACAACTTGGCAAGCATGTAATATCCTAAGGCAAATAGATTTGTATGTTCACTTTCAGACTGGATGATTATGTTGCACACTCTAAAGACATTTTAGATCAGTAAGAGTGTCTCCTCAGGGAATCATAGTGATAACTACTTTTGACAAGTAGTAATAATAGAAGTTTAGTCCAACCATGAAATCAAAGATTCATACTGAAGCCAGGATTACTGGTAGTGGACTGTAGGGGCACTGCGATTGCACATCACTTGCTTCAGTGATGGCATGTCTACCGTCACTCCATCTGGAGTTGCAAATTCAGAATTGCCTGTTTCATACTATCAAGCAAAAAGTATAATATTGATTTGAAGGGATCAATGGTAGGAAGCATTGTTTTAACTTACTAGTAGGTAAGATCAATTCCTCCCACAGAAACTCACTGTATCTTATGTTACAGTTCTAAATACAGGGAAAATTCCCAAATTCTGTGTAACTTTATTGATTGACATCACTCTTAGCTAAATTAGAAACAACTTACTGATCCTCTCGGTAGCTCAGGTGGCAAGATCCCCCAGGTAGGTGTATCGTGATACTTCTGAGTGAACCTTTGCAATGATCATGACTCTTCCTTAGCTCTTTGTTGTTGCTTTTACTTTACTGAACCATCAACGGCTATCATTATTACATATTGACACAGAACTACAGAATGGTTGATAAATCTATATTCAACTTGCGTTTAAAATCAATATTATAGCAGTTACCATGTCAAATCAATATTTACCAAGTTGCTAGCTCCCAGTACCTGATGCACTGTAATTATTCCTTTTTTCACATAGAACATGGGGACCTACTCCAATGCTCACTGAAGTCAAGAGAAACTCCCATTGATCTCGGGCTTTGGATCAACGCTTCCTCACTTTTATTTGCTCACATTTGTCATAGGATTATACAGAAAATCACACACAACAGAAGGCCTGTTTATTTGGTCTCTACATCTTATCGTAATGCATGTACTATGACCTTCTGCTATTATTAAAACAGGAACCAGTATGCTAACTTGCCACTGCTGGATTTTTGGACTATTTTGGTAGTGTTATACAGACAGTGCCAGCGTAATACAGATAAAAACATTTGCTTCAAAAATGATCCATAAGTTTTGGTGATAAAGCAATTCAGAAATGACACATTTGAGACAGATCAAGTAAGACTAATTATCAAAATAGACTTGTGTAATCATCTATGCTTCCATGTTTTAATTGAACAGTAGGATATTTCTTTCAAAAAAGTGTGTTAATTGGGGTCTGCTCATGGGAAGGAGTGACTAATTGAACTGGCATGAGCCTGATAGCAGGTTTTTTCATTAAAATGTTAACTTTTAAAATCAGTGTTACACTGCAAATATTGTCTTTCTTTCAATTGGACTAGTCTATCTGGCACATGCCAGCTCAATTAGTAGCTTGCTTTCATGAGCAGACCCCAATTAACACACACTTTTCTTAAAGAAGTATTCCACAATTTAAATTAGCACATTTGCATTAGAAGTAATTATACTGGTTTTGGTTGTTAGTTGTTCCTAATTTTTGTCATGATTAAATATGCTTTAATGGAAAATGACATTTGTTGATTAATTACTCAAGTTGTATTGGATATTTGTCGAAAATCTTCAAATACAGAAGAGAGAGAAATTAAGCCAAGACCAAAACTTAACAATCCATAGGTATGCAAGGTGGGGTTTCTGTCATTGCTTATACATAATTTCCACACACATTATGCCACTATCTGGTCACCCCTACAATGAACTAAACTTTTTTTTTTTATGAATTGTTTCTGTATATTTGGCCTGACTATGTATGACCTTTGAAGCAGAACTGTGTGAGGTAGCAACTAATTAGGATGCTTCAGCTGTTAGATAAGTGAGCCCATTACCTTCAGTGGGTGAAAATATGTGAAAAGGCTTCCTTGGCATAATACAGATATGATGATGAAGGTCTAATTCAGAACTTCATATTCAGAGAAGGAACAGGAAAGCAATGACCTGGAACTAACAAAAGCATCTAAGCTCAGCCCTCCTGCTCATGAAGGAAACTACACTCAGGTGACTATTTAGGAAACTATGGAAATCGCTTTCAAGCTCTCTAAGCATATATTTAAGAAATAGATGAACAATCTGTAGTGTGGACTCTGTACTGTCATTGACTTCACATGTGACATGAATTAAACCATGCTTAAATTTTTGCTATATGAGAGCAAAATTGTTGCTGTATAATGGGGGGGGTGCTTTAGAATAGAGGAAAAATAGGTTTCTGGTGAAAAGAGCTGTGTTACCATAATCCATCTGAACTGTATGAAAGATACTTTGCAGTTTGCATTTAAATCTTGAAGGGATCATTAAATTTAATCCAGTACCTGTATGATGAGAATCATTAAATCTTCTTACATCTCTACCTTCTCTTTAAGGCATAACTTGTGGTTAGCCAAAGCATTCCTTTCCAAAAGGCATCCAGTCTTCAAGAGATACAATCTACCATTTTGCTTAAGAGTGTGTTGCAATAATTAATTGCTCTCATTGTTACAAGACTGTCCACCTGGACTTTGTATGACTTCAGTTTTTGGCTTCTGAATCTTGCTAATTTTTTTTTTTAATATATAACCCACTCACCCCCAGCTGTTTTAAAAAAAAAAAAAACCAGACCAATAAAACCCCATCAACTTTGCTTTTCATTAGTGGTTATCTTCCTTTTTGAAGAGGTGATACACTCTCTATGTTCTTTTAAAAATGTAGTTAGTGTCCTGCTGTCATTCTGCTCAGCTAACAGGAATGTCTCCAGTATACAGAAGATAAACATTGCTGTTACAAAAGACCCTTCTGTTGTAGCTCTACATCTTCAGCCACTGAGGTGTTCTTATTTGAAGTGTATATATGCAGTGTAGTCATGGTCCTGTACAAGTCAATCCTCTTCTGAAACTACTATTTTCCAGAGTTCCTGTATGTCTGATATTTGGGGTCTTTTGAAAAACAAACAAACAAAAAAACCCCACTAGCTACCTTGTGGTCATAATATTACTACCTATACCATTATAATTGGCTTACATAGACTATAAGGTGTGCCAAAAATCAATCAAAAGAAGATGAGGAAGTTTTGGTGGGAACAAATGCCATCAGGTTATGGTTAAAAGTAGTTTTGTTTTTCTTAACTCTCCTCTATGTAATGGATGTGAAAAACAAGAGAATGCTTTTTCCAAGTGAAGTGTCTGTTAGGAACAGCCATCTGCGCCATGTAGTACATCTGACAGGAAGCCTTGCTTCAGAAATAATGCAACCCCCTAGAGGCTTGTCCAGCAAAAGTATCATCCAAGGTCACTGTGATTCTACCTGCGTGGCAACACATGTAGACTGGGAGCTGCTTGGAGCTGAGCCTTCAGAGGAAAGCTGTGTAGGGTCACAGGAGAGCTATGGTGCTTGTAAAAAGCAGGAAAACATCTCACTTAAAAATAAATAAATAAATCAGGTCTAGCACAGGGTAAATGTACATAACAGCAGTGGAGAAATTAAAAGCCAAACAAACAAAAAGTCCCTTCCCAAAGAACTAACAACTTGCTTCTGGAAATAAAGAGAAATAGTTCTATGCCATACAGGGTGAATCATAAAACTAGAATAGTTTATTTAAACAGATATAGGATATGGTCTGCAGTTTTCTATGCCTGTATGTATCCAAATGTGGTGTTAACTAATGTCATATGATGATGGAGAGTCAAATGGAGAGCTTCCAGAGCCACAGGCACATATCTGAGTCAAATTATTATCCATTAGATGGTAGTAGTAATACAGTGCCAAAAGTGTGTTAAGTCCTTTATAGACAATGACGAAACCACAGAGCCCATGCTCAAAGGTCCTGTGGGGGTCAGCTCAGGTGAACCTTTAAAATTAACTAAGTTTTTTAGGTAAAGGGGAGAAGCAGGAATTCAGCGTGGTAGGGTGACTTTTTTTGAAGAACAGTGCTTTTTCTTTTGAGAAAGTACCCAGGCATTTTGTTAACTGTTTGCTCACTTGCTGTTCAGCAGAGACTTGCTCCTGTGTTTAGTCAGCCAGCAGTTAAGTATGCTTGGGGGGTATAGTGTTAGATATCTCATTTTTGTGCCATCACGGGTAAGAAAAGAGTACACACAAAAAAAGAGGAAAAATGATAGTTAAAGGCTGTTACTGAAGGAAGTGGTTGTGCGTGTTGTAAAGAGGTTACTGTTCTCAGTAAAGTGATAGTCTGCCACTGTGGGAGGGAATGGTGCTGACCTGCAGAGCTCTGTGCACTTGGGGGACAGAGAGAAGTTTTGTATGGTGTTTCCCAAGTTTCTTAAATTCACTGGTTTCATTTACCATGTGTGCTTTGTGCTGCCTATTAACAGCAGAAATAATATTGCATTTCAAGAAATGACAAAATTAAAACTTACGCCCTACCTTCTGTTTCTCTAGGAGCAATTCTTTGGTTTTACAAGTGTAAATACTATACTGTGTTTTAAGATGGAGCTTATTCTACTGGAAGATAAATATGCTATTAATGGATGATCACCCTAAGCAAGAAAGACTTAAATTCAGTTGGAAATATGAGAAGTTTATATATGACTGTGTATTGGCAAGAAGCTATATCATTACATCACTGAAGGTGAATTTGTGGCTGAAAACAGCCCAGACACAATCTACTGCTCACTAGTAGGCTTTAACAAGGACACAGCTTAGATGACTGATGAGGTCTTTTCCCATCTGTATGATCTGTGATTCTATAAAAATAATTCCTCTGTTCAATTAGATGTTAAATTAAGAAAAAAAATGCCAGTACTGTCCTTTGAAGACGGTAAGCAGAGAAAAGGAAGAATAGTTATGACATTAATAAAGATCTTAATGTTTTGCTCTGGTATTAAATATTTTGATCTCTATCTCAGCTTAATTAGTTGATTAAGGTTCACTTCACGTCAGAGTCATTGAAAAGTTGGGGGGGGAAGTAAAGCTAAAAAAAAAAATGGAAGTTCGGTGCTTTTAAAGACTTTCTGTTGAGGACAAGGAATGCTGCAACATAGCTTTTTCTAACACCATGTATAAAAAGTCTAGGGCTGTTTGGACCTATCCAAAACTACATGAAAGCCAAAGGTGGGGAGGAGTCCTTCCAAAAAGAGTGAACAAATTTTTTTTTGTCACTGATAAATAGGTAGTGTTAGTATCTTCAGTAATCTTAAGGTACCCAGAGAGCAGCCAAAAGATGAAATGTGTAACTATAGTCCTCCAAGATGAGGCCTAATAATCCCCTGTGATCTTGTTCAAAAGGCATTTCCATATGTTTGTTTTCCAGCTGAGGTTGCATCTCCTCGCAGAACATGACCGTAATCCCCCAAAGTCACAATGGTGTAAGAAATCTACCCTGAGTAGGGAGCAATATTTTGTCCTAATAATGTCAACGGCTGTCTTCTAACATTTAACCATGTAATAAGGGGAGGGGGGGGGAAGAGCCACACATATGCAGACAAGAAAAGCAGTGTGACCAGTGGGCAATCCATTAGATAGCCATAATGCTCACAGCTGGAAATTTTTTTGAGATGGCATTTGATATCATCATTGTTAGCCTTCATATAATGCAATATTTATTACAGTAAGGGAAGAAGGGAGTATTTTTAGCTGCATCTTGAGTAACGTATCTCCATGGCAACCCTTTACTTGCCTGCACTGTTGCTGTTATATAGAATGTTGTCACATTAATAATAAATGGAACACATCTAACACATTTGGCTGCCGATTGGCTTCCAGCCACATATTTCTCTTGTTCTAGTTGAAGGGTTTGCAAAGCTTAGGGTCCATAAGCAAATTTCATTCATTTTGTTTCTTAGAGAAAATTGCCTTGGATTATATTAAAGCACTCGGGAGGTTTCATCAATGTATGCATTGTGTTTGTTGGGTTGGATTTTTTTGTTTGCATTTGTTTCCAGTTCCACTTTAAAATGCCAAGGAAATCCATGAACAAATACAATTAGAAAAGCTAGAAACCCAGCAGCTGTGGAGTAATTTTATTTGACTTACATTTGTATGGATAAGAAAATGGCATTTTTTTAAAAAATTGCTTATGAGGAACCCCTGTGACATGTTTTTGAAGAACAATACTTTCATTAATGGAAACTTAAAGCAAGCAGGTCTCCAAGTGAGATTCTAGACTTGCTGATCATTTCCACATGCATATAAAAAAAAAAAACCAGCTGCAAGCCATCAGCCCTCATTTTGTGGTCTAAATATATGGATTACAAATTTGGCAAAGGCTTGTTATAAAGGTGAAAAAAATAGACAAAAGTCTGTTAGATTTTGGCTTAAATTGGTCATGTTTTTTCTATAGATTCTAACACTAGTAAACAATACAGTGCAACTGGTTTTTAAGTTTGTATATTAAGGCTTAAATACTACCTGCTTGGCATGAGGATCAATTTGGAGCCTGTTTAAATGGCACTACACAAGTACTTACACAAATATTAAATATTCATATCTGGATGACTTAGTCCCCATTTCTTTTGTTCATTTTGTCTCTTCTCCACCCTTTACTTATTTCCAAATCTGCAGAAAAGGAAGGGGGGGGGGGGGGGGGGAACCACCTGTGTGTCTATTTTATTGCATGACCATGTGATCTTTCTGCAGTCTACCATCAGTTTATTTAACATCTCAAATGAAGCACGTGTACCCATAAGAATAATTCCCGTAGGAATCTTTATTTATGAAACACCTACTACATTTTAGTTTACATAATAATGATATGTTGCCAGTGATAACTAACTGGTCTAGGAACATGTACTTATTGCTCTAATTTCCAAATATCCTCCTTTTCAACTCCAAGACTTAAGGAAAAAAAAACCACAAAACAGTTCTTTCACTTGCTTGTTCAGCTTTTCAAAACAAATATTCTGCTGTAAACTCATAAAAGAAAATGACATTAAAAAGAACCCAAACCATCATTTAACAATTATTAGGTTCTTAAATGGGAATTTCAATCAGAAGCATGGGATTGCTACCCCCAGAATTTATAAATAAGGGAAAATAATAACTCAAGTGAGTTCTGAAGCACTACCCAGGAACTGAGAGTTTTCTAAAAGCCTGATTCAGAATATTTAGTAGCAGTCCCTGGGATCATTGTTATTGACCTCTGAGCTTTGAGTCCATCTCTACTTCATGAAGTCAAAAGTTTGTAAATGGTTTTTACCCCACAAGGCTTTTTTTTTTTTTCTGTTAAAAACTAGCAGCATTTCCCTCATTATTTGTATCTAAACACACATACAAGGAGTAAGTTTACTCAAGGAAAATAGCTGGTAACATTTTCTTTAAAGGACATTAAACAGCTCTGAAACTCAAAGTCAGTAAATAATCTAGCATTACTACTATTTTTATTTAGAGTCCTGCTTTTAACAAGTAATAACTAATTGGGGATGAGTTGGATTGAGCTGGTGGCTTCTTGGCAGTACTGCCTGCCAAGGTGAGAGAAACACGCTGTGTTTGCAGGACCCACTGCTTCTCAGTCATAGGTGGGCCCTGTTTAATATAAAGCCCCATTCCTAGGGTTTCAGACATTCATACTTATTTATCTTGAACTGGAACTCGACGTCTGCTGAAAGGCCAAGAGATGAATGAGCATGGGGAAAGATGATTTTCTCCCTGCTGTAGCAGGTCACTTTAGAGGATAGGTATGCTTCTGGACTTTAAATGAGAGACTCTGGGCCAGGCACGATAGTGGACGAAAGACGCGCAAAAATCTTGCAGGATGTTTGTGTCTCCTGAGCAGCTGGAATCCAGACTACTGAGTTGCTACATTTAGCATAGCAGAAAGGCATGTCACTAGTTAGGAGAATTTTCGAAAGTGCTATGAAGATGAAACTTAGATATATAATTGCTATTAAGGTGATTACACTCTAATTCATGGTTCACCTCTGCTTGAGACAAATCTACAGTCAAAAAATGTTTCTATAATTAACCTGTAAGGGATAGATTTCAAAATGAACCATGATTCTCTCATCTAGGACTTAGTGAATAAAAGAAAAAAAAAGATGATGGCAACTGCTGTGTTTAAGGTTTGTGTTTGTGATACTTAATGGAAAGGACAGGGGTTTTAAGGAAAACAGTCTGATGCTGAGGCCTCATCTTGTAAGAGTTTTGTTCCTGAGTTAGCGAAGTGGGAAGCCAGTCCTTGGAGAACAGGCAGTCTGACCTCAGTGTGCAATTCTTGCTGCCGGCCGCATTTCCATGTCGCTTCTACCACTTTCCCTCAGCTTGTATGGACACACATTATTTATACTTGGTTTGAAACCAGTTACAGTGACTAGCCGCATTGTGGATTTCACTGTTTGGCTACCCTGAATAAGGGCAAAAAAAAATGTATCTTATTTTGACTATTTTATGAAATATTTGATATTCAACTCTACCCTTTCTGAGAATTCTAGATGTTTAAAGAACTTGAGTGTAGCTGTTCCTTTCATCTATGATGCTATATATTTCCCTGACTTTACTTGCTGCTGCTTTGTTTTTGTTTTTTCCTCTCCAAAGTGTGACTCTAGCTAAAAATGCTGACTGAAAGTCAGAACCCCAACATAAGCACAGGAGCTATAAAACTGATGTTACCATGTCCTTTGTGCCAAGCATGTCCTCTGTTGTTTATGTAATACTGCAGGTTTGGAGCAATAATGTCGCAGATTCTTCCTACGATACATGCATTCCCATCCTTTCTTAGCTGTGGGAACATGGTACTATAGAGCAAGTTAAACTCTGAAGACCACCCTGAGCCTTTCCAGGCTTTGATTCTCTCTTGCTGGCTCAGTCTTATTTGAAAGCAAGAACTGAATGAGCGGCATCTTTATTTTAACAGTATTTCACTAAATATGTTTTTCCACTGGCTCAAGGGCACAATTTTTACTCTTTTTAATTTTACTTTTGGAATTACTTTTTGATCAGAAATCTGATGAGCTACTTAAGATTCAGAAGGAAGCCACAGCTCTGCCTCAAAAATGGTCATTAATTTGAAAACTTGGGGAGCACTGCAAGCTTGCCTTTGTGTGATCTCCCATTTTCCTGTGGTGTCTTCCAGCACAGACTTAATCCCTGTGAAAACAAACAGTGAAAACTGAACCAGTACAAGACACACATGCGTTCTTTGTGATGAGATAAGCATCCTCAAGCTTTCCACAATCGTATTTATTTTTCACCTGCTCACTTGCTGTATACATGTCCCAGGCTGGCCCTGCTCTTGACTGCAGTATGGATGATTCTCAGTTTCAAAGCCAGATTTGTTCTTATAACTACTTCACTGGTACATAACAAAAACTCAGAAAATGCAGCTAAATAAAGAGCCCAGGTGTGCCATGTTTGTCAGCCTTCGTACAATGTAATACTAATCTTTGCTCTAAATAATTGGCTTTAACAGCCTGTAATAATAACCCCTTGGCTGGCATGCCCTAGGTGAGAAACAGAAGATACCCCACACCTCTGAACACAGATTTCGTAGTGGATCTAGATGAAGTTTGTGGTACAGGTGTTGATGTAATTGGAATAATGATACATGCGGGGTACACACATTTCAGTCAGCCTTCAGACAAATGCTTCCACTGGAGAGGCATCCAGCTTGTCATTAATAGGTGGGGGTCAATCAGACCCATGTGGGAGTTTGGATTCAGGCTATGGGTTTGGTTTGGTTTGTTTTGTTTTAAAAAAACAAACAAACAAACAAAAAACCCACCCCAAACCCATACAACAGAAACAAGGCCCCCTGCCCCCTTTTCCCCCCAAAAAAAAACCCCACCACATACCACACCTTCAAGCTTTGCAGCTGCTAATACAACAAGTGTTAGGGTTTTTCCTGTATTACATCTGTGTGTTTGCACTAAACTGATCATTCCAATATTTTATCTTGCTCCCTCTTCCTCTGCATATATTTTGATATGTCTCTGTGCACACATATTTATGCATATTACTCTTCATAAAAATATATAAGTAGTGATTATGTGTTGATTCATGGTCAATTCATGTTTTAACGAAGAGTTGCAAATCCACATAAATATGGATTTTGAATATTTTATTGACTCCTAGTATGTACTGATGCATCTAAGACTTTTTAAAATTAGAATGGCTGATACATGCACAACAACTTTAAACACAAATATGTGACAGGTACAAATGTGTACCCTTGGCAGATGAAAGCAGGTGCATCTGGAATGTCTTAACACTGAGAATGAGTTGTGTCCTAATGAAATTATAATTCTGCACTAAGCTACTTTGTTTAGGGTCTGAGCTAGGGCAAGCACTTAGCTGCATGATTAACTGCAAGGATGTGGTTACAGCTTTTGTGGGACTATTTGTATTACTAAAATGACACTTTTGTATTTTTCTGTGATTATCATACTCTTTGGGCATTTACATCCTATGTAAGTCAAGGATAGTTACATAGACACTGAAGGAGCGAATCAGTGTTTTCCTGCTGCAATTTAGCCAGACAGTGTGACAAAACTGTGTTGTAAGTCAGACTTCAATCTTAATTCATTCCAAATGTTTGTTTCCTCAGTTGTTGCAAGATTTCTTCTTTTCATTGTTGTTTGTCTGTAGCATATATAGAGACAAAGTAATCTTTGAGTAATCTTTAACTGCTCTAAAGAAAACAGAAATTAAATAAATATATACTCATCTGAGTGAATACTGGTTCATTTGAACATGTGCTATAACCAATGAACTTCTTGCTAGTTGTCATTCTCTTTGTCTTGAACTGCGTGACTAAGGAAGATCAAGCACAGGCTCAGATTTGTATTACTTGCTTTCCAAAAGGCTTTGCTCACTGAAGCTGCTTCTTCATGGTTTGATATGACTTAAAAAAATCAAGGTATTTCATAGGGGTTGCTATTAGTTTGATTTGCAAGAGCTTTCAAACAGATTCTTTGTCTGGACTTATTTCCTCAACTTGAGCTTGAATTGTGGGCATTTAACTTACTCATTTTGTCTAGTATTTCCTCTATGCTTGCTTCAAGTTGTTCCAGCTCCTCTGACATATTCACTGCAAAGAACTCGTTGCGGGTGGGAATGTTCCCAGTGTCATTAACATCTCTTCTATAAGCAATGGATGTGGAGAAGCACCTCAGAGGAATCTCATCTCTACTATTTCAGAAACATATTTCATGATGTCATGAGTCTTCCTGTGGAGCAGTGAGTGTGTGCACGCTTGCTCACTCTTGTCTGTCTTAACTGCAACCAGAATTTAGTTGCCTTGCTCTTAGATCAGTAATTCAATATCTAGACCTCACCAAAAGCTTGGCAAGGTCAATTCTCTGTAGGCACATCTGCTGTTTCAAATTTAACTTTCCCTCTTCAGAGCCCCACATCAGTCAACATTGGGATTCCTAGAGTGCCTAGGGCACGCTGCTTGGTAAGATGGGTGCTCCCACCAGCTCACGGTGGGGACCCTCAGAGCTGCTAAGGCCCTGGTTGCTATTATCGAGGCAATCCTCAGGCAGTCTCCTAGGACCTGCCTCCTCTTTTCAGGTCTCTTTTTCTTTTAATTTCACTCTCTTTCCTCCCCGTTCCAGTAGACAACCAATTCCTAGTTCACCATTGTATGTTTTACGGAAAAATTGTATTCGTCAAATTGACAATTACTCAAACTTCCTTATAAGTACTGTAAATCCTCAATGTATGAATTATGTTTGTCTGGTAGAGACGTTGAGAAAACTCAGCCAATTCAGTAACTGACTTTTCCTAAACTTAGCTTGACCTGGCAAATATCAGCGAGGTCTGTATTAGTTCTCCCACTCTTCACAGCAATACTGAATAAATCTGTTCCATGCTAGTCTTTATTGAGCTTTCTACTGTGACTGTTTCTATATGGCATGACTCCCTTCAATATTGGTATGCACAAATTGCATCATTGAGGATGCAGCAGTACAGAAGCAATTAAAAGAATAAACGTGGAATAATTGTGCAACTTAATTTATGTTCTTAAAAGGCTACAAATGAAGAAACTATGATGCACAATCAGAGAACCTCTAAGGATAAACATTCATAGGCTATTTCCATGGTTACAGCATTATCACATAGATGCTAGAAAAGTAAATCCCTACCTAAACACACCATGTAGAAAGAGGTATTTATCTCCTGCTTTTACTTAGTTCTTGCATTGTAGAGCTTTGTTATGATTGCTATTTTATTGAATTCCACCACACATACCTTTTATGAATGGGAGTTTTCTGTTCATCTGAATCTGGTGGCCTCAGCAGAAGATGAAATCCTAATAGTTTCATATCTGATACACTTGGCCATGTACATGCTCTCAACACTATTCTTGTTCCCTATGTTGCATTCTGTTTTCACATTACAACCCACAGGTTGTTGAGGATGGCTACAGGTTTCTCCAACACATTTGACAGGTTGTCAAAGGGAAATACAGCTCCAGGAAAGACCTCTGGCTGTTTTTCACATGACACTGTATTATTACAACCACATCGGTAAAAGGTCAGATCTATCTTTCAGCCATGCTTTATTATGATGGAAAGACTTTGGAATATCATTCATGTGGATGTAACACCCAGTTACTGGTTATTGATCTGGCATTGTTCCATATCAAATCACAACCTGATTCTTTGCATCGTGATCTCTGTCAACAGTGGCATTTGTATCTCTGTTAACAATTCTTTCATTCTTAGGAAGTTGAACAAAAGGAAAAAGTATATTCTCTCATTTCTAAATGGATACACCAAGCATGATCTCTGTTTTTACCACCCCCAAAGATACAAGAGGCACATGTGTGGTCATCAGTACTTGAAGTGCAAAATAGTATGCCCTCTCTTGGGGTAGGTGTGGTGGTAAACAACAGAGGGTACAAATTTATTCACCATTTCATTTGAGGTTTATTGCAACTGAGGTCTTATGGTCAAGGTTTTCAAAAGTATTTACTGTTTTTAGAGGATGTATCTTGACAAAGCTTATAAATGGCTTGTCTCAGCAAGTTACATCAAGTTTCCTAAAAAGCTTGACTTTCAAGGCACCTCATTTGTGACACTCCAAATGTAGCCAAAATACTTCAAAAGGTTGGTATGATCTATGTTTCCAGGTGAATGTGTTGTTAGCATAGCTACAGCACTCCAGTTTTCCAGAAGTATAAACTTGCACGAACTTTCCAGAAAATTCAGTGCTGAGAACTCCAAATAGTAGCAGTATTTGATTTCTTATGTGGGCTGTTTTATCATATTATTCTGGAAGTAGTTTCATGGGTGGTGTGGTAGGAGGATGTTTGGAAAGAAAAAGAGCTGAGAGTATTCACTTATCTATTTATAGTATTCATTAATTGATTTTATTCTTGTGGTTACCCTCCCATTAAAATCCATTTGAAGCTAGAGTGCTCTTGTCTATTAAGCTACTCACCAAGGGTTTTAAATTACTTTGATAGTTTAAGAGAAAAATTACGCTTATTTCTTAGTGTGTCTTATTGTTATGAAATTTAGCATTCACTTTTTCCTCAGTCTGTAATATTCATTCTAGGTTTGCAGAGATTCTGAATAGGACAAGGAGGTTAAAATCAAAATTAGTTCTTGCCATCAATCTCAGGCAGGTTTTGGCACTCTAAATAAACCACCTATGCTTATTCTGTGTCCTACCCAGTGTGCAAGTTCATTATTGTTACATAAAGGTGACTGAAAAAAGGCATTCGGGTGGAGATGAACAAGTAGTATAAATTGTACAAAACCAATGGATGCATAATAATAGATATGCATGTGCTCTCTGCATTCAAGCATGTGGCAACACAGAAGTGGCAGTTTATGGTGCCATGGCCTGTTCTCCTCAAGCTCCTGTGTCCCTGCTGCTGAATTGCAGCACCCTGCAGCTCTGCTTACTAGTGGATGACCCAGCACAGAAATGGTCCAGCACAGAAGATGCTCTTGTCCGTCACACTGGCAATTCCAGTTGACAGCAGGTTATCCTAATGTTGCATACTGTTTAGCTTCAGTTCTGCCTCTTGCATCTGCCTGCAACAAAATTCCTATTCTACTGTGCAGTTGAATTTGAGTTGGGAAAGTATCTTCCATGTCCTTTAATGAAATATCTTTTTATGAAGATATCAAGGGAAAGAAGTAGTTATGAGCACTTTTCACGATGGTATAAATTCACACATTATTCATGCTTCATTGGACTTATTCTGCAACATCAGCATAAAGCCTTCTAGAAGAATATGTACCTTTAGCATACTGATAATATTCAACAACTAGATAATAACATTGGTGACATTTGCGAAGCCTGAGAGACTTAGGCCTCTTTGCGTTGACATTAATAGAAACGAGACATCTCTATTTCTTAGGCAGTAGTGGTTCAATGACCTTTTTCTTCCTTCTCAGACTTCTCTTATTTTTGCATGCCCTTTGCGGCCATTGTAAGGAAACAGCAAAATACTTGATTTTTTCTACTCTTCTGTTTAAAGTAATCTTCCCCTTTTAAACGGTTGTCAGAAAGGGCTTCTCTATAGACTGTAGGTTGCTAAACATTTGGGTATTTGAGAGTCGCAGCAGTGGCATCTGGAAGCGATGGGGTTGTGATGGTTATTTATCCTTGCCTTGCAAAACGGAATGTATGGCACTGCACTGCTCATGGAAGTCAGCAGAATTGACCTTAGACTTCTCTGCAAACTTTCCCCTTAATCGGGGAGTACTCCTATCCACTGCAAAAGGCCATTTATATTTCATTTTTCACTATAAAGAAAGGTAGAAGATTGACAGCAGTGCACTACTATTTTGTAGTAATTGATCTTTTTCAAAGCACTTTGGCTTTCTCTGAAGATGTCATGTGATTCTGTACCTTGTTATTGCTATAGGTACCTTTTACTGTTGTTTTCAGAGAAGTGGAGATCAAGGTATCATGTTTTTAACCACAGAATTACCTTTATTCTGCATTTATTCAGCTACTCCATGTAATATTAATGGAAGTACCCTTCTGGCAGGGTGAGGCATGTTATCAGTAAATGTGTAATTGACTTCTGTACCGAGTCTGAGGGAACAAAGGGAACTTGGAGATCAAGAGCCCTGTGCCTGCCTGCCAGAGCAGTGCAATTGTTCTCGGCCTCAGCCTGTGATCGTTGCTTACGCAGCATAGTACTGTGTGTAGTTATCACTTGAGGGCTAGTAGTAGTGATTGTAGTTTGATCAGCATAAGCGGTAAATGACAGTGCAATTGTATCTCGTGCTGTTAATCAGCCTACCTGCATATCTACTTTAAAAAAAAAGGCAAGGGAAGGTACTCTGGCACTCAGTACTGTAGATGTACATAAGCATGAGCCTGAAAGATGGGGAATGGGCAAAAAGAGGGGAAGGTGGAAAGTTCAGTACGCTGCAACCAGTGTCAGATGCTAGTACTGAGGAAGGACTGTGAAATCAAGACTAAAACACTACGTTTTGTGTTTAGTAATTTTTATTTATTGAGCGGAAAATGTTTTTTGGTTTTCCTTGCTGTGAGAAAAAAGTTTCAAACTGTATTTGTAAAGCAGACCAAGAAAGTGTTGTATGAATATAGTGAACCCATAAGGACGTTTTTGACACTTTTAAATAGGAGGCTCTCGATTGTTCAGATATTTTAAAGACTTAAATTACTCAGGCTTCATAATGTTAAATCCACATTATGATCTCTTGTATTATGAATCAAAAGACAGAAGGGAAAAATACAACTTTTACATAATACTATTCATCATGACAAATGATCTGCATCAAAGAACATAACATCCTGGCAAAGCTTCAAGATTACCCAGAGGAGAGGCAATGGACAGGCTGTCGAGCCAAAGTAATTTCAGAAACAATTCCACACCTTATTTATCCCTAGTGTGGAGCAGAAAAGCTATGAAACCCTCTAGCACAGTCGCTTTGTGCATTTGTTTAACCTACTGACCTTAACTCTCACCCTCCCTGACAGTCTTATGTCTCAGCATTGGTGGGGGCAGGGATTTCTATGCAACTCTAAACAATATGGTTTAGTGTTTCTCTAGTAGAGGTTATTTCTTTCACAGGTCTTGAGCAAAGATAGTGCCTACCACGGGCATAAGCAGGTGGGTGCCATAACACCCTGTCGCTATCTCCCCCAGCAAGCACAGATATCTGCTGGAGTGATCAACAAGTGTGAAGGAGGACAGAGCTGCGTCAGAGCCCTAGGACTTAGCTGGTGGTCACTAGCATAACAAATCAATGTGACTGATATATGAGGCTTAGCAGGTTCAGAGAAGCTAACTGTCTCATTGCAGAACAGGAGTCGTCTAGTTTCTTTTTTTCATAACACCAGTGAAATGGTTGACTCCTTACAACCGCAGGCTCCAGCATGCCTGTCCCCATATCTAGACAAACTTATTCCAAATACCTTCACTGGATTGCCTTGTAACGTCAGAAGAAAAAGATCTCCCTTCATATTAAGCATACATTTCTACAAGACTGAGATTATACTGGATCTAAACTTCTGGGTCAAAATTGAGAAAATGAAAACTATTTGTTTTCATGAACCCTAAATTTAATCCTCAATAGGTGTGGGGTTTTTTCTTTTGTTGTTTTGTTGGGTTTTTTTGAATTTGGACAGACAACTCATCCTTTCACATATTAAATCCATTTATTCAGTATTATTACCACCAAATGATGCGACTTATCTGCAGGAATACTGAAAACTAGAAATCTTGTTTATGTAAGTCACTGTAGTACAGATGGAATAATCCATGTAATTTATTCAAATTATATATATTTTACTTGTTAACAGAATTTGGCATTATTACTGGGGGCCACAGAAGAAATCCCCCTGTTCTTAAATTACTGCCTGTCCAGCCAACTGTCACAATATCTAGATGAACTAGTGCTGCATTGTTTAATAGATGCCAAAATTAAGTCTGAAGTGTATTAAAATTAACTCTTTGTTAAAGCATATAGTCAAGGCATGTAGGTCCAAATCTGACCAGAAAGGAGAGATTTAGTTTCTAAACAAACAAATAAACAAACCCCAAAATAATCCCAACCAAAACCAACACCACCCCGCCCCTGTTAACTCTTGATCTGGATGCCTGAGATAGGAGCTGTATTTTGTGATGAAGTTTTGTGGCTTACTGTGTGGGAGCACAACACATTTTTGGTTTTCTTTTAACAAAGTCACTAGCAGCTGTTGCATTAAAAGCAAGGCTGGAGTTAAATTGGGATGTACTCTAAAAGGTCATAGCAGACAAGGGGAAGATTTGTGTTGACACCTTTTGTCACATGCTACACATTAGTTTGCCTTGTTTGGTTCTAGTTTCACATTTTCTGTTCTAACAAAAGCCAGCTTTAGAAATTGAAACTTTTAGTCACTTCTGGCATGCTTACTTCAAAGGCAAAGTTGCCTGAGCCCCCAGTCACAGCCCTAGGCTGCTCCAAACTTGTTCCAGTGCTACAGTGGTGGGTTGAAATCTGTTCCTCTTTTCCACTTGTTTCCCACAGTTCTTATGAAAGATCTCTAACATTTTAGACATCTTTAGCTCTCAAGTTGCCATTGTGAGATTTAATTACAAATACATCAAATCCATCACATAACTGCATAGAAAGTCTTTTAGGCAATCACTTCAGACTGGTTCACTCCTCTTGCACTTAATGTTTAACTTGATGTTAGGAATCCTCTACTGCAACTGAATTGTTACCGGTCTTCTTTGTTGTGGAACTAGAGAATAGATTACTGTCTTTGAACTGCACTAAAGGTGCCGCAGAGACAGAGTTCTCTCTTCCATTTTCATTTAAACAATCAAGTACTTCTAGATTTTTCTCAGACAAGAAGAGTAGTGACAGCAATTGGAGAACTCATCTCTGGATCATCTTTAGTTGTTTGAAAATGTAGTATCCAAAACTAGATATAATTTATGAGGCCTCATCAATCTCTTATTGTGTCTTGTAGGTTAGATATGGACTACTTGTTCTTTTCACAATGCTGACTTTGCTCGCATTCAGTTTGAGATATCAGCTGGATCCTTTTCTACAGTACGTAGTTGGTTGTTTTCAGTACATGGTTTTGTAGGTGACTATTCCCATCTCCTTAGAGCAGCACATGTCTCTTACCTTTATTGAGTTGCAGCTTTTTTCTTTCTTTTGAAGTTTTTCTTGTCTTCCAGTTCACTTGGGAATCCTCCTGCTTGGTATCATTTGTAATTAAGTAAGCAAACATTTGAGAATTTTATTTACTTAATTGGGAACAAAGGTTGGCTGATGACATTCCTGTAGATCAAGAACATTGTACGACAAAAACTAGTTCTCTGCACAGAGTATGATTCTGACCAGCCTCATTTTCTGTAGGGGAGGTATTCAGGATATTATTCTTCTGGATAAACTATATCTTTTGATTATAGCAAATCTGAGGTCATCCATGACTCTGAAAATCCCATTCACTGACACTCAGATCTCAATCAATTAATTTTAATATAACAATAAGCATAATGACTTTCAGGGAATCACTGTACAGTTTTAGGTTATTCTTGATATTTAACATTTGGGAGATGACAGGCTTTGTATTTGCATTTCAGATTGCATCCTGTCATGGGTATTTTTTAAAGTTCACCTTATGACTAAAACTGTAACTTATTTTTCTTGTGAAATATAAAGCCTCTTGAGCTTATTTATATTTCACTGCAAACTGCAATTCACTCAGTTCATGGAGCTCAAAAGGGGCCCTGTGAGGCCTCATCTTGGTCCAGCTGGCACTGATTTAAAGCTGTGATGTGATGATAATGTCTCAATTAGGTGTTGCTTTCAGATATTGGGCTTGCTTGAACATGAAGCTCTTAAGGTGCAAGCCCATGTGACTAAAACACAGAAATGGTTCACCTAATGGTTCTTATAACTGAGTTTCTGAAATTATGCAGTTCTTATAAAAGTTGGGAAAAAGAGTAACACAAGTCTGTTATTGTACTGGAGAAAATTGCGAAGCTATCCTTCTTTCAAAATGTTTTAATGAAAGATGAAGCTATAAAGACAGTGTCAGACTTAGAGCAAGATCTAAGGTAGCTGGGATCTTAGGGAGACAGGGAAGGTCCTGGTTCATCTCTGGGGCCTGTATAGCTGCCTTCACCTTTTGCATATTTGTGTTTGACAACACTGAGCCCCCGAAGTGTGCCACGTAGAATAGGCAAGGAGATACCAAAACCTTTAATGATTTTGCCCAAGCCAGTGCAGAAAATGCATTTAAACCCAGATTATTCAAGATGCTCCTTGTGCCTTAAGAACAGAAATGCCCTTTCTCTACTTTTTAGCTACTGATATAAATGATGTACTGTGGGAAAAGAATAGATTGTAATTTCAACACACAGTCAGCATAGAGAAACTTGGTAAACAAAAGAACATTGCTCATTGCTCGTGGCAGTCAAGAGAGGAGGCAAGAGGAAAGCCTCATTAAGTCTGATTGTTATGGCACACAGTGATAATGGTCCTGTACATCAGATAATGATTTACTTAGTGTCTCCAGTACACATTAGATAGATTATGTAAGTACATTATTTCTTATTGAAAGAACAGCTATCATTAACGGCCAGTGAAATAGTTGAGTAAATCTTCATGCTGCAGAGAGGAAAAAAAAAAGTTAGCAACATTATAATAATGCAATTTCATCCCAAAGTGAATCATAATTGCCAACATTGAACATATGACCTTCATAATACAAAACTTTCAGAGAACTGTATTTTATCTTTCTGTGGTTTTGCAACTACCAGTAACATAAAATGATGGTAACATTCAGTGACTCGAGTTTAACTCATGCTAATACAGAGCTTACAAGACCGAAGTAATTTCTTAATAAAATTGTAGGTGTTGAGTTGGAAAGTAAAGAAGCAAGAGCAAGTTAATTACAATCATCCTCCAGTTGTATACCTGAGTTCATTTAGTGAAGAAAGAAGTATGCAGGCTGCTGAGTCTAGTTTCCTGTGCTTGATCTTCTCTTCAGTCTGCTTTCTTCCAAGTCCCGTGGATGTCATTTGGTGCCTGTACTGGCTGTGGTAGCTGTGCTCAGTGTCTGCCTGAGGAGAAAGAAGCTGGCACGAGCCATCTATGTTCTGTTCTGCCTATGGGGTGGGGTGGTACTCGGGCATCTTGCTCTGCCTATGTTTTCTGCCTGCAGCCCCGCTTCAAGTAGAAATATGAACTCAAATGTGATCAGAAGGGGCAGCAGATCTGGGCAGTCTGAGAGACGAGCTGATGTGGCAGTGTTGGGAAGACCTCCTGCCCCCGCCAAGGGAAGGTCAGGTTTGATCTGCCTTTTACGGGTAGCAGACTGGGGACTGCATCCCCCCCCCCCCCACCCCCAGCCTGCTGCACTGGCTGGGGGGTGAGGGGAAGAGAAGATTACTGGCTTCAGCAACTTGATCCCATGTCCATCTATTTCCCTCTCTACATCATCTTTCCAGAGCCCTGCAAGCTGTCACGTTTGCCACTCTTCTCAACCTACTAAAGGCAATCCCCTCGGTCTTTTGAAACAGCAGCAAATTAAAGCTCTTTTTGAAGCCTGCAGCTAATATATATTTCATATGTTCTGTATACATACATGCACTCACATATCCTTCAAAGTTGAAAGGAGCCCATTTGAATTAAAGAGAAATGAAAATCTATGCAGATCAAAAGAAAAAATAAAACTTTTGTTTCTGGTTTTAAGGGGGAATTTTAAAAGAAATATCAAATCTTTTAAGGTCTTTAAAGTATTTTCAAAATTGCTGGCAGCTTATCTGTGAAGTCCAGCTCTAAGAATTGGATATAAAATTCACTTACTACTCATATTATCATTTCATCTGTTTGAAGATGCTGCAGTTGTTTCTAACAATTGTTTCATTACAACTCATCCACAATGTATTGTCAACATGTTTTCCCTTTTCAGATTTGTTTGTGGATCGCACAATCATTTAAATCTGTAAGTGCCAACAAATGTATTTCTCAAACTGCAGTAAATTGCATTCTATGGCTACTGTTATGATTATTCATTTATCAGCCACTTTTCCACTAGCCACATTATGTGGTGATATGAATCATGCCACAGTGGAGCCATCTTATGTTGATGGGGGTATGCACGCTGAAAATTATGTGCACTGTACTTGGTTCTCAGTGTGAAGACGCTAGATGGGGATTTTCAAGAAAATTACCATTATTAGCAGCCAAACATCCCTGTTGGTTAAACAGGCTTTAATTGACACTTCTAATGGGCGGCTGCTTCTTCTGCTTAGTTGCTTGGTAAAATTTACTATTTTTCTTGAGATTATTAATAATAGCAGTATCTGCAAGCAACTCAGAAAACACTATTCCAGCATCAACACACAAAGGACCGATCAGATTAACATTATCGGCTTAGAAAAAAAAAGTTCCTTAAGCCTTGGGAAGAGAAAATGTATAGAACTAAGGAGGTATTGGAAAAAGAACTCCATTAAAGGGTGAAAACAAAATTAGCACTAGTCTTAAATAAAAATGTTGTAGAGGATAATCTGCCGTTTCTTTAAGATGCTGTCTTGATGGAGAATGCACTGATAAATGGGTTTATCCATTCTCCAGAAGCGACCACTGGGTAAATGAGCTCAGAATCACTCTTTACATCTCCAACTTAAAAGCTGCTATGTTTGTGAACAAAGCACTTTTGCACTTTGGGGAAGTCTTGCTTAATTTACTGCCAGTTAGCACACTTCTGACCGCTAAGTCGAGTGTTAAGGAGCAAACATGCTTTGGCAAAGACCTGTCCTCCCCCTTCCCCAGGCTCCGTGCTGGTGTCAGGCTCCTGCCAGCCGTGCTTGGCTTCCAGCCTCTCCTCCCTCTCTAGGTGGAGAGTTTCGTTCCCCGTAGCTGTGCTGCGTGAGGCCCGGGGTGCACTGGTGCTTCAGTTCAGGTTGCTGCCTCAGTGCTTGGACTCGCTCCTGCGCGGTGTGCATAGCTGCGAGGACGCGGGGCGCGCTCCTACCGGCCAGGTCGCTACCTCGTGGTGCTGCATTAACTGTTCTCTTTCTCCTCTGTGTGTGTAGCCCTGGCAGAAAAGGCTCTTAGCTCCCAGGGAGAATCACAGCAATAACTAACACCAGCAAACTCTAAAGCACAGGCATTAATCCCAAATACTAATACATTTGCCCGACTGCCTATGCACAGTAGCCAAAGGCATTAATTGACCAAAAAAAAAGAGTGGGTTGTTTTTGTTTTCGCTCATGTCACAGTTGCCAAACGGCTGTGTCCTGTACTGTTGTATTCTTCCAGTTAAGCAGCGAGCTTTGATCTTTGCTTTGCCTCCTGGCTTCAGTAGCTTCTTGAGGGGGAAAAAAATACAGCATTCTGCTTTTGAAAATACTTCTCTGAACCCACGCTTTTTGGGCAATGAAATAGAAACTCTTCTGTAAGATATTCAATGCTGAGGAGAAACTTGTATGTTGGCAGAGTTGCAGAAATGAATGCCTGCTTTTGCTATAGCTCTTTCTGTAGATAAAGGCGTTCAGCGATGTATATATTTTTGTATGCATGAAAGAATAAATAGATCAGAGAAAGTGTTCATACTTTTGATTTCAGATTGAATTCAAATAATTTGAGGATTGTGAACAAACTCCCAGCTGCAAACTTTTAACCAAACCTGAACCACCATTTATTTCCAAGTTTTGTGAGGTTTTTTTTTTTTCAGTGTTTTTGGTTTTTGTTGTTTTTGATGCGTGAAAGGCTGCTCAGTTGTCTTATCATAGTAAACTGCTAATTTTAATCCAGTCTGTAGCAATCTATCATTGGATGGTTAAGGCAAGGATATTCTTTTGATAGGAATCATCCTCTCTGTGTTTGGCAAGGAGAGGAAGTTGGTTTTTTTTCTCCCTTAGGGTGCTTCAGACATTTAATTTTGTTGTTGTTCAGAAGGTGGACATTAGGAGTTTAAATTCCCAGTATAGTCAATGGAAAGAAACAGGTATCTCTGGGAGGAGGAAGAGGTGAAACAACATGTTGTAATTCAGGACACTTCAGCGTGGACCCATCCAGGTCATGCATGAAAGTTCCTGTAATTCTGCTGGAGAGCACAGGGGCCAGATGGCTCAGGGCTGCCATGCAGCCCAATGTCTTCCTCCAGGCAGAGCCTACAGCCCACTCTGGTCGATCCACATTCGGCTTTGGCAGTTTAAATTGGTCTAGAAATAAACATTGTCATATATCCTTTCAAAGGATTACATGCTGCTTTAAATAAAGATGAACTTTCTCATGAATTTGTGACATTTAGGTTTCAAGTATATTGAGAAACAAATTGAATGTGTTGGAATAATGAAAAATAGAAAGGGAATGTAAACATCTCCTAACTGCTAGTGGCAGAGTGTGGGCCTAACACTAAACCTCAGTCTTTGCTATTGGACTATTATCTGTAAAATATGCAAGGAGATACAGAAGACCTTCCCATGCTGAAAAAGGAGTACATGAGAAAGAATCAGATTTCCCCCTGCCCATTTTAAAAAGCAGAAAAGAAACATTGCTGTAAAGGGAAAATCCATAATAGGGCCATAAAATAAAACATACAGCAAGGGGATAGTGTAAGCTTCTGAGGATACAGAAAAAAAGCATTTACAGCCATCTCAGAATGAAAGAAAATGAAAGAAAAGACTGCATTCTTTGCAGTCAGCCTGGCATAAAGCTGAGAAGTTTAACACACTGGATGACATGGAACAAATTTTAATTTTTTTTTTTTTTTTTTTTTTTTTAAGGTTAATATAAGAACCATCTTAACATTCCAGTGATTGGAAATGTTCTTCCACTTGTAAGGGATTTCCCTGCTTCTGCTTAAAACAAAAGCAAAGAAACAAGCCATAAAACTTGTATCTTCTCTAAACCTGAGTAGTGTTTTTTCATTTTAATTATGTAGCACAATAATAGTATCTGAAATTTTAATTAAAGCTTGCAGTTAACATCAAAAGATCAATACTCTACTGTAGAAAATGTGTCCTTTTCATACCCTTTCAGTATGGCATCATGTCCTATGGAGGAGTCTGATCTATAGCTAGGTGTTCTCAATTTTCTTTTTTGTATCTTATGCTAAAAGATGCTAATCAGTAAGATTTTTGCATGTGCTTGGATCAAAAAATGTTCGTCAACCTTTTTAAATCTGGTTTGTATGCTATATGCTGTATTTCTAGGTTCAGTGGAAAGGGTTTTGATGCCATTTATATGCAAACAAAACTTTATTATCCGATGTAAATTGGTAGTTGAGCTACTGTGAGCACAGAATCAATGCCAGTAATACGGATGCTGAGGATCACTTTGGCAGCTGCTGGGGGCTCTGTGCTGTTGGGAGTCCAGCAGGAGGAAGCATTGAGCTGACTTGTTCTGACAGGGCTAAGGTGAAATTGGTGCTAATAAGCAAAGACTTATATTGGCTTCTGTAGAACAGGAGCTAATTGCTCATGTGTCTGCATTGCAGACATTGCTGTGGTGTCTCATGCCTCTGCACCACCCTTACCAGTGGTGGTCTTAATAAAAGGCTTATTTGCATGTGGCAGGACTGTCCTGGTTCAGCACGCTTACTGTTACAATTAGGCTGGTAAATCTCTTCAATGTCCAGAGTACTGCAGCGGGGTGCAGAAATGAGGAGGCAGTGTAGGTGCAGCAGGACTCACGGACTCGGGATACTCAGTACAGAACAGACATCATGAGAAATCCAGCACAACTTCCAGGTAGTGGGTCAATTCGTTTAACACTAGCACCTCTCTGAACTCAATGTCTTGGCACAGTGTGCAAATGTTGCAAAAGGCAAAGTTAACTAGAAACCACTATTGTTGCCCAAATGATGGAAGTAGTCTTTACTCCTCTCTCCTACAACAGGGGGTTGTACTAGACATACAAGTACTGAGAACCCTTTTGAGTATTTGGTGCTTGTGAAAACAAACATGAAAGAGAATGAAGAAAGCCACAGCTTAACTCAAAACTAACTAGAATTTGGTGCAAGAGTCATGTCTGTGGAATTAAGTTCTCCCCTACCAAAGCAATATAGATATGTATACGCATGCCTTCACTAGAATGTTTTTATTGGACAATGTACTGAGTAAGAAACACTGTTAAAATAATACCAATGTTGTTGAAAGTTTCTTCCAGGTGTTGCAAGACAATTTTTAATAAAGATTGAGATAAACTTGCACACAGTCCTGTACCTCCAAAGTATAAGTGTTCTGCAACCATGCTGCTGTTCTCAGTTCTTTTTGCTTCTATACAATAATGTAAACATATACCAAAAATATATTGAGAATGCACCCCGCATTACACATTCCCCAGAACCTCACAACCAAGCAGTCTGTTTAGAGTGCCTTTGAAGTGGACACAGTATCAGCAGATGGTTTAATTAAAAAATGAAAAACTTTTCTGGGATAATGCTAACTCAGAATGAAGAAGAAACACTGCTGATAAAAGTAGCAGAACTGAAAACAAAGTCTAACAAAAATGCATTCAGGCGAGAATTGCAGACAGTGGTACTTGTCTCCCTGTCAAAGTGATCTACACATCCTCTGTTCCTCTAGCTGACTGAAATTCTGATGAAGCCTTGATAGCAAGAGTTGACAAGTTTCAGAAGTGGTCTGGGAAGAAACAGGAGATCAGAAGGAGTCCTCTGAACTCAGGGGAGGCCTGAGTGAAGTTAAAGTCCTCAATATTATCACAGCTGGCTAATAACAGCAAAAGGTCAGAGCAATATAGTAATTACTCAAACTTAGAATCACTTTTTCCCATTGGAAAATAAAAATAACACCAGCTTTAAGTCATGAATAAAACATGCTGGCCCAAATCTATTACCTTAAGCATCTCCAGTAGGTTTCTAAGAACTAGGGACATAATGTATATTCACTTGTTTGATGAAAACCTACTCATCACTGATAAATCCTCACTGCCAAATTAGGATGCCTGATATATTTTGATGCTTGATATATTTCCCCTTGCATACTCTTAAATGGGTCAAATCTTGAACTCCGTTACACCAATATAAATGCACAATGAAACGGATGATTTCAACTGCTTATTCTATCTATAGCAAAGTACGAAACCAAATAATACAGCCAGAAACTTTTTTTTTCTTAATTAAGAAAAATAATAGAAGGAAACATCTCTAGAAAGCTTTCTGAAAGTTTTTAATCATTGGTTTTCTTCTGCCAATAATCTTATATTGGAAAGGAACTTTGATTTTTAACAGTAAAGTGAATTTGGCTTTTGGATTGATTATATGGCTATGTTTAGGTTTTTGATTACTGAAATTCCTACCTAAGGTCTGTTCAGCAGTTTTAGAAAATTAACATAATCTGAGTTTGACTTGCAGCAATTATAAAATCTGCTTGCTACACATTCATTCTTAATTTTGTGAATGAAGTGTAGTTACTAGCCCTGCATTTAACTAAATACATTTATACACTCGCATACCTGTGTGTATATAGAGCATACATAAAATGAAGATGGCATTAGGTTGAATTAATGCAAATATTAGAATAAAGATTATGATTTGGTTGAACATTGCAGTTGAATTAATGTGATGGATCTTTTCCTAATCTGTATTTAGTAAACAGTTTCAAGTGTCTGCTTTCTGCAACTTGTCACTTTTGAAGTATTAATGAATGGTTGATTCTGCCACTGTGTATCTTGCTGGAAAACAGGAAAGTGAAATACTTGTTGGTGACGTGTAAGATGCTAAACTGTTGTTAGAGCTGGCTTTAAAATAATTTTTCTGTTCTCATTAGTCCCCATTTAGTCTACTTCCTTTTAAGATTATTCAAAGGATTTCTTTTGATGCTGCTAGTGTGAACTTGTGACAAAGAATCTCTCCACTAATGTGTGAGGTGACAGTGACAAAACTTCCTTCCAGCCCTACCCAGCTAGAATGACGATGCTGTGAAATCTCACTGCACGGTATCTCTATGGCAGTGGTGATAGGCAGCGGTCATAGATGGGCCCCAAAATGCCTGCCTGAAAAATGTATGCAATGCATACAGGAACTGCAATGTTCCCAACAAATGTAAGTATCTATATGTGGAAAAAGATAATTGTGTTTATACCTTATTGGTGTAGTTTCTCATTTAAACTAGTACATTCAAATTAATGCACTTTGTTCACTAGAATTCACCCATACTAATATTAGGATAACACATTAATGGCCAGTTGCAAATATGTTGTCTAGAACTTTAAGACAAAGTGTTAATCTTGATGGGATTAAGAAAAAGCATTAAAATTAATGAAATGATTGTATCTCAATCTGCATATGCAAATTAGGATAAATCATATGCCCAACAACGGTATAAGCAAAAGATTACGATAATACATTGCGTTATCTGAATTAATGACTGGCTAGCCCGACTTGATAAGGTCATAGTAAGTCCCAGTGCACTTATTACTAAAATTTATCATTCAAGCATGTGTACGCATTTAATTATTACAGTCTATTTTAACAAGCAGATAAACTGTGAGAGCAATGGAAAGTTTTCCTGTCCAGCACAAGCCCATAAAAGAAAACTTTTCTTTGTTCAGAACACTTCAAATATAAAAAAATTGAAGATATGTAGAAAGGTAAATAGATACCTGTCCTTATAATTTGACTTAAGGATTAATAATTCAGTTAATCCTAGCTTCTTACTACTTTATAGGGTTAAAGATTTATGGCTTATATGGAACACATGAGTGAGTCAGAGCTAGAATAGCCATGATGAAAGAAGTCATTAAGTTTGCTTTACCCTTATATCTGTATTTGTTGATTTCCCAGCAGCCCGGTCTAGAGACAGGTTTACTCAAGGCAAAGATGGTTTTCTAGCTGTGTGCTAATACAGTACCTAGTACAGCAAATAATAAATTTCAGCATGGACCTTTGAGTAATATTGCATTATAACCAATATCAATATTTAGTAACTTTTATCTAGAGATCTCAGAAGGTATAAGATGACATTATTCTGAGACTGCTTTCTGGAAAGGGTATCATAATCTTGTTTGAGGCGGACAGCAAAAGATTTCTGTTTTCTTTCCCTCGCCGAAATGTAACTTCATGCTCTCCTTTGCGTGAATAGCAAGTACCCAGTGTCTGTAGGCATTCACACAGCTGGTAAGCGGCTAATTTCTCATATATGGACACTTAAGCAGTATTTACTGATGATACGCCTGTTATGAGTACAAATACGTATATGACACCATGTTCCTGAAAGCCTCTAGATGGGTTCTCTCTAGATGAGAGAGACTGTCAGAGCAGAAGATCAGTTGCTATCAAACTGGAACCAGATGAGCACAAAAACTTCTGAGACAAAAGTGTTGGTGGACTGTCTGGGTTTGTGAAGCAGTTGTGGAGCATGTTCCTTTTAGTAGCTACTGACTAGATGGCGGCCAGTGCCACTATTTCTCTAAGTGTTTCAGGTCAAAGCAAATATGGAGGAAAGCTCATTCACTGCTTGGGGTGCCTTAAAAAGGAAACGAAAAAACTTGGCACACCATTTTACATATTTTGGGTAGATAGACCATTTTACAGATAGGTATTCCCATTGCCTCAGAAGGTCTGCTATGCATCAACAGCTACTGCCCTTACTCAGAGCTCTGGGGAGCGATGGCTGTGCTGGCCACAAACTGAATCAACAAGATCCCCATTGCATCCAGAGGAACAGATGATTTGAGGCAACTTTAGCAAGGCAGAAATGTTGGGAGGCTTTAGTACATAATTTCTGCAGAAGCACAATAGCCACCTAGCAATGTGATGCCTCGATTCAGAACTATCAAATTAACTTCAGTAAAAACATGCTTTAATGAATTAATCATAGGAATGCACATTTTGCTCCCGGAACAAAACGTAGATGATCCAATTAACCAATTTCTACTAAGGCCTACGATTACTTTATTAGGGCTTTTAAAAATGGTTTCTGCAAAGCAGTATTTATTCCCAGTTTGCTACAGTTACCAGACAGTGTTGTCTAAGACCTGCTGTTGAGGCCTCTGCTGTCCCTTATCTCATTAAGTGTGACATAAACACCTTTGATGAAATGAAATCGTGAAGTGCAGCAAATGGAGTAAACTCTTTTTCTACACAGCAATGCCCTGCTACATGCTTGCAATCTGATTTGCTGGCCTTTATTGACAGATGATAACATGTTTTGTACGTGTGCCAGCCAAAGATAGCCATTTAGAGCTTCTAAATAATTAAGTATTGATTAATCAACCCAGAAGTATATAGAACATTTTTTTCAAGCTTTTGTCCATTCTTAAAGGTCTTATTTCTGCCAGAGGAAGCACAAACCTTCTGTAACTGTCAGGGGCTTAAAAAATTAGAGGTCTGTGCTGCTGTCCCCAGAGAAAACAGCACAGCTGACAGACTGCCATTGCACAAGCATATGTGCCTCTTTGCTTTGCCGTGCTTGTTGTCCGCAGCGTGAGCTGTTGGTGAAGAAAAGTGCCAAAATTTCTTAAGTCACAAAGCAATTAGTAAGGGACTGAAACTCTGAATGTTCTAAGGGTTGGCTGACTTGACTCTAAGGATAGAAACTTGCGGTGGCTTATCTGACTCATGTTTCTCTTGGCACAACTGGATTGAAAAAGTCTTCCCTTCGCATGTCTGGGGCAGAGTTGTTCAGGTGTTCAGGAAACAAGTCATCCTGGCTGAAAGCTTTTTTTTTTTTTTTTTTTTTCCTCCTCCTTATGTCTCAAATGTGTGGCACATGCACATGAAAAATAAAACATACAGGATATAAGAGAGACTCCAGTGAAGATGATGATGGTTAAATTATTATTGATGTGTAATCTCAATGAGCTACTTGATTCTCCCCATTTGGGGAGGATTTCAATAATATTGAGCTTGTTCATTTTTCTTACCCTGAAAACTGCAATCACCCTGTAGATGGTAAATAATTCAAATGTATTGTTTGGTGAGATTCCTCATGTATCACCAATTACTGAAACCACATTTACAGCAGGTGCGTGAGTCTTAAAAATATTAGAAAGGACTTATTTTAGTGTGAAAAATGCATCTTTCTTGATATTTCCATACAGTGTGAAAAACAGAGTGAAAAACTGTTTCCACTTGCCTGGAAACAGTTGTCACATCATGGTTGGAAAGTAGGAACTTCCTGGACCTGGAAATTAATAAGTGTATTGTATATCAAGAGCAGGCAGGAAGCAGATGCGCTGGGGCTGCCAGATGTGGCTCATTATGAAAAATGCTGGGCAGTGGGTAATTTCTGTTAAGCGGAAGGTTTGGTAGGAAGCTTTTTTTCTTTCCTATTTCTCAGGTAAGAGAAGTTAAGGTTAATGTTTGCAGGAATGATCACCATTTAGAGAACTCTTGTCATATCTAATACTACAGATTCTTAATTTCCTCATTCGCTTGACTTTTCTGTCACGTTAGTGTTGAGTTACTATGAGCGAATGCAGGTAGGAGTTTCCATAAGGCATCTGCCAGAATTTAGAAGCACTAATATAGCTTGAATCAAAATGATGATAAAAGCATTGAAAGATGCCTCCTTATTTCCATGCATAGTGAATCTGCCTGTTAGTCATACTGAAGATGTTTGGAGCATGTGTCCTGACTACAGCATGGTCCATGTGCTTGCTGCCTTAAGGAATACCCAGAAGCATGCTTCTGTTTGGGCAGTTTTTGGTATCTGTTTACTGGTGTTAAAACAAAGGCAACTTCTTGCCCCTGTGGCATTGCAACATGCTTTCAAGGACTCTGCATTATTAAATCAGTGGCTGGTTTATGGTTGCAAGGTGCCTGTGTAATTTATGCTAGATTGGGGGAAAAAAAAACCAAACTACATTTATGTTTGCATTAAAATACCATTTAACTTGCAAGCTAGTAAACTGAATGTGAATGGCTTGTGTGTGGTAACAGTTCCAAGTGCCATGTGGCATGGCAGCCCTCCTTCCCCCCCTGGGCAAAACCTAGCAAGATTACAGTTCCGATATGTGGCAGGCCTCTCAGCAAAGTGAAACCCAAGTGTGTCTGTGCTGCTAGCAATAACCAGGCAATTTTTGTTGACGGGGTTTGTAGCTAACACTTCTGTAAGGCAAAAAGCAAAACAATTTTTCTGTGGTACTGTGTGCAGAGACAGGCTTTTTTTAGCCACAAATGCCAACTGAAAGTGTCTTTCTCTTAAAACCACAGGTCATCCTGTCTTGAATTTAAGAGAATAATGGAATATGTGCCAGGGTATAAAGCAGCTCTGATAGTGAAAAGATGCAGTATGCCTACCTAGCTGTCTGTCACTTACGGGCAAGCAATTGTTGCAGTATAAGGCTAAATCAAGATTTTGAATTTTCCTAATGCCTTCGGTAGTCAAGGAGAAGAAGGAAAGGAAGATTATCTGTTAGGGACTTCGAACATATATAGGATTCTCTGTTATGCTATTTATTGTCTGCTCTAGTTCAGAGTCTATTTGATACCGATATTGGCTAAAAAGTTGTCCAAGTTGTCTGAATACAAGACAGGTAGCAGATTTCAGAATATCAGAATAAGTCTTGATGATCAGGCTTCTAGTCTGCTTCCTATGGTCCAAGTTACTCCTGGGGAGATTCTGACTGGACACAAAAGGAATGGTTTTCACAATAAGAACAATCAGCTGTTGGAACAATCTCCGCAGGGAAGTGGTGGATTGCCCAACATTGGACACTTTTAAGATTTGGCTGGACAAGGTGCTGAGCCACCTTGTCTAGACTGTGCTTTTGCCAAGAAAGGTTAGACCAGATGATCCTTGAGGTCCCTTCACAACCTGGTATTCTATGATTCTATGAAATTTAATGATAAACATGCAACTGCCTGACAGTCTAAATTCAGCTTTGTTGCGTGCTGGCTGCTTAGCCAAAAATCATATGTACTCAAAAGTCACAAGTAATTGCCAAATCCTTTTCTAAAAAGTGATCATTGATTCCAGTAATAAGACCCATGAAGTATTGTTGTGAAGAGTGAGGAAGCAATTGAATGGCAAAGTTCTTTAAATAAGCTAAGATATTAATGACCGGTAACATCTGACAAGGAAATTGGCAGTGTGTTAGAAATAAATTGAGATTTGCTCCTAAGTGGGTGGAATAGCAAGTATATCAAAGACTGTTTTTATTCCATGAGTTTTGTCATTCTTAAAGGACAGCATTGGCTGACTGAATGGCCTGGAACCTGTAACTAAAGGTGATGTCTGTCTTTTGTCCAGTTGGTTTGTTCTCCATGGTGCCTGTAAACCTTATCCAGTTATGATTGTAAATCAAGTTTGCCACATAAATTTGAACTTTTTCATAGTGTCTGCAGCACAAATGCTTTACTACTCTGAACTGAGTTTTCTCTCCATTGTTTTAGGCTCTGTTTTTGTTTCTCTACTGCCAATAGCCCTAGTTTTCATTCATATTGACTCAATTTCTGATTTATTTCCACACACCCCCCTCAACCCCCCCAGTTAATTTTATTTATGTTCCTAATCACTCTTGTTTGGTTCCGTGTCAACAACTGAGGTTATTGGGTGATATTCAAGTTGAAGTTTGCTTGGAAAATAAGGCATTAGAGCAATTATAGGGTTATAACTTTGCATGAAGAGTTTGATGTTACTTAAACAAAGCTGTCTTTAAGCAAAACTGTCTCCTGCTCCATCGTATGATAAAGATCACATTATTTTCTGCAGCTGTCATACCTTCTGGGCCCTTTAATCACCATTTGAGGGTAGTTGAGAAGAAAGATGCTCAGAGTACACTTGTCATCGAGCTCTCTGCTTTTAGGTACCGTAAAGGGAGCTTCTGGGACCTATGAGAACTAACAATTTTTGTCTACACATCTAAAAACTGGCAATAGTGCTTGATAAACAGGGAGAATTGAAAAGCCACGTTCCTTTCTTTATAATGTGAGGGGAAAGTAAGTATGAGAAAGTAACCCTGCTTAAGATCTGAAACTGATTTGAATTTCGACCAGTGCACAGATAGCATTGTCTTTGTGCTGAGGTGAATATTTGTTTTTAATATCTTACACTTGACTTATGTAATTTTTATTATTCCTTGATGTTAAGGAATTTTATGGGAGAGGGTGACTGAGGAAGACCACCAATGAAAAAGAATGAGCAGGGAAAAGAAGCATCAAACTTCAGATAAAGACTCCAGAATGTGTATAAAATCGAAGCCCTCTCTGGCACGAGTTTTTCGTCCATCCTAAGTTTGAGAAAAAAAGTCTTCTAGCCTTTGGGGACTATTCATTAAAGCCTACATTCTTAATTTGCAGTGACTGAAACTTGGAGTGGAATAGTCAATTTTCTGTGCCAGATGAGAAACCCTTCAAAATCAAGAAAACCGACAATAGTAATACTTTAAGAAAACTCAATATATCAAAGAGCCATTCATTAAATACTAGGAAGCTGCATTTTGGACCGGTAGTGAGAAACAGAGACCAGTTCCTGAAGACTACTTGCTGGCAAACTTTTTTGTTCTTTATTCTGCCATGAAGAAAAAAAATACTGCCTTTTAGGATGAAAAGAAGAGTTATATGAATCTGCATAACCTCTTTTTTCCAACAATATTCTAAGGTGATTGACTGGGAAGTTGTTGTCATGAGTACATGTCTAGGCTTGAATTTTCAAGAGCAGTCTATGCTACTGATCCTGAGCTCAATGAAAGGGTTTTCATTAATAAGAATGCAGACATGGTGAGCATGGTCACTGCAGGATAAATGCTGAGGTATTAATATTTTTCTTAGCAATCACAGATACTTGACACAATAGGAAATGTACCACTTAAAATAAACCAAAAAACCCCAAATACCCACATCCTTGTCTGACAGTTCTTTATATCATTCTTTACCACAGCATGATTTATTTGTGCTAAACTAAGGAATATGCAATTTTATTTTGTTGTAAAAATGAAATATGCAGGTTTGATCTGTTACCTGGATATAGATTTCCTTAAAATATATTAAAATACTTGATACTCTTTCTTTTTTAAAGTATTTCAGATACAAAACCCAATAATGGCATTATAACCGTTGCATAATGAAAATTAATTCAAGATTAATAGAGAAATCCAAAGGAAAACTGAATAACATAGATGTATAAAATATAATTGTGTATTGATTTTTTTAACCCCTAATTTAAATACACTATCTTGCCACCATAAAGCTTCAGCAGAACTATGTGTATGTTTAGTTTGTAAAATTATTTATTTCTTATAAATAACCAACAACTGTTGAGGATGTAGATAGGATTTGGAAAATAAATGTAAAAAAAAAAAAAAAAAAAATCAGCTCAGGATTTTATCCTAAGACTGATTTTTGTAAACTTAACATATGAGGGATGGTGGGGGAGGGACACCTAACAACAAACTATTAATCTTACCACTATTTTAAAGTTTTGGAGAGAAGCAAAAACATCTTCAGACTGTTCCTAGTGGCACCTCCAACTTACTCAGAATGAGGTTGTGTTGAAATTCTTGCTGTGCCACTAAATAAGGGCTATTTGAGAGCTACCTGGCTTTTCATGTATCTTCCGCAATGGTTTCAGTAGTTAAAACCTGGTAAGCAAAGCTGTAAAAGATGATGCATGCAGAATATGAAGAGGCTTGCTCTCATCTCAGCATTAGTTCAGCCGGGCTAAAAGGATAAAAACTATTGGAAGTTGGCAGTTGTGCATATAATAAAGATGATTTCCAAATAAGAGATTGCAACTTCAAAAAGAAAAGTACCTATGGAGTCAGGCATGTCTCACAAAATCAGGCACAGTCTGCATCTTTCCTACCCTGTTTTTTTTTGTTGTTGTTTTTTTTTCCATGTGGCAGACTATACAATAGCAAAGAAAATGTATTTCTGTGACAGTCTTAAAAGATCATAATGTACTTGTAAAGAGATTATACATTTAGAAGTTTTTTGCTGTTACAAACAAGCTTGAGTCATAGAGATGACTCAAGTCAATACTTAGGACTGAGTCCCTGCTCTCTGATGTTAATTTTGTATCACTGTGGGAATATTAATTTCTGGAAAAGTTGGAAGGCTATGTCATTGTAGCAGTGGAGAACTAGGTGTAATCTTTGAACTTTGGGTCTGAATTTTATTTTTTTCAAATCTAGAGTAAAATTTGGTCTTGAATAGATACTCACGCCCACTCAGTCTGATGTTTTCTGTACATATGAAACAGTGAAAAAGAGATGTCATCTCTGAAGGATCAGTGGATCTGCTGCCCAAAGTGGCCAAAAAATGTATTGTCCTTTTCAGTGAGCATAGATCAACCAATTAGCCGTTTTTCGCTGAAAAGCAGTTCTTCTGGTGTGTCTCTTCACTTCCCTGGCTGTAGATGCCATGGCTGCTTTTCATTTAGGCAGAAGTCCAGTTGAATTTTCATAAGTCTATTGAGTATGTCTACAGAGGTAGACAGTCCACTGTATTTTTTTAAATCTAAATGTTGTTTACATTTAAATATAAGCTAGTGGTTTGGTGGTCTATTTCTTGTATTACACTGTCTTTTAACAACATGTCTTGTAATTTTAAGATGCCTGTAAAATTCCTATGTGACTTCAGTGTTATGAAAATACTTTCATCACGCAACCCAGAAGCTAGCTTTTTATTTGGTATTTAGAAAACACTTGTACAGAACCAGTGCGGTTGCCCTTGCTAGTCAACTGAGGAAAAGTTGTAGCTAAAGAATGCCTGCACAGTTGTTTCCTTCTGTGTTTGGAAGAAGGGAAAGATTCTGGTAATACTTCTAACCAGTTGCACAGAATCAGCTTTAATTTTCTTCAGCTTCATTTTGCTTCTGCTTAGTCTTCACTTCTCTTAACATCCTAGCAGGTATTTCGTATTTACAGTCCAACCAGAAAACTGGGTTTATTCAAATCTTTCTACATAGAAGACATAAAATGAAATTATTTTCATCCTTCAGCAGTTCCAGTCTTTCAATAGTGTCATAGCAATAGAAATGGGGCACTTGCACTTTACTATTCAGTAAAGGCTAACTAACTGTGTTTGAAGTACTCTAAGGTTGAGTGACCTTCAATGACTTGTGTGTATAGATTATCAAACATCATAGCTGAACTAACAGACCATGAACAGTGTCCGATTCCTTTCAGGCTAAATAGTGCAGATAATCATAATTATTCTGGGTGCCAGGGTCAAAAGAACTGCTCATCACTTTTCTGGCTTACTGAAGAATCTTTTAAAGTACTTGAATGATAAATCATCCCCGTCAGTGTGTTATAAAGGAATTAAGTGAAGCAAATTCTAGAAGAGATTTTTGACAGCACATATCTGATATGTCTCTGTCCTTTCATTTATATCTCCTCCATTTTTTTAATGCAGATTACAAGTCTGTCACTCAGATGCTTTATTTTGTAGTGAGCCAGTTTTCATCTCTAGTGGAATTTTCTCCATTAATCTAAATGGACAGTTTAAGAAGTGGTTAATTAATTTATGAGGTCTGTTCACTGTAGGTGAACAACACTGCCTCATCTTCCAATTTATGGAAAAATAGGTGCAACATGTTCATTATATTTTTAGGTCAGATTCTAGTTTCTAAAAGTATTACTAAGCAGCTTGTGTCAGGAGAGTTCCTTACCTACAGCCTGGTTTGCCTGCAATTTCATACCAGCTCACAGCAGCAAGGAGGAATTGGTATAATTTGTGATAACATGTTGGGCAGACATTTTCTGGTGGACTGGGATTAAGTGGAGTACACCAGGAAAAGAATACCTTCTAAGCTTTTATTTGTTTCCAAAGCCTCATTAGTATATTACCAAGATGCTTCAAAAGAATGTATATGTAGTTTTACATACATATACATATATAGCTATATATACACATAAGACTGTTAGACCCCATGTAAGTATATGAAGGAATTGATGTTTTTAAGGCCTTTCTAAGGTTAATATAGAAAGTTTAGAATTGAGTCCTTAAAGGTACTACAGCAATGGTTTGGAAGAAGTGTGGTTATAAAATGGAAGAAGGAAGGATGAAGTCTAGAGCAGCAGTAAAATGTTACACTCCTGCCAAATGAAAATTTGAAAGCACAGGTGAAATCAAACTGACTGGCCAATTCTTTTCATGTGTATTCTCCACTTCCTGAGTTGTGGCATGAGTACAACAGAATCAAAGTATACAAAACTGAGCAAAAATCTCACTGGCAAACCTAAAATAAACACTTAAATCAATGTTTAAGTGAATGTACCTGTACTTAAATTTGTAGAACTAAGAACACTAAATTTGTAGGAACTAAAAATATAAAAGTAACAATCATGAGTCTAAAGGCAAAAGTAGAGCAGAGGATAACAGCTATGTGTACAGAAGGAATCATTACGTATTTTGCTTGCACATCTGGATAACACATGCTACAATCCTTGATAAACTGACTGCAAAAGATTATTGTTCTTCCGAATGAATAAAATATATCGTGTTATGTTTACAACTCTATTTTTAAGAAAACAACATGCCACCAATTTGTTCAGTGCAGTGCTCAAATGCTCTGATGGCATGAAGCGTACCCTGTATAAACTGTGAACTCTATTTTCAAATAAAGTTTATAATTAAAATTGGCATTTGTGGGCCTCCAGCTGGTGAATGCTGTTTTGCTGACATGTGACATCACTCCTGACACCCACAGTATGGCAGCTTATTGTCAAACTTTCTGCCAGGTCCTCGCTATTCCAATGCCTCAGATGTCGCAATCTCCGCAAAATGGTGCCTGACAGCAGGAGGTTGCAAAGGCTTTATTTCACTGTTTATGCAGAAAAGGCTTTTGCTTGCTCTGAGAATAATCTTTTTATTTTATTAAGCAATGATCTTGACTTTCAGTTCTGTGCAGAAGTTAACCAGTCTCCTGTAGCAACAGTGGTAGTTGCTTTTCTAGAAGGGCCGGCATGTCACCCCAGGGGGAAGTGATTAGGCACTGTAGCATAATGATGCTGCATTAGAGTTGTCCATAGACAACACAATATAATGACAGTGGGTCAGGTTCTCTTGTATGATCTGGCTTACTGATGGCTCTACTTTGTCATAAAGGGACCAGATTATTTGGGCCTAATGAGTGTCGGAGGCATGCAAGGAAATGCTGTAAGCAAGAGAGAATTTGGTTCTGCACGTGTGCTCAGCTGCTAGGGGACACATGAGAAGGTTATTCCAGATATGAGAGCCCAAAAATGAGACAAAGCTTCCCAAGCAATATGAAACTCCATTTTTGCTCAGTCTTAAATGGAAGAAAAACACTTTTTAAAATGCTGTATGTGTTTTTGTAGTTTCAGGTGACTTAATATTATGTTGTAACTTCAGCTTTACTTCAGCAAGATTTCAGAACAAATTTTAAGGGTTCTATTTCAAACGCTATTAATAACTCTAATATTAAGCTTATTTTTTCAGTGGGTGACAGTGGTACAGCCTCTCCCTATTCCCTACTAAATTAGCATGAAGTGAGACCGTTTGTGCATCATAGTTCTCACAGTGTAAGTTGTTATTGATCAACTCTGAACACAAAGGGTCATCCTGCTCTTTACAAAATAGCTTTACACTAATCTTTTCTAGCTTATATCGACAAACATTAAGTAAAAATATGAAATAGCAAGCTTTGGATAATTATAACATTGCTTTTTAAATAGTATGTCTGCACCCTTATTGAACTCTTCTGGTTATGGAGTTTTTCACCTTCATAAACCTGTCCTTGAAGCAGGTAATAACAAAATTACCCCTTCACACACACTCTAATATTAAGTGACAATATAAGTCTCGCCAGAAGGGGACAAAAGTTGTGGAAAAGACCATCTATTGTGAGTTCTTTTCATGCCTTCAGTAGTGCCCTGATACAAATATGAAGAATGAGATAATGACACCAGCTTGAAGGCTCACAGTGTAAATAAATCTGTGTAATGATTAGCTGGGTTCTTAAATTTAGAAAGAACAATGATGAGCTATTTTATAGGTTAATATTTTTTAAGTAACTTATTTAAGTAAAGCAAGCACACAGCAGAAATCAATTGTGACACATTAACTGTTTCAAAATATTGTGTTATGATGGTGGGGAGGGGAAGGAAAATTAATGAACTTTAATTTGAGGGATCAAAATTTTTAGATGGAAAGCTATGAAACATCTCTACTAGCTGCAGGCAGCACACATACCTGAAGATAGATCACTGGGCACCCAGGCTAGTTAGGTGGAGTTTGCCATCCCCCTCAGCTTACCACTTAGCTCTGACAGCTTGCAAATGCACAAGGGGCTTAGCAATGTGTAATGCTATCATTGCTGAAGCAATTAGAAGAAGCAAGATGATGAAATGAAAAGCAGTGCTATGTGAACTTTTTCTTATTTACATCACATTGAGTCAGGTTAGAAATTCTTATGTGGATGTAAGAGGAAAGGCAGAAAATTAGAGGTTAGAGGCAAGTGTCCTAAACGCATTCCTGTTCAAGTGAAGGGCCAAGGAAAACAAAAAAAAACAAACCCCCACGATCTCCTGAGTTTTTGCCCTACCTATACAAATGACTACTTTGGTCCATGCTCTATACTGCAGAGTTAAATTGTGGGACTAAAGTGGAAGATGTCTAGTAGAAATGAATAAAACGCCACCAGAGCAGAAGGGAGAGATACAAAGGCCTGAAGAGAGGATAAGCTTGTCTTTTGGAACACTTCGTGTGTTTATTATTTATTGCTGCCAGTCATGGCTCCTGATGCTTTAAGGTTGTTGAGGAAATTCCTTGGGTCCTCTGGACAACCCTGCAACCTGGTACAGTGGGAAAGGTTCAGTCCTTCAGCAAGCATTAGGAGCTATTGTGATTCACTGATTAGATATACAGGTTAACATGCTTAGGCAAATTGAATCAAATCAGTGTGATGTCTTCCTTGCTCTTTGCTTCTGGTAGGCACTACCTTCTTCATCAAAATAAGTAGTGTTTTCTGAAGAAAATAACTTGTTTTAAACAGACACTATTGAAGTTCAGAAACTTTTTGAAGAAGTCCTTTGCTGGACGAAAGAGTATTTCTTCAAAACAAACCTTTAAATTTTCCCCCTTTCCTCAGCCAGAATAAAAGTCTGAAATCAATCATTCCTCTCCCTTCCTTCCTTCAAATCAAATTGTATTACAGTCAGAATACATTGGAAAAAGTGAAGCATTTACCATAAAAAAGCAAAACAGAATGTGTTTCTCTTTATTTAAAAAAAATAAAATTTAAAAAAATCTTGTTCCACTACTACTTCTCTGGGACATTTAATCTTAATATTACTGACATAAGCCTTTTATATTTGAATGATAATTAGTGACCCCATTAGAATCAAAACTGCTGTATTCATTAGGAGTTGCATGTGTCAAATGAAAATGAAGCTTTCTCTCTGGACTGTTGTTTGTTTTCCATAACTATAAACAAAGAATGGCATAAGGCCCCTTCTCTTTTGTTGATTTTTTTGGGAAAACTTACCCTGGTGACTATAATCATTAACTAGACTCCAATAAAAGGTACTTAAATTCTTTTAAAAAAAGAAGTTGCATTTTGTTGACTTCAATTAAGCTTACATAAGCTTGTACGCATAGGGACTTTCAAGACAAAAGTGAATTTGCTAACCTGGCAGTTTTTCTTCATATTCACATAGCACTAATCAAAATGACATTGATTTGCTCAGATTAGCAGCTGACACCTGAAACATCCTTACTTGAGCTACCTCAGAGTGTGAAGTTTTCTTGATATAAAACTAGCAATTGGCTTTTTCAGAGCCAAGGATGTGCATCAGGACAAGTACAAGCTCCCTTCCGAAGCAGGCAATCTTTCAACTACTAGTCTGGCCAGAAGCAGTAATGTTTATATTCCAGAACCTGATGCAGGATAGAGTAATGTCTGCCGGACCGTTAGACATTACAAATCAGTCCTGTGTCTTTAATCTGTCTTGTGCTTTCTTATTTCAGCTTCTTCCTCTATGTTCCAAGTACTGTTACATGCTTGAAAAGAATACAGCTGCAATATATCTGGATTTCATTCTTTCCTGAAATACAGAGAAGCAGGGAACAGAAAGCTAGAAATGTAAACCTTCTGCTTGCAGAAAATAAAATTCTGTGAAAAAGATTCCAACCTAAAGACCCTATGCTACAGTCCTGTCATGTCATGTCAAAAGGCTGGTTTTTAAATCATACATGGAGAACTTTTGCTACTAAAACAGCCACTTGTAATCATGTGCAGCAGAGAGTTGTTAGTGACAGAGGCTGAACTAGAAGAAATGGAAATGTAAAATGGCCTAAACAAGCCTTTTTTTTTTTCTCTTGGTAGCCTGATCAGAAAACCTCCTGTAAATACGTCTCTGAAGTATGTATTCTATATCCAGGATGCAGAAATATTCCCTGTAAACTGAGAGCACTGCAAAATGTGGGAAGAAGCAGTCTTAGCAAGGTATGAAGCTAATTTGCTGGCACTGCTTGGTTTGCATCAAAAGAAATGGCTTGGTAGCAGTACAAAGTATAAATAATGTAGGTAAGAAACTGGTATCACTTGAGCTCAGTGAGAACTCAAAGAGCTGGTAAAGTATTCTTGAAACTTATGAGCTTTCTATAAGCCCATAACCTTTCAAAACACTTGAACCTTTTGAATAACATTTCAAAAAAAACCCTTGCTCTTGCACAAAAAACTGAAGGTGCCACAAGCTGATTCTTGTTTCAGCTAAAAGGGTCCTATCTTGTTCAGTTGCTGGCATGGCACGGCATTAGAAGCAATCTTCTCTTGGCATCTAATCAGCATATATTTTCAATTGTCTGTCTGCTTTTCTTCCGCTCAGCTTTGTGTGACAGTGTTTTATGCTAGGAAGTTTAGGTTACCGGAATAGTGCAGGGAGCTTCTGCAGGACAAATCCATGGCAATTGCAGGGGTTTACATAGGGTAGGTTCAAAATCTGCTGTGTGCCTTGTTTAATTAAATGAGAAACTTGCAGGAAACACATGGCTAGTGCCCCCAGAGGTGCCTTTTCAATTTCCCAATCAAAGCTGATGAAATTAGAATTGGCTATCAAATCCTTCTAGCAAACTTGCATCATTCTTTGCTAATTTCCTTCTAGTGGCCCCTTGAGAGATGCAGATAGTCTCAATGCTGCATATTAAACTTTAATTACTGATTTCTGCTATGAGGGCGAGATAACACTCGGACAGAGATAGCTGCATCATAGCTTGCAAGCTCCTCGTGCTGAAAAACACCCATAAAGTAAATGAAAAATGAGTCAGCAACCTATCGCCAATCTCTGTCAGTGCATGCCGCACCTTCAGCTCCACAGTAGGATGCCAGCTGGTCTTCCATTAACAGTAAATTGTAGATTTTTATTTATTTATAAGCATCATTAATCTGGTAGGTTGAATGCAATTTGCTTTCCAAAAAAGAGGATGGAGGGCTTAGCATCATCCGGGCAGGCACAAGGGGTAGTTTATGAAAAATATCACAACGTGTAATCCACAACAGCAGTGCTGTTCCGTGCGGTTTGAAGCATTTTACTTACTATATTGCATCAAGGAGGAATTCCTAAATCAACGCTGTTTGACTGACTGACTTCTCTTAAGGACAAATCCTTATGATTTCAGGCAAACTGCTTATACCACTGCATGCCTGGCTTGGAACCACTTTTGATTCTGTGCAAAATTATCACACAGGACTTTAGGATTGTGATAACCTTGCTAAGTTAAGTGAGACTAGAGATTTTACTTGAAATGACCATGTATCTGCCAGACTGGAGCAGGTCTAGGTGGACTCACAGAAATGAGGCAGCATGTCCTAATGAGCAGATTAATTTAGCAGGGAAATGGCACATCTATGCCAGTGTTTTGCGAAGTTTCTACTAGAATTCTGTAAGTATTCTAACACAGCACAGACAAAGAGATTTGCACTGTTATAGAATAAGGGTGGTACAATATTTTCTTTTAATAATACCTTTCTTTTGCTGTTTGTGTTATTTATGTCCTCTGAATTTGTCTAACTGTGCTACTGCCTACTCTGTTGTTCTCCTGCCTTTCTACTAGACCTGCCTGGACTGTCTGCGTGTTGTATTTGAATACTCTACAGTATATTTTGGCACTTGAAAAGTGCTCTGAGATAATGAAGTCTCACAGTTCTCAGCATGGAGATTTTTCCATATACCAAATTAGCATCATTTTTCTTCTCTTTGTGCTACTGTGTCACTTTTTCTGCTTATCTAAATAAATGGGATTTCAGAGGAAAATCCTGTCCTTACAGGGAAACTCTGACAGCCTGGCACTTACTTTGTATTGCAGGGAAATGGAAGGGAAATAACTTCAGATTGCTAGGCTGCTTTGGGCTGGTAATGGGTCTATTGGGCTGTAGAAACCATCAGGTATATTAAAGATGGGTATTATACACTGTGCTTGAGTGACATGGAAAAAACTGAAAGAAAGCCACAGGACTAGTGCTGTGCCAATATTCTCTGTTTTAAGACCCTTACTCATTTGATCAGTTATTAGGGCCTGTGCACTTGCAGGAGTGTTAAAGCAAATGTATCGTTCTAGGAGTTGGGGTGGGGAGTTGTCTGTTTGCTCAAACATTTTCAAAGTCAATGTGTGAGACCGGCATAGCATTCTGTGCAGCATATATGATAAGTAGTAACAAGAAATATAAACCTCATATCTCTTACAAGCAGATGCAAATAGCTGAAAGTATGATCACCTTTTGCAGGTTTTAAAAATACTAGCCACTTCATTTTCATGGCCCAGTCCACAACAAACAAACATTCTGCTAACAATCTACTTTGAAGTTCATTTGTTCTAACTTTCTATGTTGCCTTCTGTTTAATGGGATGTTAGATTGTGAGGGGTTTTGTGGTGGTGTTTTTTCTGGACGTCTGGATAAGGCTTGAGTTTATTTCTAAATTGCTGTTTATTTAGACTGTTTAATAAATTGTTTCATATTTTTAACATCTACATTTTTGGTGCTATGTGTACTGGTTAAACTTGGAAAAAACAGGTTTAGAACTTTAATTAAAAGTAGAAGTGGGTACATAGTTTCAAAATGACAACATACTGCTAAAACAACTGTGAATTTTATATATCAAGCTAGTAGGTTTTCAATTTGCTAGATATGCTATATGTTTGCTTTTAATTGTATAACCCCAAACATCACACTTGTCTTCATTAAAATTTATTAGTTCACTCACTCAAAGAAATTCTTTCAAGTATCCCCAGTAAATATTCACTGTTGTGGACTATGAAACTAATTATCTCCTTTAAAGCTAATGCTTTCATCATTCATTATATACTAAGCAGGCAAAGTGAATGTCAATATATTTCCTGGTCTGCCTCTCAATTATTATTTTTTTCTTTCTTTTAAGCCAATTCAAGTTTACCCAATTAAAGCATACCAGAAATGTAAGTCACCAAAATCTATGGAGTGTTGTCTAACGGGCTGGTTTTATTTATGTACTGGGATGGAGGAAAGAAGCAATTCAAACCAGCAAAATATTTGTGAAGTTGAACAGCAGACTGTTCATAGCTGAATTGTAATGCACTGTAGAAGTGGGAGCTTGGATTGTCCCCCTGTTTAGGGGACACTGTCAATTGAAATGTCAATCAGAGCTGCGGGCAGTGAGTGCGAGGCTGTTTCAGATAGTTCTCCCCTGCAGCAGTTGCCTGTCTCTTTGTCTCATTCTTCTTGCTACTGTGTGAAGACTCACAAAATGAAAACAAAGGCCCTGACTAAGGTTTTAAGTTCAGGAACAGATTGAAGCACATGCCTAGTCTGATGTTTGTGTGTCCTACTGCAAGGTAGGTTCCAGTTTAATGCACAAAATGTGCTAATGTGTTATTTCTTCCAGTTCTGCTGAATTTCTTCTTTTTTACTACAGCCAAGAGCCATCTGGTCAGATTGTTTTGGTATTTTGCTTCGAGTTTAGACCCATTTCAAATCTACACTAGAGATCTTCTCATTCTACTCAATAGTGAAGAATGTACTGATACTTGAATAACATCACCAATAGTACAGATTGCTTTTAAAGCAAACAATTTTTTCAAGCATTTTTAATGGGGTTTTAACACCTAGAGGTCATGTTGTTATGCTCATGCTATAAATGAAAAGGATGAAGATAAAATAGTATTGTATAAGTATTTTTCACAAGTAGATTAATAAGGTATTGTTTCATGGATTCTGAAACTTCTGGGGTTTTTTAATTAAATTGCTTCCATTTTCAAAATCTGGAGAGTAGGGTAATTTGTTATTTGTGCATCCTCATTGTGGTCAAGAGTGAATTTACTGTCTCTTGGCAGGTCTTAGAGATTTATTTTGGGGGGTTATTTCACGTGAGTCAGAATCCATGAAACTCCTGATTGTTCATTTTGGTATTTTCTAGATTTTTCTAAGATAATGAATGGGCATAATTTACAATAGTTTGGGGAATAATATGGAATTTTATTCCACTGTATTGGTATTCAACCATTTGTCACATTTTCATAAAATGAGCATCTTAAATGAAACTTCAGGTATTGCTCTTAACCATAATTGTATCTCATGTCGGAGGAAAGCTTGCTGTGACTTAAAAACCAGACACATCTCACTGATCTCTTTTATTAGTAGTATCCTCCTCTTGCAACATAACTTGTTAGTCTGTTTATCAAAAGTAGGATTTGGTGCTTACTTTATCTGTGCCTCATTTACAGTCACAGCCAAAAGGGGAAAAATCATTGTGACTCTAGTTTTCTATTATGGATTCAAAAAGGGGTTAAAAAGTTAAAAAAAAAAAAAAATACAGTGCAATAGTGAGAGCTTTATATTACTATTAGCAGTAATAGTCAGCCATAATGGATCTAACATTCTCCTCACTCATCTGTTTTGTGCTGACATCTTCAGAGGATAAGCCTGTTTGGAGAGTGTATAAGAAATACTTTGTGATCAAAACAGCTCCACTGGTTTTTTCCATTTAAAATTTATGAAGTAATCACTGGCTAACATGATGTAACCATGGTATTATGATACCATGCGTTGTTACAACAACAAAAATAATCTTATGGACGGATTTGAAGAGATTAAATTAAAGTAAAACAAGCTATTGCCTGCAGTCAGTGTTGTGTTAGGTATTCATTGAATGTACACTTTTAATAGACAATCTGGCCACATTTATATACTATGAGATACTACATGTAATGCTTACAGTTACTACATTTGCCCATTGAAGGAACACTGAAGAAGTAGAGCACAGCTTTTCTTTTGTGGGATCTCTTATGTGAAAGAAAAGACTTCATCATGAGGCAGGACAAGCCCAACCAACATTTGCTCAATGAGTCTTGCACTATGCCCTGAAGTTGATGAGACTATTAACATTAATTATTCATGTGCTGACAAAGGCCGCTGCAGGAGAAACAGAATGAAGACTAATAGGCTGAAATAGAGAAAACTGGATGCACAGGGGAGCCTGGAGAATGGACTATCTTTCAATATTTTTCCTCATTAGTTTGCCTTATTTCCCACAGGGGCAGAAGCACAAATCTTTGACACCAGAACTTTTCCTTAACTGTGTCTGCAAATTCAGAGCCACATTCCCTTTGTGAGCAGTACTCTGCTCCTGAGCCTTGACCCTTTTGTCAGCTCAAATATGCTTGCTGATTGCAGATGTCTTTGAGTCTGACAGATGGACCTCATCCGCCTAGGGCATGGTATAGGACAGGGAAGAACTCGATTTTGAATTTTGTGCTTAAAAAAACATAAAGTAGTGTAAACACCAGTGGAAGTCAGTGACTTCCCACTGTGCTTCTGAGTCCAGGCTTCTCACAAAGACACTATGACAAGTAGGAACTTAATAAGAGGCTCCCTCTGTAAACAGCAATGTTATTTTGTTTGAAGCTTAGTGAATGTTGGGGCAGGGGCAGGTAGAGCAGCAGAAGGGATGCTCAGAGGCAATGCTTTTTTATGAGCTTTCTCCCCGCAGGGACTATATAAAATGCTGATATTTGTATTTTTAAGTTCTTAGAGCTGTGAAACCAAAATACACCTTTATCTGTAAATGTGGTTTATGTTTATGTCTATCAGCTAACAAAAGGAGTACCTCCTTTAAATAAGGTATCTTTAATTTGTTGGGGGTTTTTTGTGGGTTCTTTTTTTTTACTTTTAGATATACAGATCTAATTAGAAACTGATCAATGTAGTGCTATAAGAGTCTGAATTCTTGCATTGCACCAGCTTACATTACACTTCTCTTCCCAAAGAAGAGACACATGACATCAGGAGTTTTTAAACAACAAAAAAGTCTCAAGTTTTTGGCAGTTTTTGCCTTACATAGTGTTGGAAAGGTTCAGAAACCAGAACCCCTCATTCAGCAAGCTGGTTGGCATTCTGCATTTATAAAGATTGCAAGAAGTGAACTAAAATCCCATTAGTGATGTCAGAAAACTGTCACTTGGTTCTTCAGTATGGAAGAAGCCCACAGTCTTGATAATCCTTGTATGTGTTCTGGTAGTGACCTAATTCAACCAGTCATCTAAGAGGAAAAAGGCCTTTGTATCATTACTACAAGAGTTGTTATGGCGTCTAGTCATCCAAGGTTCTTCCATGAATGCATGAACATTAGTTTTTGAATTGCATACTTGTGCATTGTGGAACAGTTATTTTTAAAACAGTCTGTCTTGAGTAAATGTGCATTAAAAGGCCGCTTTACTCAAGTGCAAGTTACAAGTATGGTTTTCCCTCTTAGTAAGCTTGCTCTTTAAAATTTTGTTTTTTAAAAAAATCTTTGTGTTTTTGTTTACTACTGTCTGATGAGGAAAAATTTCTGCCCAAAATATAGGGCTGTAGTTGGGGTAGAGGGAAAAGTAAATTTTTACAAAAGGATTGCTTAAATCAGCTTATTGTAGATGGTATTCTCCGTCCACACATACATTTCTGCCACCAATTTTTGTCATATCCTGTTTTGGTGTGGAGTTGGTTTTGGGTTGGGGGGGGGGGGGTGTTTGGTTTTGTTTTTGGTTTGGTTTGGTTTTTTTAAGTTATGGTGCGGTCTACAGTGGTCTACAGATACTCTGAGCTAAATATAGGAAAGGGAGAAATGGAGGTGGAGGAGACAGGCACCAAAACATCCCTACATAAAGAAATCAGTTTACAGAAACATTTATTATGAACAGAAATTGCTATTGCTCTGCACTAGGTCCTAGAGTAGGAGATATTACTCTGGGAAACAAATAAGCTTAAACTGGAGATTGTTTTACTGGTTACTGGTACTATATTTCTTGAAGCTTGCTGTGGCAGTTTGAAAATGTTAATGGCATGAAACAAGAATGAAGTCTTACTAACAAGTCGAGAATAATAATGCTTCCAGAAAAGTTGTACTGTGAAATGCCTTCCCCCCCTCCCCCAACATTTAAAGGTCACATTGTTCTGACCTCTGTTTATAACACCTGGATGCCTTTTGCCAAGAGCACAATTGGTTGCAAAGGACGTTTGATACTGCTGATGTAGAGCTCTGCAGATAGGTAAGAGTCCTGTCCTGAGAGCTTGAAAGTGCCCTAAGCTCTAGCTATGTAGGTGTAAAGTTGGACTACAAGAAGACATACCTCAGCTCTTGGCCCACATCCTATTACGTGCGCAAGATGCTTAATTTCCAATGGTGCTTTTCTTTCTCTACATGGAAACAATGATATTTGACTTTTTAAAAACTTGTTTTAATCAGCTGATTTTTTTCCACTGCTCTCGACGCACTGTGAGCCATAGCTTCAAAGTATTAATAACTTAGAGCTCTCCAAAGTTCCGTGGGAAGTCCGTTTAGTTTTGTTTATAACGGAGAACTGGCAAAGTTACTATTTCTTTCTAATAATGGAAAAATAAATCGAGTATCTTCCCCGCCCCCCCTTTTGCACCCGCGTTGCTGGTGCCGATGTCCGGCCGGGGGGGATCTCACTTCAGCACCACGAACAGCGCCGGGAGAAGCGTCCCGGGCCGCGCTCCGGCCTTCATCCACCCGGGGGGGTAACCTTGCTGGGCTCTGACCTCCTCCGTGACACCTAAGTCTAAAGACCTCCACTTTCTGCACGTTCTGCAAATTGAAAGTGTGGATAAGCAGGGAATCTTGCATTCTTCAATGGGTGGGTATACATGCTCAATAGTAACACGAGGAGAGAAACAGATTTTTGCTGTTTCAGCCAAAAACTTGGTGAAATAATTACTTCATAGGGCTAAGTCTTTATTTTCTACATTAGGCATCTCAGAACCTTGCACGTGTTATTTTTGTTAAAAAATAAGATTAGAAACTTAGGTGACCTATGTTCCCAGACTATGTTAGTTAATAATTAAAATGTGTGTTGAAACATGAACTATTGAGTTGGTTCTAGAGAAACACAATTTTCTTATGCTGTACAGCTAAGCAATATTATTGAAGCCAGACATTCAAAATGCTGAGACTTGCTTAAAAATACTGATTTTAAAGAAACTCCTTTGTGACACGTTTTCATAAGCATCCTTTGAGATTTTTAAAGCTAATTTTTCAAACTTTTCTCTGCAACTAAATTTCTAATTTTAAAAAGAAACCTAAGAGTTAGACAATCATAGGAACCCTAGGACAGAAACTTTGAGATATGGAATTCAGAATTTTAATAGTTGGTAGAAAAGTGATTAGAAGAAAGTCACAGGTTGAAAAGGTCTTATGTGCAGAAGTCCAAAGAACCAGATTATTTACAATAACAGTACATAGTGGGGAAAAAAATTAGGGAATGCTGGTTTCCATAGATGAGAACAGGGTAAATCTCACTTGTCTGTATTTAGTTAACTACAATAAAACTGTTGTTACTATCCTACTCTTTGTCCACTTGACCAATGTGAAGTTCAGTGTCATTAGTTTGGCAGAAAGCTGCCTGAGGGGAAGAGTACAACTTCATTGGTTGAGTTCTTCTAGCAAAGGAGAACTCCTTTTCCCTTTCCTTGTCACAGTAGAATAGTGCCTGGAAGAACAGACAAGACACCCAAGGAGCTGTTCTGTTAGAGGGGAGGGAGGGATGGAAGGGTGGTCTGGTAAGTCTAGTGAATACCTGAACTCAGAGGCAAACATTGCCTGTTCCATATCAAATCATATCTCAAAAAGACACCTTCAAATGAGAAGGGATTATTATAGGGTTTTTGGTTGACTGCTATTATTTGTTTCAGCCTGAATCTTTAAAGCATTAACTTTTATAGTGTTAACGTTTTAAAAATTGCTTATTTTTATTTGAGCAAAGTTCCAGTCTCTTCCACAGAAGCACTTGGTCAGGCCAGAATTTGAAGTAGGCAGGCATAAGTCTGAATTTTAGCATGGCAATTTTCTACCTCTTATTATTGTAGGTATCCTAAACTTCTGGTGCTCCAGCTGGAGATAAACCAGAGCAGTCAAATCTCAGAAGTTCTTCTGCTAAAAAGATGATGTGCCAAGGATGAAGTTCTGTGAGAACATTTGTAAATTAGGTGTTCAAAGAGAGAAATTATTACAAATCCAGAGAACCTTGCAGTAAAGTAGAAAGCTGCCTACTTTGTGAGAGAATAATATTACTGTAGTGAAAGACTGTGTATTGCCATGGAAAGCATGAGGTTTAGCTACAACTCCCCAGCACAATAAATGAATGCTTCCATCTCTCCAGGGCCACATATTCATACAAAGTACTAGTAAGTGCTCATGTCATACTAAGTAACATGACACATTGATACTTGGAGGCTACTTTAAACTTCTTTGCAGGTTTGTTTTTTTTAAAAAAAATTCAATTTTTCATTTATCCTGTCAGTCTTAACATTTAGCTCTTTTCTTTCTATTGTGCAAAGATGTTTTCTCCTAACTAGTTTGAGACATAAAAGTGGATTTGTTAGGCCTGAAAGATTTCAATTAACTAAAATGAATGCCAGAGCTCAGAGACAAAGTTTCCTGATTTGCTTCTCTCCAGTCAAGCTAGGTAGGTCCTAATGAAGATTTTTCAGGAAAGAAAACAGATAAAAGATTGGGGGGTTGGGGTAGAATTATTAACACAAAATGATTGTATGAATTAACATTTTCACAGAGGGATATAAAGAGCAGGGAGAGGAAAACATTTTTGGCTTTTTTTTATTGTTTGTCTTTTTTCTCCTCATTCTTTAGCATTCAGAGATAGTTAATCCATTCTGCCTTTAACCAGGCAGCCCCATGTCACAGTAAAATTTAGTAGCAAAACCTCTTGCATCTGTGTAGGTGTATGTCTACTTTACTGTGGAGACCTTCTAATCTTCAGGTTTTTCTATTTTGCAAAGAAAACTATGATTTGGAGATTAAAATATAAGTAGTTTTAATCTCAAGCTTTAAATTAAACACATTTGTTCCAACAACAGGAATTCCTGTGTTTATTAATACGGTGTGATGGAAACCAAACCAAATTGTATCATAGGTTCAGAGAATGTTTCAGGTGGGCAGGGACCTCTGGAGATGGTCTAGTCCTAGTCCAACCCCCTGCTCAAGCAAGGGCAGCTAGACCAGATTGCTCAGGACTGTGACTGGTTGGGTTTTGAACACCCCCAGGGATGGAGACTCCACAGCCTCTGTGGGTAATATGCACCATTGTTTGACCACTCTCCCAGTAAAGAAGTTTTTTCATATTGTTTGAATGGAACATCTTGTATTTCTATGTGTGCCTATTGCTTCTTTTTCTGTTATTGGATACCACAGAAAAGAGTCTGGCTCTGTCATCTTTACTTTCTCAGGTATTTATACACATTACTGAGATGTCCACTGAGCCTTCTCTTCTCCAGGCTGATCAGTCCCAGCGATGTCAGCCACCCCTCATATGTCACATGCTCTGATCCCTTCACCTTTGTGGCCTTTTGCTGGGCTCACTGCAGCATGGTATCCATGTCTCTTTGTCACACTGGGAAGCCCAGAACTGGACACAGCACTCCAGTCGTGTCTCATCAAGGCAGAGTAGAGGGCAAGGATCACCTTCCTTGCCCTGCTGGCAACGTTATTCCTAATGCAGCCTGGGGTGGTTGCAACTTTCTTTGCTACGAGGATGTATCACTCGCTCATGGTCAGCTTGCTGAGCACCAGGACCTCCAGGTCTTTTTCTGCAAAGCTGCTTTCAAGAGAGTTAGCCTCCAGGCTGTACTGCTGTATGAGGTTATTCCTTCCCAGGTGCAGGGCTTTGCATTTCCCTTTGAACTTCATTACATTCCTGCCTGCTCATTTCTTCAGCCTGTTGAGGTCACTCTGAATGGCACCTCAATCATCCACTGTATTATTCACTCTTCCATGTTCCTGTAAATGTCCTCCAAGTTACGTTCCTGCAAGTTTGCTGAGAGTACCTGCTGTCCCATCGTCCTCGTCATTAGTGGAGATGTTCATTTGGGCTCAGTGTCATCCCCTGGGACACAACACCAGTGACTGGCTTCCAACTGGAATTTGTGCTGCTGGTCACTGCTACTTTGAACCCAGTAGTTCAGGCAGTTTTCAATCTACATTGCTGTCCTTGCCCTCAGCAGTTGAATCAATCGTAAATCTGAGTAAAGTAATGTTGGCACTGAGAAATAGAAAGCTTCTGAATATCAGTGATGCTTTTAGCCCACCCCCCATGGGGATACTTGAGGGGAAATGTTTAACTGCGTGAACTTCTTCATTTTGCAAGATTTAAGCAATATTCTACTATTTCTGAACAAGACGAACCCCAAAGTGAATGGTATAGTACTATAGACTATTTCATAATGTGAAAATTGTGTGCAGCTTTGTAAGCACAGGAAGGTTCAGCTGAGCTTTTGGAGATTAATCCAAATGCAAATGACCTCAGAATCATGAAAGATTTGCTAACAAGTTATGACCATAAATGATTACTTCCTTTGAGTGTTTTCATGTGGGAAGGTAATATCTTTTATCTCTGTGAAAATGTTCCTACTATGGGGCATATCAGGAAAGAACAACCAGAGAAAATCGCTAGCCAGAGAGAAAAACAATGATGCCATGAACAAAAGATGTTAATAAACAAGATTGTGCTCGTTCGGGGCTACAGCTGAATCCACTAAAGCCAATGGGAGCTGTTGCTTTTGATGATCAGGTAGCTTTATAGCAAATCTTATGAGCGTCTACCTGCAATACAATTTGGAAAACACTACTCTGCACTGCTGCCTTTCGTAAAGAGTCTGAAAGCTTTACATGTTAATCAAACCTCCCAGCACGCTGAGGTATATTATCCAGAAGTAAGGATGCAGAAACTGAAACAGAAAGTGTTTTTGCTTTACACTGTGAAGCGACAACTGTAATTGTCAGAGCAGTTACATTATACCAGCCATTGAGCAGCAGGCCACCATTCCCATTTACTCTTGGTAAGATCTGGTCAGAGTTAGGAAGAGCAAAATGAATAAGAAGCAAGAAGAAAGAGTTGCAGGTGGCTGCCTTATTCCAACCTGGATTAGTCTATTCACTAGAATTCAGACAGTGCTATTGTAACTAAGTGAAATTAGTTAGAATGCTTTTGTACTGCTGTGCTTAAACATGCTGGAAAATCGGAGAGATTAAAACAAATATTGGTGATTTTAAAGCCATTAGATGAAAAACACAAAGTTGCAGGTAATATTAATTGATGTTTTTAATATTGTACTTCTATGTAAGCTGTAGTCTGGCAGTGCTACTCATGAAAGATTGTGCATCTGTGGCATTAACTGGAAGGTTCAGTTATGGATTTGACTGGCCTACAAAGGGCTGGAAGGGTGTCAACAAGTATGTCAAAAAAACTAATTTTTCCCTTAAACATAAAACTTTTTCTTATTTAAAAGCTTATTTAATTTAAAAAACCAACCAACCAAAAAAAAAACCAAACCCCAAAAAACCCAAACCACCAACAACCCAACCAACCAACAAATTAAAAAAGGGAAAAAAAAAAAAAAGAAAACCACAATTTGACTCTTCAGATCTATAAAATATGAAGAATACCTGCAGGCTTCAGAGGATATCAAGATGTAAAGTTCATAATCATCTGCATAGCAGTGTGAGTCACAGATGGAAAGGGGCACTGGAGTGATATTTGCATTACCTTTTTTCATTAGTTGTCTATTTAAAACTTGCTTTGGGAGAAAACTGTAGGTTTGTTCTATTCACTCTGTAGAAAACAGCTGATTTTGAAAATGAATTTTTGATCTGATAGCTTGCACTTTGGAAGAGAGCAGAAATAGTATTGTGATTTTTAAGTAAACTTTCTCCACACATGTTTTAATACTCTGAGTTCCACTAAGACTTAAAAAATTAATAAGGGATGCTATAGTCTTTTGAATCTGGTACAAGGACTCTTCCTTCTTGGCTCTTTCAGTGCCAGTAATTAGGCCATCTGGTTGGTGAGGGAAATTAATTCAAGACCATATTAATTCCTACTTTTAAATTTCTTTGTGCATAACACTTCAGGAGAAAAAGATGGTTGCTGGATAATCAGATCTAAAATTAAGGGAATGTGTTGTCGATCATCCTATACTGCTGGTTACAAAATTCATCATAGATGCTTAGAAACTATTGTGATAAATCTGGTGTCAACATCTAGATAGAACAAAAGAGTAGAAAGAGCATGAAATTCTCACAGATTTGTTTAGGTTGGTGCACAGAATGAGAACAAGCATCAGATTTGTTGAAAAATTCAGGCTGAGCCTCTTAAAAGACATGGATAAAGTATAATAGTTTGGCTCTGTACAGCTTTCAATTGTTTGTCTGTGCTCTTCACTATAGAATGCTAGGCTATTATGGTGCAAGACTGATAGTGAAAGTCGGGAACATGAATTCAAGTGTTACCCAAACTACTTTTAGAGTTGTTGTTGTTGTTGTTGTTGTTGTTGCTGTTTCTAAATAACATTGGAGTTGTTCAGGTTTTTTTATGTTGTTGCTGAGAAAAATCCCCAAGTAGTCACTCGATATTTCTACTCTCCACTAAAAGAGGCCATGGCTGAGTAAACAAATGCTACTGCTGGCTTTGTGCTGTTACAGATGCTAAAATGGTCTCTCCTGGTTATGGAGGACTCAAAGTTGTTTGGTCAACCCCAGAGTCCAAAAGGTACAGACAGTTTGAATCTGTCTGTACACTTTGAAATTCTAATAAGCACTGCTGAGACTCTGGACCCATAACACCTTGTTTAGCTTTCTCTGTTCCAGTTGCATGTGGGAATTTCTCTTTCCCAGGAAGCACAGCCAGCCTGTAACAGAAATTTTGGGGGAAAATGTTACAAAAAAAAATATGAGAGTAACTATTTTGGGTGTAGCATTTTGTTTGAGACACATGGCTTGAAATAGTGCAGTAATAGTAGTATCACAGTGAGAGCAAGAATAATATAAAGCAAAATGTCCAAAATACACTACTAATGGCTGACAGATTTTTGTGCTGTTGTGTGGCTTTTTTCCCTGCTAGTTTTTTTAGTACAAAATAAGAGTTTCAGCTTGAATTAATCTTGCAATCTCAGTATTTAAGAAGTTGTTCTAACAGTCTCTAGGCATATTTGGAAGTTGTCAGAGGCAGAAGTGAGCAGAAATGTAAATCTAGTACATGGAAACTGAAGGAAATAGTTGTGTGGTCTAGTATTATGCAGCTGTTCTGAGCTCTAGTAGTGCATGTTAGTGAGACAACTTATAGCAAATCCTCGTAATTTTCATACTTTTCCAGCGAAGATCTGTATTTTGAAAGTTCAAGAGGCCTCTTCTGTCTCATTACAAGCATCTTGCTTTAGAGTAAAATACAGGACAAAAATATGTACCTCCTCATACTGCTGACCTATATTACTCTCCTTGCTCTTTCAGTTTGTACCTTAATTACCTTCATTAAACTTTTTCATATCCCTTAAAAATCAATCCATTTGCTAAGAACTTGGCTACTAGAACAGCTTTCTTTGTAAATGAAAAAAAAATTCTATAGCAAACTATGCTATCAAATACAAATTTTTAATGTTTTTGTAGTTACGTGGAAATGTCACTTAATCCTAGCTTTGAGGAATTAAACTGAATAAAATAGTGGCCATTCCCACAACTACAGTGGGTTGCTAAATGGAAGTATAGCAATATTTTTTCTGTATTCAGATTACCCATCTCTTTTCTTTAAGGTCATCCTCTCCTTACGAAGTTGCCCCATGCTGAGGGACACCTTTCTGTCTTACAAAAAAGGCCTCTGCTCACCCTTGGCAGCACTTTGCTAATTGAGCGGAGGTACCTGTTTTTGAAGGAGCCAATGCACATGCTAGCATAGCCAGCCTCTCCAGCTAATGCTTTACTGGCTTAATTGAGATGTGAGGAGCGGGCAGTAATGTTGTGTCTATCCTTCCCTGATTCAACAGATATGGGCTCTTCTTCAAACTCTTACATGTCTGTTAAACTTCTAAGGTCAGTGATTTTGCTATGTAGTTTACACTGTCACAAAGTAACTGTCAGTACACTAGGTGTTAACAAGCAAAGTGGCTGTTTAATGAAACGCTGATTTCTGGGCAGTAAGTAATGACCCTGGACTGTGTTTTAGAAGACAAAGGAGGGCTATTAGGCTCAGTTTGTGCCTTGCCCACCTGGGTGAGCAGGTAATGATGCGTGCCAGATAGTGGCGTTTCCATTTGTTTTCCCTTCCATTTGTTTTCCTAATGCACCAGAAATTTAAAAATCTTCACATTCAGTTTTCTCAGAAGAGGAAAGCATTTCACCAAAGATCAAGATATCATTCAAGGATTCCAGTTGTCTAGCATTATGAGTTAACAGTTTTGTTCTTCATTTCTGGGGAAAAAAGCCTGACTCTCCATAGACCTCTGTGTCATACAGTCACTTGCTTAAAGTTCTGCTGAATCTCTTGACTCACTCAGGCAATCAGCTCCCGTGCAGGCGCATTCCACATGCAAGGGGGCTTTCCTGAGCTGGGGAAAACCCAGGGGAGCACAGAGACCTGCCAGGAGGCAGCAGCTCTTGGGAGGGAGAGCGGCTGATGAACCGTGGGCAGGGTCAGCAGTAACAGTGGCTGCCCTCCTCTCCCACCGAGGGCAGCTCATGGGAGGGACAGTGACGCTGTCCCACATGACATCCTTGTCTCTAAATTGGGGAGACACAGATTTATTTGATGGATGGACCACTCAGTGGATAAGGAATTGGCTGGATGGTTGCACTCAAATTGTTGCAGTCAACACCTCGATGTCTGAGTGGAGGCCAGTGACAAGTGGCATTCCTCAGGGGTTGGTATTGGGACCAGCACTGTTTAACATCTTTGTCAGCAGCATGGACGGTGGGATTGAGTGTACTCTCAGCACGTGTGCTGACAACACCAAGCTATGTGGTCCGGTTGACACACTGGAGGGAAGGGATGCCATTCAGAGGGACCTTGACAGGCTTGAGAGGTGGGCCTGTGCGAAATTCATGAAGTTCAACAAGGCCAAGTGCAAGGTCCTGCACATGAGTCGGGGCAACCCCAAGCACAAATACAGGCTGGGCAGTGAGTGGATTGAGAGCAGCCCTGCAGAGACGGACTTGGGAGTATTAGTGGATGCAAAACTGAATATGAGCCAGCAATGCACGCTCACAGCCCAGAAAGCCAACCATATCCTGGGCTGCATCAAAAGAAGTGTGACCAGCAGGTCAAGGCAGGTGATTCTTCCCCTCTTCTCTGCTCTTGTGAGACCCCATCTGGAGCACTGCATTCAGCTCCAGGGCCCCCAACATAAGACATGGACCTCCAGAGGAGGGCCATGGAAATGATCAGAGGGCTGGAGCACCTCCCCCCTATAAGGACAGGCTGAGAGAGTTGAGGTTGTTCAGCCTGGAGAAGAGAAGGCTCCGGGGACACCTTATAGTAGCCTGCCAGTACTTAAAGGGGGCCTGCAGGACAGATGGGGAGGGACTCTTTATCAGGAAGGGTAGTGACAGGATGAGGGGCAATGGCTTTAAACTGAAAGAGGGTAGATTTAGACTAGATATTAGGAAAAAATTCTTTACTGTGAGGGTGGTGAGGCACTGGACCAGGTTGCCCAGAGAGGTTGTGGATGCCCCCTCCCTGGAAGTGTTCAAGGCCCGGTTGGATGGGGCTTTTGAGCAGCCTGGTCTGGTGGAAAGTGTCCCTGCCCATGGCAGGGGGGTTGGAACTAGGTGATATTTAAGGTCCCTTCCAACCCAAACCATCCTATGATTCTATGATCAGTGTAAAAATTAGTTAAGCACATAATTTTGCTCTTCATGTTGGATGGGGCTTAGAAGAGATTTTAGTAGTCATACCTGTACAAAAGTGTTCTTGCACAAAACTGAGTATCAAAAACTCTATTATTGTGCATAACTGATAATTTCTGATAATCTCATTCCCATTATACTGCTTTTAAAGAGATTAACCCTTGAGGCACAGAACTGCTATAACCCTCACTGTGGAGGTGACGATGAGTTCTGTTCAGCAGTGTCCTAGAGATACTTATGTTCATGTTTACAAAAACACTGAGTGGCACCACGACGATCCAAAACTCCTACATTCAGATATTATTAAATCTTCAGGATGGGTTCAGATAGTCCATTTTGGCTAATTACATTAGAGGTAGCCTTTTGCCACGTGCCTGGGATTCAGGATGCAAAAAATTAATTGCTGTGAAGCTGTGGTTACTTCAAGGTTGTGGTGTGCCAATTTTAGAGAGAAGATGTTTGTGTAGAAAATCTAGTAAAAATGTAGATTCTATGTATTCCTCTAGATTTCATGAGTATGAGGGGAAGCCAGTCAACTTCCCTGACTTAGCATGCACAGAGCATGAAGAATCAGCAATAGTTTTTAAACCACAAATGAAAAGTGCAAATTCAACCAAAAATCTTTGTAAGTTGTTGATATTCCTGAGCAAGTAGTGTATTACACCCAGTGGTGTCAGGATGAGTACCAAACATGCAGCACAATGCATGCCCTCCTACACCCACAGTACTCCCTCATCCCACTCAACCAATTAACAGTAATTAGATAATTACAGTCCATAAAAGTCTTTGAAAGATTAAGATCTTGCTGCTTGGGACTCATTAGCCCTTTTTAACATATTTATTATGCTTTTTATTTCTGACCACAAAGGGAAAAAACTTAAAATATTCTGTTATTTGCCGTATTCTGCTCATGAAGCAAAGCCTGCAAAAGCAGCCTTTCTCCCAGATGTCCAATATTAGCTCTGTTTTGACTGAAAATGACAGATAATGATAGAGAAAGAAAGCCTCCATAAAACACCTTGCATTTGATCACGAATTTTTTACTAGCATTCCAAAGCAAATGGCAGGTTATTTTTATAATGCTGGTAAAAATCCAGCCACTTGTTCTCCATAATAAAAAATGGTAGGCTTCAATTATGTATGCAGCACATAACATGCAAGACCGAATGGCTAGAGTAGGTTTTTTTCATGCAAGGCAACCAGAGCTCAAATGGTTTGTGGAACTGACCTTTTTCTTGTAGTTTGGGTTTTCTTTGTTTGTTTTTAGTTTAAAATTCTCATTTTGCCTAAGAATGTTACTTCAGCTTTGTTCATGGAGGATGCTCAGGTTTTCCTCCTGTCCCTTTTTACTGAATGATACATAAGAGTTTCTACACCACCAAATGTTAGGCAACTAAGCAAGGAAGTTAATGTCTTTACAGTCCTGATAATGATAAGAGAGAGGATCCTCCAAGAAGGTAAACCAGAGCCAAGGAGTTTTCCTTTTGGGGGAGAAGAAGAAAATATGTAGAATTACCTGTATTATTTGTGGATGAGAGTGTTAGTTAAAGGGTAGTGCAGCTGTCAGCACGCTTTAAAAACAAGTTGTCGTGCTGATTACTATATTGTCTGTCTCTTGCTCTCCTTTTTGCCATTATAACGTTCCTTAGGGTAGGGAGCTTGTTATGAGTGGCTGTGGCCACTATTTTCCCAGTGTAATACAGAGCTAGTTTCTATGGAAGAAAATACTTCTTAACTGTTTGAAGCAGCCACCTTATCCCAGCCCTTGAATTTCAGAGGTACGCTAAGAGGCCAACTGGGACCTAGGATTTGAGCCTTGCTTTTGATATTTGTACTAAATCTGCTTTCCTGTGTCTGCACCTTTATCACAGTCAGTGGGGTAGAACTAAACCACATGGGGATTAAGTGATTTTCTGTTGCATATTCCTGCATTGGAGGCTGAAGCAGTTGTCTGTCTCTTGATACAATGCGATTTACAAACCACTCTAGCAGTTTTCTGTAGAGTTAAGATGTAACAAACATAATTAAAACAACAGTATATTAAGTGGTACAAAAAATGAAGCTAATATGTATGTCCTTGTTTAATGCAGAGCTCTTATTTACTAATTTTCAAGCAGTATTAGAAGGACTATCACACTATGGTTATACAATCCTTAAGTCATGAGCAGCAGTTGTCACATTTTTTGATAAGTGTATTTTGATAATAGATGGCATTGTTTAATAGGAGTGTTGTCAATGCAGCTACGGCCCCAGCTGTAGGACTTGGGAGGTGGTGGTCATGGTGGTAAGGATGTAATGATAGCTTGGTGCTAAGGGGGAGATTAGATTAACAAAAATCAATGGAACAGTTCTATTTTGCAATTTTTTTTATTATGCTCTCCACTGCCTGGACTGAAAGGTTAATTTTGATTGATTCATTAGACCACTGCATGACCAAACATAGGTCACTTTACAGTATGTGACAACAGACTAAATATTTTTTTACTTTGGGAGGGATTTGGTCATGTGATTTTTGCCTCCATGAGATACCATAACCTAAGAAGCGAATCCTGTGATTTTTTTTTCTTTTTTTTCCCCCTAATGAACAGCAGCTGTAAATCCTATAATTCCTTGTTTCAGAGAGAAAACATTTGTATTTCAGGTTTGTTTTATCTCAGCACCGGTTATCAGACTTGATTGGGAGGATGAGGAAGCCAAAGAATTCTGCTGGTTTTGCAGAGGTGTGATTAGAAAGTGACACTGTGCTGCAGAAACAGCAAGAGTAATGATGGGGGGGAAATAAAAATAGTACCCAAAATGAACTTCCCAAGGTGGATTGTCCTGTTGCTTTAGTGCACATTTATTTGCCTGACCGTATGTGCATGTAGAGAAGATGACAGAAGCAGATCCAGGTTCATTTTGGTAAGTTTGATCACGGTGGGAAAATCTGTGTTTCCTAGAAGGCAAATCATTTTTGGTGGTGGCAGTATTTAGTGGTTAGTTGTTTTTCATTAAGTAGCCGGTTCTTTTCTGGCTTTCCCAAGCAAAGATACTGTAACGGAATGAAGCGTAATGTACTCTACTTGGTTATCTTTCTCTAGAAAGAGAAGTAGGAAATGTGTTGGTGACCATAGGCCTGTCTTCCTTCCTCCCTTTGGAAAGAGAGAGAATGTGGCGAAGAGAGACTCCAGTCTGTGGCAATTTCCTTGTTTGCAGCTGCTGGAAAGGCCAAGTGTTCTTGCTGTTCCCCAGTTCTTCCCCTGTGTCTTCTTTCAGCAGTGAGTTTTCACATTACTAACCAACATGCCTTTTTTTGTGGGAGTAGTGATCCCATGTCCCTGCCCTGCTTGAAAGAAAGGAAAGAAAAAGTTTTTCCTTGTTTGGAGTCAAAGGAAGCAAAGTTCCCAACGCCACCCCCCAGAGCAATTTTCTTAAAACTTTTTCTTCTCAAGTGCTTCAGTTAAGCACCAGAAACTTCAAGTTGCCTTCCCAAATGGCAAGCTACTTGCTTGAAAGCGGTTCATGGAATCAAATGAAGAGGACTTAGTTAAAGCCTCATTAAACACACAGCAAAAAGATGCCAGTGTTTTAGGGTCCCACTAGGTACATGCTGTAGATTTCCTCCTCCCTTACTCAAGCTTACCTGACATAAGGAGAAGGCTACCAAGACTGCTACTCCATCTTTCTCTCTTAACCCTCCTCTTTGAGCCTGCTTTAATCCAGGCTCTTAACAAACCAAGATTCATATGCATGACTACTCTAGGGTTTCTTTCCCCAACCCTCTCAAAACTAATGAGGGGAGGTTTTAAGACCTGTGCTTGTCTTTGGGAGCCATGCATCAATTGTTTAAAAACATCTGTCTTGTAAGCTCACCCTTCCAAAATGGGAGCAGGGGAATTAATTGATTTGTGAATGTCCAGGCATGTTACCATCCCTGACTTGTCAGCAGTGCAAAGGGGAACAGCTTGCCTAGCCATGTTTGTGTTCGTAGTCCCGCGTGGTTTAAAGTGATAGTGGAACCAAACTGGGAATTGTTTCTGAACCTCTCAGGTCTTTTTCAGGTAGGTGCTTGGAGAGCTCTGGAGATCATGATGGGGTCAGAGTGGGTGTTTTATAAACATAGGCCTATTTCAAGCAGACATAGTAAATGTTGTTGCTGAAATGTTAGGACAGCTCAGATAATTTCTACTCTTGCGATGACTGGTGTTCATAAGGTGGCGTTGTTCATAAGGTGGTGGTGTTCTTCCTCACTTGTAAACAAGTACAGAAGCGCACGTTGAAACAACCATCTTCCTGATGTTTCATGCAGGTAGTGTCTTGTATTAAGATCTGCCTGGCTGTTTTTAATGAGAACTGGAAGCAAATATATTTACATATCATTCCAAGTTTGTCTGTTTCAAAGTGCAGAGCAACAAAAATTGTTTGCAGATCTTTGACCATGAGGCTTAGCTCAATTTTGCAGTTCCATGGGTTAAGAAATCCCCTTATTTCTGTGAATAGTAACTCCATTTGAGATCTGTCCAGTAGTCAGTTCTTAATCCATTTAAAATGTGTTCTACTGATACAGCATGGTGCTAATCTTTTAATCAGAATGTCACGGTATGCTCAGTCAAGTGACTTAGAAAAGTCTATATTACATCTACATAGTGAAATTCATCAAATAAATATCACCTCTGAAAAGAATAAATCATGGTAATGTTCAAACACTCTGATAGTTTGTGTTTAAATGAAGATACTCACACTGTAGGTGAAATTTAAAACTTTGAATTCAATTTTTTTGGTGAATCAGGTTTTGTTAGTGTAGCTTTCAGAAAAAAATAAAAGAAAACGTGCCCTTATTTCTTTCAAATTGTGTTTGGGAAATTGCTGGAATGTTTCATTTTTACTTTTATAAAAAAAGCTAGTCTCAACAAAATGTTTCTGGCTTATCAAGATGGTGGACTTGAATAAGATCAAACCAATATTTTTGGAAGAGATAATATCATAAAAATTCACATTTCTCTGCTTTATTTGGCTTCAAGACTAAATAACTGAAATGGAACTAGATTCTAAATTATAACCATGAAACTGTCCAGCTCTCTTCTGTACTAAAGACTGTTTATATGACCCTTGTGCTCTGAAAGATAAAACAGTCCCCTTTACATGTGAGATGATAATTAAAAGGAAGGAAGCCAATATCTAGACCTCTTAGCTCTGTATTCAGCAGCCAGCTCAGCATTCCCAGCAGAGGTGTACAAAACATTACTTTTGACAAACCAAGCAAAAGCAGCTCTTGAAGATTATCTATCTGATGGTAAAAACACATTCACATGCTCTGTAGTACAGCGTAAGCATGGCAGGTACAAGAGAAAACACAGTCAGCTCATTAAGAGGCTGTTGCAGATCATAAATATGTAGTAATATGACACCTTTGTTCAGCTCTGTTTATTTTTCATGTAGGCTATAGACATAATCTGATTGAAATAGGAAGCTTAAAACAGATTTAATTTTTTCTCTAGATTTTAGAGCTCAGCGCCTCAATTAGTAGCATATGTTGACTGAATGACATCATCATGAGGAGACCACTTCGCTCTGAGTTAACAAATTGTATTGCAGAGGATATTGTCTTTCTCATTGCTGTGCTATAGGAACTGTTATATCCTTTAAGCCATGTTCAGTTGGCTTCACGGCCAGTCTTCTAGCTTTTCCTATGACAGCTCGCAATCACCGTAATGTTAGCCAAGGTGAGCTAACAGCTATTGTGCCCTGTCAGTTCATCTAAAATATATAGCAAGTTCACATCACAGTACGTTCTGAAATCCTAATTCTCAGGCCTCTGCCTTGAGGGCTGTGACTGTATCTGGCTCTGTTGCTGTCACCAGCCCTGGCAGCTTGGATTGTCAGGATGGTTTCAGCGCTCAGGTTTGCAGTTAATGTGTGCAGTTAACATAAATCTGAATATTTGTGAACAGACTCTTAGGGTACGACTGCCTAACATGATTAACAACACTTTGGTTAACTGAGGTAGGGAGAAGTGAAACTATGCTACCAGGATTTCTGCTTGGTTTGGCACCAGGACTCCTCCACACGAAAACATCTCAGTATCTGTTTCTGTTCCAAGAAAGAGAAAGCTGTAGCTTAGTCAGGGACTAAAAGCATGGTTTAAGGGGGAGGGCAAAGCCGTTTGGGGGCTGCTGGTGGAATTCACCCCTTGGAATTAGTTAATCAGTGCACAACGCTGAGCTCCTGCCCTACAACTCACCTAGGCATTAAGGTTAGAGGTCTGAGAATGGGAAATCCAAGACGCCTGGTGGGAACGGGGCTCAGAAAGCTCACCAAAGCGAAGGATGGCCAGCTATGAGAATTGCCCCCTGTGCAGTTGTTAGCTGTGGATATCAGGGTGTCTCAAGGCACAAGCTGGAGCCTGGGGTTAGGGTCAGGTGGGGCTGGCTTTGGTGTTGGTGACAGTGGCACCTGTCCCTACCAGAATTTTGTAAGTCTCAGCAGAACTAGTCTCATTTCCCTTCCATGCTACGCATGCAGCGAGCAGACATGCCAGCACCAAGCCTGGCTCTGCACAACAGGGGCAGGAAGAATGAATGAGAATGAGATGTAAATAAGCACCATAAATACACTGTGCCTACACTGTTGTCTTTAATGCCACAGGAAGGTTCCTGCCAGTTAAAAAGCATTAAAGCTGCCATTGATCCTAATGAGTCCCCCCAACACCTACCAATTTCAGGCCTTTCAGTGCAGGCTAAGGTCATAAAGGAAGCAGAAAAAGGGTGTGTTTGGGGAGAAGAGGCATACCATTTAAAATGCAATTGGGTTTTGCTAAGAATTATATAGGTGTCAATTTGTGATAGCAAGAAGTGCACTGAAGTCAGAGGTGTTAACAGTCGTACAGTTTTCCCAAAGCAAAAAATAAATACAGTAGCATTGTACTGTCACAGCAGAATTTTGGTTTCTGACTATCCATCTGTATTCTTAAACAGTAGTAACTCCTGCTTAGCATAATTCCCAGTGTCCATAATTAGCACCAGATAGCTTGTGAAAATAGTAAATTACATTTAATGTTAGCAATAAAAATGTATACATTGCAAGTTTATTGAAGTATTTCACTGCACTGATCAGAATAATATAGCGCTGTGTACCTATAAAGAAACCCCAAGTAAATTATGACATTGTGTTGTAATTATGTCTAAGATGGCTGTGAATGGATTTGAGGTAGTTTTGCTGATGTGAAGACTATGTATTCTAGGCTTAGAAGCTACACACACTCAGGCCTCTCTGTCAACATATGTACACCCTTTACTGCTGTCAGTCCAGTCTAGATCAGTACAAAGGTTGTCAGCACAGAGAAGTTTATAAGAACAGAAGCTGTAAGTGGGAAGAAGACAAAATCTGGAATCACGACAAAGTTGAGGGTTTTTATGAAAACCCTCAGTAGAGAAGTTAGAACTCATGATTTTTGAATATTACATGGTATTGTGCTAGCTAAGATATCTTGTAATATACCTCTACCTTTCTGTAACTGCCTTTGTACTCTACCTCTCTTAAAACAAATCGTAAAGCACTTGGTTCCTGCATAATTATGCAGGGAAATACATAAAACCTTAGAGTAACAGCAAAGTAGAAAGACTTACATTATAAGAGAGAAGAAAAATAGGAAACTTTACTAATAGAAGCTGATGGACTCTGTTTTGTTTCCTCTTCTGTAAAGTTTCAAAGCTTCTTTGAAACAAACGTAGAGCTTAATTGTACAGGGTCAATGTTATCTATTGAGCATCATAGGAAAAATGCTTATACCTTTGGATTATGTTGTGATGTAGTCAGAGGAAGCGTCCCCTCAAAGTAGCTCTAGAAAGGAGAACGTAGTGAGTGGTGAGAAGAATATGTTGAATTATTCACAGTTAGGAACAGCAATATATGCAGGTACATAATTTCTAACCTTTAGTTTCTGTTTCTCAAGTAAAGAAAAAGGATCACTTATATAGTAACGAATTACTTAGACATGAGTGTTTCCTGTTTATGGAAGTTTCACATAAAATGAGAGCACTCCGTGCTGCGCTTCTTTGCACAGCCTGCAACTTCTTTACTGAATAGCTAATAAAACATTTTACAGAAAAGTTTTAGAATTCAAATATGTTACAAAATAAATGTTTAAAACCTGTGATTGGGACTTCGGAAAAAGGGAGAGCTGGTCTTTAAGACATTTAGAGCTTCTAAAGACTTGCATTTATCCTGAATAGAGCTGCATCTGCAGCTACAGTATAGCTTACAAAATTATGTGCCCTTTCATGAGAGCCTATAGCCTCTGTTGAAAATATGGACCCTTTTACAAAGACTGTTCCTCTCTGTTGCAAATACCTTTTAGGTTTTTGGTTTTGTTTTTTTAATTGTTTACATCTAAAAATATGTTTCCTTTTCTTCTTGTGGGGTATGAAACAAAAAAAAGGTGGAATAGGAAAGGAAGAGTTGAGGGTAAATATGAACACGACAAGAAGCCACTACGTTGTTCTTCCATTCACGTCTAGTCAAGTATCTACCAGTTTACAAACTCACTGATAGCAAGATTGCTTGTATATTTCTTTGACTCAATACAATTTTGTAGAATTTCATTTGCACGGTGATCCAACTGCTCGTGAAGTGGTCCTGATGTAAGAATGCCTTGCCTCTTGCAGAAGGTCCGTGCAGGAGACTGGGTGCTATGGACACTGGTGATCTGTATCTAGGCCCTTCACTAGCATCCTCTGTCTCTGCCAATGCTCATGAAAGGATGGTTTGTGCTGACAATAATGACTTTGTATGCATGATTAGCCTGTAACAGAACACACTTGCTGTTAGGGTAGGCAGGCACGAAGAGACAAAAGAGAAACCGTTTGCTGTCAGAGGATCCATACTTCTCCTAGTGGCTGACCCCCGCCCAGCCTAGCAAAGCTTCCCTGGCAGTCCCTTCTTGCGCCAGGGCAGTTGTGCGGGTCTGGTAGCTGGCCTGGCAGGCAGACCTGTGTAGGTAAGTCCTTCTGCCCTCTACTGCTGGAGGAAGGAAATTACACAAAGGACGTAAGGAGGAGAAGAAACTCGACTCAATTTGCAGAGATTTCATTCCAAAAAGAAGCTGACAAGCTTGTCTAAACAGCAAAGATATTGTAACTAAGCAAACGTACCTCTTCTGATGCTGAGTGAGATTTACCCATGAGCCTCACTATTAAAATTAGTAAAATTAAAATACTGTTCCTATTTGCAACCCTGTAGAATGAGCACACATTCATTGAAACAGTCTGTGGGGGGGAAAGCTAAATAACCTCATATAAAGTTAAGTGAAACCATATCTGAAAATTCAGTTGCATGGCAGAGAGAATTGATTCATAGCTGTAATTTAATCAGATGAGAAGAGTATGGTAAGCACATAACCTAAAAATGACATCCAAAGTTAAGCCAGTTAAGAAGGCATCAGAATAATCAATATAGCCAAATCAGTAAGGAATAAATCAATTCACAGCCATGTGAATTAATCTCTACAACTTTGCAAATGCTTGTGTGTTTAGAATTGTTGATTCAAAGGTTTCATTCGAGGATAACAAACCTTCTGCAATTACATAGATTCACATGTATTTTTACTTTACAAGTGCTGAGTAACTGTCATTCTTAAGCTTCCAATACATCTAAACAAAAAAGACCCAAGGGACCAAGAGGAAGGATGGTCCTGCAAGTTACTGACCATTCTCATTCTCCTCTGACAAAGGATCAAGGATGTGTATTATTTCAGGCAACTAACGGATTCTGCTAAAATTGTTGATACTTTAACTTATCACAGTCTATGTAGTAAGAAATTCAGTTACAGCTCTGTTATTCAGAGCATCCTAGCATTCCTGTGTGTAAGACCATGCACAGTTTCAGTGGAACTACTCCTGGGTAGGAAGTCACTTAGACTAAATATGGAGTAAGTTGCTGAACTACAAGCTTGTAATGAACACTTTCAAATTGCAATACTTTGTCCTTATAGCCTGTTAGTTAACTAGTTGCTTTCTGGAGTCTATATTTATGCAAAAAAATCTATGACAAAAAAGCATTAATAAGTAACTTAACTCATGTATCTGTATCATACTGACCAAGTTCCCAGCCTACTGCAAGAGGATCTCCAAAAGTCCGGAATTACCAACAGCAAAATAGTTCCATGTTGTTTATGACTGATGGGTGAAGACACCTTAGCTTCTTGCTAAGCAGAAAAACCTTGTAATTCATTGGTGAAAAATAGTTGAAAAGGGAAGTTCACATAGTCTGTGTAATGCAGACAGATTTTCTCTCAAAATCATTGGGAGACATAGAAATAAAAACGTGGGAGAATCAGGCTTTGAGGCTGCCCTGGTTGGTTATATAAATAATGTGGCTTATAGTCATGTCTAAAGAATGATGGACATGAAACTAAACAGCATGCACAAAAAGCAAATAAGTGGCACTGGAATTTCGTATCCGAAATGTGTTTAAATTCCTGTTATGCTTGAGCTAAGGGGAAGATCTCAAATTGGACCTTCTAACAAATGGACACCGTCTATACTGCTACCTGTCATTCTGAGCAAGTTTTTGAAGGTGAATTTGGACAATGGCTTTCAGTGCTGTTAGCCTAATGTCCTGCATAAAACAAAAATTATTTCTAAAAGTGGTTCTCTTGCAATACCTGCAGGCATTTTTACAATACTTGGAAGTTAGACAAGAAACAGCCAATAATGTAAAAAGGTTGCAATGCTGTGGTTTCCTGATGCTTTGTATATCTCCCTGGTAAAGCCAATCTGTTTGCCATTATTTTAACTGTTTAAATCACCTGAGCTCATTCCTATTTTGGATACACTTGAATGCCCTTAAGAAGACATTTCCAAACAGCAAACTGGGTTGTTTAATAACTGATAGAATATGGGTGTCGTATGTGGTAGATGAGTATTGACTGTCCAAGGAGTGACAGTCAAGTGTTGCAGGGCTTTGCCACTGTATAACAGTTACACTGCGTAGTAAATTGTCCAAACATCTCAGTAGTTTGATTCTTTAAAGTTAACCCCTTTTTAATGTGTACAATCACCTCATAAACTATAGCCACTTCAAGTTAAAAACTGCTATGTTAACGAAGATGTGGGAGGGTAACTGAACTAACAACTACATATGATACATTTCTTGCTTGTAACCATCAATTATAATCTTGTAATTGAATTCTCTGTCTCTCTGCTTCTGTGCTGGGTAGTCATTCCCATCTTTTTCTCCTTTATGCAGAATACTTACATTTCTAAATTTTTTTCCAGCTTTATAAGGTTGAGCAGCAGCCATTCAAGCTTTCAAATACCAGAAGTCAGAGCTTGTTTTTCAGCATACTGATGAGCTTATTTCAAGGAACAAGGTTATTGGATGTAGGCAAATAAATGTCAGAAAAATCAATTACCTTTTGTTGCCCAACTATTAGCCATCGTTTAGAAGTGCTTGATCAACACAGAAGGGGAAACACTGCTAATGTTAATTTGGACAGATCAGAGCATCTTTCTATGCTTTTCACAAATATTAATGAAACTAGAAAAGAGCTACATTATGTTCTGGGGCACCCCCACTTCAGACAAATGAATAAAGCTCACTATTATGTTTCTAATCAGGTAGTATAATTTAAGAATATTTAGATTGGTTTCTTTTAGAGCTGTAAACTCGGTATTGCTTTAAGGATAAACACGCTGTATAATGAACCATTATAGATAGCGCTCTGTTTTCCATAGGCATGTGATCACTCTTGTGTGAGCAATACCATGGATGCAGCCAGCCAGGTTATTTTTGTACTGGCTCACTGCTCAGTCTGGGTCTGGCAGGTGCAATGCGATACAAATATGGTTAAGTGGTTTTCAGATCCAACTGAGGCCCAGAAGCAGGCTGCATATTTTCCCAACCAAGCCTGGCATTGCGCAGAGCCTGCTCAGGTGGGTCTGGGCTGTGTTCCCAGAACCAGCAGTGAGGGGAGCATGGTGGGGAGATGGAGAGTCAGCCTCTCCACAGAGCTTGCCCAGGTTCAACAGGGCTCATTGGCCTCAATTTGGTGCCAGCCTTCCTGGATGTGCACCAAGTCATGCTTTCGTGCCTCTGCAAATAAACCCTCCTGGAGCAATGACCATAGGATAGAGGCTTCTGAGTTGGCCGAAGCCCAGCTCAGTAGTACATGAATTACCTGCCATTACTCAGTGTTCCAGTCCCTTATTTCCTTGGATAATACAGCTGACTATACTTTCAAGTAAACAGAAGATCTACAGGACAGCAACACTGGCAATCCTTCTGTAAGGATATGAAATGTTAAGAATATACAGGAGATAAATCCAGGAATAAGAGAGACAGTGTTAAAAATTCCTAGTATCAAGGAGGTTTGTGATGATAGTGAAGTTTTGCAGTGCATCATCTATGTGTGCTTTGAAGCCTTCATAAGAGGACTCTAGCTTACAACAGAATTGTTACTTAATTTTTTCTTTATTGAGGCAGAAGAGCATGCATTGGCAATACTGGAAGACTGCTGGCTGGTAATAGCATTATAAACCAAGGCCCTGGGAAATCTCTTCTAACTGGACATGGAGGTTAAACTAGATGGCTTCTTGAGAGTCCCGTAATTCTACGTGATTTTACAGCCAAAACATAAAGGCTGTTAGTACTGCCCCTGTCCATATGCAACATGTATTTTACGTATTTCTTATCTAGCATATTCTACTGATTACTTGCACCAACTGTTGTTTTTGTGTTTCAGAATAGGTGGCTACTAGTTAGTGCAGTGGATGTCACCAGCACTCTGTTTTTATCAAATTCTGTCTTTTACTCAGGTGCATCAATACTGTTGGTGTTTAGTTCACATGAAATCCATGTAATCAGCTTACACAACTTTTCTGATTTTCACCATTGGCAAACCATATTCTGTAATTCCGGTTCAGGCTCATAGATGGCATGTGAAAACCCAGGTAACTAACGTGGTGACTTAGTTTGGCAAGTTTCTCTCTTGGGAAGTGATTGAAGGATGTTTTAAGTGGTCTCTAGCAGAAAAAGCAAATACTGATTGGTCACAAGTTCTCTATGACAGCTGACAGGCAAAAGTAATGTGCCAGAGTAGAAGTGATGTATTTTGAACAGTGATGACATGATGAGTTAGAACATAAGGCAAATAGAATAACAACAGATTGATTGAGAGGGTGAGTGGAAATGTGAAATTTGTGAGAGAGGATGAGTGTTGCAAAGTGGCCTTGATCGCATGCCTGATATGTTTGACTGCTATCTCTGCAGGCCTGGTGCCATTATCTTCCAGTAGAAAAAAATACGCATGAAAGATATTCAGCTTTCACTTTTAGCAGTCATGTAATACTGCAGTAGCAACACTAACAAGTAAAGAACCAAAATGTTTGAAAATGTGAAACTTCCCATAAGAAGTGTAGTGGGGTGGGGGAGGGAAGGATTCCTTAATCAGAGATTGAAAAAGAAATTAATCCAAAATCAAGGATTTGCTATTTGCTTGTAAGCGATCCCATCTGGGTCAAAGCAATGGAATACATAAGTGTTTTATATTGCTATGAAACATAGCTTCCTACTGGCGTAGATCTTCCCTCCATATCTAACAGTTTGCATGACATCAGTTGTTTGAGCCAGGCTGCAGTTCAAGTGAATAATGAACATCGTGATATAACGATGGGGCGAAGGCTCGTGACCTCCCAGGATTAGGATGACTTTGATAATCTAGTAGGAATATTATCAGAATTAGTCAGGCATTTCCCAAGCACGTATCTGCTTTTAGGTAATGAACTTACTGATCTATACATTTCCAGGTTTTACTTACTCTTCAGAGGTTTATTTTTCCTTATGTTCAAGGTCAGGTCAAAACCTTGATGGGCCATGAAAGGTTGGCATTTGTGTTAAATGAAAGGTTTTAAGTATGATCCCTTTGGATCCAAAGTCTTGCTGACTGCATAGTACCTGAGCAATGTCAATAGCTGTTTACAATATGCAAATGGGTCAAAATTAAGCAGTGGTAGTTTATCGGAGAGATAGATTTGGGAACTTACTATACTCTTAAATGAGATTTTTATCTAGAAATGTCCCCTGCTGTTTTTTGTTCCTTCCTGTCTTGCGTGGGGCTCTAAACAAAACAATAGTGCTCCTTTTGTATAGTCTTCCACTGATTTTTGTTAGGCTGTTTCCCTAATGGCTTTCAGTCTCTTGGCTATTTCCTTCTGACAGACCCTGTCAGAAGCTGGCATTGCAGAATACTGTTCTCAATAGCATGCAATTAACATCGGGTTTTGCAAGTAGTGAAAGAGGTCAGGTTTACCTGTCAAAATAGTGCCTTGTTTTAAAAGCCAGCTGGGAGACATGAGTGGCTGGTGGCTCTGCAGCCCACGGGTGTCCTATCAAGCACCATGTGCCTGACGGTTCCTGCAGAGATGGCCCCACCTTGCACACAGTTAAGGGGGTATCAGGTCTTATATCCATACATGAAGTCTTCATAAAGCAGAGACCAGCCCAAACCACCAACACTGGAAGTGAATTCAAACCACAGAAAAGGTCAAACTACCAGAAGAAATTCTCTTTAATCTTGTTTACATGTTGAAAACCGAGGCACAGACAACTGCCCTTTCCTTGCCATCTAACAGTCGAGTACAGAAACAAGAGTCCCAGTTTGGTGTTCTGTCTTTACAGGGAATACCAGTGTTAAGGTCTCATGTCTGGGTCTATCTGTGCTAGATACATGTATATATCTCTCTATATATACAAGGATGTTGTGGTATGTCCTTTAGTTTTCACAGGAAGGAATCCCTGTTGAAATGACCCAGCTCTGGGTCAGGTTCCAGACAAGCCAGCAGAGAAACTGTGGTGTCAACTATAGAAAGCATTTTGTACTTAACAAGTGCTTAGCACAGAACTTCCTATTAATCATGTTACAGCAAAATCTACCATGTGCTGTAGTGTACTGGGTGGATCTCGTGAAAAATTAGCCCAAATCCATGTTTCTCATGAGAAATTTATCTAGTTTGAGAATTAAAAATATTACCCACTACTGTTACCTAATTCCATGGTGACTGTGAAAGAAGACTAGCTATGAAGCAAAGTATGAGTATCCAAAATTCAGTTTTCCCTGGGAAATATAGGTACTGTGCAGAGCAACTGGGACAAAGGTACCTGTTATGCTGCCACTACAGATGCTGTTTCCAGTGTGTTTAAGGTGCAAATATATGTTACACTGGGTGCTACGTGCTTTAAAGTAATTTCTTATTTATCACATTTTGCATAGTAACTTTAATTATGTCTTACTGAAAACATCAATTTACTGTAAACTGAAGTATATTTCTTATTACTATTTTGCTGTTTTCAGAACTCCAGAGTATAAATACAGTGAAATGTTTGTTAGGGGATATTGAGTACTATAAGAATGTCTTGGTTCTGCTTTTGAAAACTGTCAATTAACAAGCATTCTAATTAAGAAAAGGGAAAAGAAAAAATGCAATTAAAATTGAAGCTCTCCATAAATTGTCTTTTTTGCTTTTCTAATAATATGTACAATTCTGTAAGATAGCAGAACAATGTAAACAAAGCTCTAAAAATACAGCATGCCAGAAACAGATATTAAAACCTATCTAGAAAATTATAAACATGTAATTAAAATAAGAAACTGAGAAAATAACTATTTGTGGACTTAGTCATAAAATAACGATACACATTTAATCAAAAAAATCTGTGGTATTCTCCTTGTTTCATGGAATTTCATTTTCTAGTAATTCAGTTAGATGACCAAGCTTACTGATGTCCACTATAACCTGGTATCAAATTCAGCAGAGAGACTGGATATAGCTTGGGCAAACCAAGAAGAGAATTTGGTACATTTTGTAAGAAAGAACACTTTTTGACAGACAATATTTTTAAGCTTTTGTGGGACCTTTGAGCAGTACAAACTGACCTAGATCAAATTAGTGGTGCTGAGATTTTACCAGTTGAGAATCTGAGGAGGAAGTATTCCCAAATTTTTATTTTATTTTTTTTTAATTGGAAGATACAGGAGACCAAAAATGTTCCTATAAGCTCTTCATCAGTCCCAAGATTTCTAGCAAGAGATATACTTGAAAGCCATCTCCACAACAGAAGACTCAGTTTATATGCTGTTGTGGTTTAACCCCAGCCGGCAACTAAGCACAACGCAGCCGCTTGCTTACTCTCCCCCACCCAGTGGGATGGGGGAGACAATTGAAAAAATGTCAAATTTGTGGGTTGAGACAAGAATTTTAATAGAACAGAAAGGAAGAAACTAATAATGATAATAGTAACAATAATAAAATTACAATAATAATAATAGAAGGATTGGAATATACAAAACAAGTGATGCACAATGCAATTTCTCACCACTCGCTGACTGATGCCCAGCTAGTTCCTGAGCAGTGATCCACCCCTCCCAGCCAACTCCCCCGAGTTTATATACTGGGTCATATGGTATGGGATACCCTGTTGGCCACTTTGGGTCAGCTGCCCTGGCTGTGTCCCCTCCCAACTTCTTGTGCCCCTCCAGCCTTCTTGCTGGCTGGGCATGAGAAGCTGAAAAACCCTTGACTTAGTCTAAACACTACTAAGCAACAACTTAAAACATCCATGTGTTATCAACATTCTTAAATCTAAAACATAACACTATACCAGCTACTAGGAAGAAAATTAACTCTATCCCAGCCAAAACTAGGACGTACACTTCTTGAATTAGATAAGAAGTTTGGAACTCGGGTAGTGCATGTCCTTAATGTGCTAATCATCACTTCTTGTTTATTTTTTGATCCATTTCCCTCAGGCCCTTTCCTTGTAGATGCCCCATGTTCAATAAACAGCATTATGTTAGGAAGGCTTTATGGGTTGAACTCCCTCAGTTAATAAGGTGCCCTACGTAACAACTGCCTGTAACTCAGGCTTGTTGTCATTCAGATATTAACAGGACAGCAAAAAATTGACTTCTGCAAAGGGGTGATTTCCCCTGAGTACATAAAATGAGTAATTACACTGGTGAAGAGCTTTCTAATTACATCTCTTCATTAAAGAGTAAAACCAACTCTTCCATGCCAAAGAAAAAAGCCTTTGGAGAAGTTTGGGGGTCTCCAAATACGGATAAGAATAGATTCTTTTCTTTATAAACTGAAAATTTTATAACTTGAGTGAGCTGTTTCTGACCAAGTCCAGTCTGAATCAGTATTTTCTCCAGCTATTCACTTGCTATGCTCCCTTCTCTCCATGTGCAATTTAACTCATATTGAGCTCCATCAGTCTCTCCCTATATGGTTAGTAACATGTCCCTTTTTCAGTTCATTGATACCTATGTTTGTGGCTGTTCCCAGCTTGGTTTTAGTTCTTGTACTTTTATATATACTTATTATGTATGTATATGTAAATTTTGCACCATTTACTAAGCAGTTTTTCAGCTTGGTAGGAGAGGCATAAATAAGGTGAGCTCTAAAGTTGATTTGGGAGCAGGAACATTGCATCTTCAGAAGGCATTTTGAAGTCTAAAGCTACATGAAAATAAAGCAATTCTGTAGTCACAGAGGAAGGAAATTAAAGGAGAGGGATGCAATGAGATTATCTAGATTTAAAATTTAAAAAAAAAAAAAAAGGGGGCAAGAGAATATCATTGTTTTGTAACAAGTATAGATACAAATACCCAGGTCAGGTAAAGGTGTGGAAGAGGAGAGTGGTTGGTAAGAGATTAAGAGAGCTGGGAACAAGGGAGCAGATTAAGGAGTCAGAAGACAGGAAAATGAGACATTTCTGAACTGGAGGTGGAAGCAAAGAAGGAAAGAAAGCAAAGGGAAAGTGTTAAAGCTGTAATTAAAGAAGGCAACAAAACTGTGAACGAGGATGAAAAGCAGCCGTGCAAGGGAATTTGAGAGAGAATGTTATATTGCAGGAGTGAGACAAAAAGGATTCTAATGGAGAAGCAAGAGAAGGGGATGAAATGGGACTAAGAGAACAGCGCAGTGAATGACTCCCCTTGCTCTTCCTGTCATAGGACTCTGGGAAACATTGTGCTCATCCAGCTCTGGTGCTGCCATAGGTTCATGAATGAGTGAGACCAGATGAAGGCAGTGCCTTGCCTAATAACACTGTTTATTCTTCCTTTAAGCAACAGATGTAATTTGGCCTTTAGTGTATTGCTGGCTGGGTGTTTCAGGAAATACACAGTTGCAGATTAAAGATAACTCCATACCAGAAAAAGAGGGGCTCCTCAATTCACCGTACCAAAACATTGCAACAAGTACTTCCACAAATTCTGTTTGTTTTATGGCTTGTGAGAGTCCACAATCTATTAGTGCTGCAGAGGATGTAAACTGGCAGGTTTTTTGCTTGTGTGGATTATTATGTACCCTGTGAAAACCTCATTGCTTCCATAGTGAGGAAGGCAAAGTAGAAGAGATGGAGCAAGGGGTTATGGATGTTAATGGATTTGGGATAGGCTCCAGAAAAGTGGTGGGAGGTAGAGTAAGACCTGGAAATGTCAGAACTGACAAGGAAAAGGAAAGGAGAAAGATCAAGAAGTAGAACAATATTTCAGAATCATAATGGATACTGGTAAGAAGATGGCACTGCACAGACTTGAAGCCATGTGTAGTTGTTTTAGGGGAGGGAAATGAAAGTACCACAAGATGGTAATAAGCAATTACTGGGAATTTAATTCCATTCTGTGTTTCTTCTACACTTTAAAATGATAAAACACACAAGGCAAATCAGTGGAGGAGAAAGTCAATTACAGTAGCAAATCAATTAGGGTAAAGAGTCAAACCAATCAAAACTGCAAGGTAACTAATGAAGGACAATTAGCAACAATAACTGGTTCCAGCGTTCCTCAGATTCAAAGATGAAAGGAAGATACAGAAGTGACATCAAGCTTTAGAGGCTACAGAAGGTGCTCTATTCAGAGGGAAAATACACTGTGGGCCTGAACTCTTTGTACTCAGTGGGCTTTAATAGCCAACTTCAGGATGTATCAGGGTGAGGGAAAATTACTTTATAAGCTTCTATTTTTCTACTGTTATTTACTGTTAGTGAAGTAGTAGTGACAGTCTAGTGTCCCATTTTATTTATCTGTTACCAATCTGACGGGTGATTCAAAACCCGCTCAGTATGCCCTGTTGACATCTGTGGGCTTTAGTTATACCCCTAACTTCTTTGAACCAGCTGTACTTAAACTATTTAAGACTAGATGTCCACACTGGAAGTTACTTTACTTCTGAAGATGGAGAACATACAAGATACATAACATCATAACAAGGCAGCTGTGTGCCTAAAATTATGCACTGCAAACACTCTCCAGTTAGCAGTGTCCGTGTGCCATTGTCAGTCTGAAGTCATCTAATCATTCCTTGACTAATATCTGAATGTACGAAAAGAACAGCTTAGTTTAAATCTGCCTGTGTTGAATCTTATATAAACATTTTTACATTACAGATCCTTCTTAACATCTGTGAAGAACCAATGACCTTTTTGGTAGAGGCCAAAAAAAAAAAAAAAAAAATGTTTGCTGTGGGAGAGCAGAGATTAGTAATCCAAACTGTGCTACTAATGGTGTTGACATCTTTTATAGATTTCCATTCAATCTCAGCTAATACTTGACATCCTTCCTTATACCGAAGCACACTTTATTCTAAATCATCCCCACAGAGAACAGCACTGCTTGATATATTCAGAATTAGATTGGCTAGATGATCTTAATTCAAGAAAGTACTGAATTTGTCTGTGGTTCATCTATAATGCACTAAAAGGAAAATTCCCCAGCTAGACAAGTAAATTATTAACTCATAAGTCTATGTGTTGTAATTTGTGTATAGTAATAACTTATCTTTAAGTAGGATTGAAAATGTGTATGGAGAATGTGAATCAACCCAGAAATAATTAGTTATTTTCAAACACAGGGACAAATTGTGAAGCTGGGCTTAACAGGAGAGGTCAGACTTTTGCCTACTTGAAGGGTGCTCTGCCACTCATGGACACACTGAGGCTGTTACTGCCGGTGCAGCAGCTGCTAGGAAGCAAATTTTGCGGTAATGCTTAGGATAAGATAAATCCAGATGTCTTTCTCCCAGCAGATGCAGTAAAAATAAAGACAAGGTGATGGACACTCAAAAGGAATTTTTTTTTTTTAATGATTAATTGAGTTTCCAGTGATAGCAACAACTCTATTCTTGTTTCACAAAATTTTGATTTCTGACACAAAGCTGTTTCTTTAGTTGGTCTGTCCCTATGCCTGGTGTGGAAATACTCAGCAGCTCTTAAGTAGGAGCTAGTTATTTTTACCTCTAATCTAATTTACTTCTCAGAAACCCTAAACTTTTTGGACTGAAGAATACCTATTTTATCCCTAAACCCCAAAATAAATCAGTTAAAGCTGTAATCAATAATTACACTCTATCTTTAGGGTTATAAATCTGTACATAACGCACATTGCAAGCATGTTCAAGTACTTACTGTGCTGTAATAAGCTTGATAGCTCTGGTCTTTGCAGTTCTTTGTCATGCGTATTGTTTTGGTCTCTCAAAAATGCTTTGCTCTTGTGAAGTGGATGCTATTTATTTGGAGTTTTTTACCTGTCTAAAGCAGCTGGCAAGCCCCTTTTTTAGTTCAGAAGTTGTGATGTGTTTGTGTTGAGGTTCTTTTCCCTCATGGCCCTGCTGAACAGAGTCTGCTGTGGTGGATCAGGACTGTTCCTGATTTTCCTGTCTGCTTACTTAGCTAATTAAAATAACAAATCTTCACAGCTGTCTGCTTTGGATTCATCCTTATCACCATAAACTAATTAAAATAATGCAACTGGTTGCAACTCATTAAATATCAATATACTTTTCATATAATTATAAACCTTAAAAAAAACCACAAAATAAAACAAAAACTTGGTTCCTCTGCTCTTTTTTCCTTAGCTAATTGTAACTGTTTTCTTAAGATGCCTACATGTTAACTTACGTTTTCATCTGTGGGGTTTTTTTCTCTGCTATGTTCTTGCAATTGTATTTTTTGTAGCCTCCCACTCCATTTTCTCTCCTGTCACTCTTAAGTTTTCTCAAGAGTAAACATCAAAACACTCAGGGTTTCTATTCAGTTTAGTTGAGCACCCTATAGAACACGTACTTGTCCAAAGCTTTTAAATCAACTTAGTGGACTGGGGAAATTGCAATAGGAACTATAATTCAAGAAAGCATTTAAGTGCTGGCTTAATTTTGTTTCCCACTGGTACGTTTATTCATGTGCTTTAATATGATACTGATTCAAGACTGTGGTTTGTATGTAAAATTACTTCTGAAGTGAAAGAGATGGAGTTTTCTTACTGTAGACAGAGAAGGGGTCTCCAAAATGGAAATAATAAACTTACTTTTATTGGATTTTTTTTTTTATATCCAAACTAATATATGTGTCACCTAAAAGCCATGGGGATCCTAATGTAACTGATTAGGCAGACATATCTGCACTTTGATGCTCTGTTTATAAAACAGTAGGAATTCAGTGCTACTCTCTATTAAAAAAAAAAAAAAATCTCCCACCAAATTTACCAGGGATTTTTCCTATACTGTAACTTAGTATTCTTCTCAGGGAATAATGTTTCTACACACTTTTGAAGCAAGTTTAATCATTTATTTACTGCAAGACCTTCACTTTTAATTAGGTCTTTCCTGTCTTTCTTTTCTTTCTTTTTCCCCAAGAGAAATTTTCCTTATACTGTTCTGTGCTGAACTCTACTTCTGTTTTGGCAGACCTACTTTCAAAGGGCTTCCTTACCTCTTCAACAGCTGACATATTTTTCCAGTACAAACAATTAATACCTTTCTGTTTTCTTTGTCCTACTTTTGCCCACTCACTGTTTTCCAGTTCTAAAACAGTGTCTGGCCAAAATGAACAACAAACCTAAAAGAAAACCCAGGTTCCAATTTGTTTATCCCCAGTGTCTGTCTTCAGATCTGAAATTGCTTTAAAAGCCTGAGGAAGAAGACTTATCACACATCTGCATGGTAAAAGCAGTAAGAAGGGATCATTTTGCTTACCTCTGCAACACCTCTTGCTACAGCTGCCAGCATGTAAAAATTGTATACAGGGTTATTCCATAATGTTTTAAAATGCCTCCTCGAGGAAGATACCTTCCTCGAGGTATCCAGGAGTGATCCAAACAAGGATCACTCTCTGAATTGAGTTCTGTGCCTTGTGGTTGCATTTCTGTGCTCAGGCTGGGCAGGTGCTTCTTAGATGGCATGCAGACTGGTGGGAGGGGAACTGCACTTGCAAATGGCCAGTTACAGAGCTACCTGCCCCTTCGTTAGCATAAATACCTGTTTTGTGTCCTTCATTAAGGCAGTTTTGCAGGGAAGTTTGGCATGTGGTTTCCTCTTTGCAGGTATAGTTGCATTTTCCTGATTACGTAAACATCCTGCTATTTTGACACCCCTTGTGCACGTACATTATTAGAATCCAACACTTTTAGCCAGGTGGTTGGAAATACAAGATGAAATTAAGTATTCTTCCTTTTTCCCTTCTAGTATTAAACGTGCAATGAAAGAGCTGAAGTGAGTCGTAAAGGATAAGGAATATGTTCTAAAGGAGCGGTTCCTAAAATTTCTTGCTTTGTTCTGTATTCTTAAAACTAGTCTCTCATTTTGTTCCACTTTTGTCTTCAGCAGGCTTGTGTTTCCGTGCTCTCTACTAAAATAAATGCCAGAGAAAGCCTAAAGTGTTCAATTTATAACATCCTTTTTAAACATTGCAGGTACAAAGACAGTATATCAAAGGGAAACACAATGAAGCAAGCATTATTATTAATGTTTTCCATGTTGCTTAACTTATAAGAAACAATCAAAATGCTATAAATTACTTGCTCTCTTGCATTATGCTGCTGAGCTACGACAATGGCTTGCCTTTTTAAGTTATTTAATTTGTTTGAGCTTTCTGCCCATTCTTCAGTACAATATCGGCGAGCGGACATCAAAGTTCACCTCGCTCACTCTTGACGAAATTCAAATGAAGAGAAAAACAATGATTTAAAGTAGCACCTGGGGAAATCAAAGCCTGGTACTAGCAGGAAGCATGAGCTTGCTCCACAGTTGCTTTTTGTCAGTTGAGATATTAGTAAGCTTCAGTTAAAAGTCTAGTTTACTTATTTTCAGTGGTGAATAGGGCAGAGAAAGCCAGTCTTGAAGAGAAATGTGGAGCTTAAGGGTTCAGTCAGACACCAGGCTAAACGCATTCCTTCACCACAAAAAGTTGCTAAGCTACGCTTTTTTGGATTTGAACTTGAGTTCATCATCATATGACAGTTCAATCAAAAGCTTTTTTCCCTTTGTTGTGAAGCTAGGTGGCAAAATGTCTTCTGTAAAAATTGGACCCCTGATCCAGATCTGATTTTTCACTGTCACTACAGTATTCATTAAATTCTGTGCCCAAATTCAGGAAGTCCTTTTATTTGTTGGTACACATATGTATATATCTGATACATCAATATCAATAGTTATGTTGGAATGAACTTTCAATTTATCTTTAGAGAGGTATTTAGTATGTGACATATTTTCCCTATTTTCTTTGTGTTTTATAAATTACAGTATCTTTAACACTGTCCTTGTTTTGTCACAAATATTAAAAGTTGTATCTTTCAGTTCACTTTTCTGGCATACTCAGTTCATTGAGATATGCAAGCAAGTTAATAGGCTAGTCTTCATGGCCACAAGTCATTCTCAAAGCAATCTGCACATTCAAAACTGAAATCACCATGAAAAGCTTTACCTTGGAAAAAGATAAAGCAGACCTGTCAGAGACAAGTCAACACCTTTCCACATGAGAGCTATCTTACTCATGCTTCGAGAAGATTGTGATCACTTCCCGTTTCACTGAACAAAACTGAAAACAAAAGTGAGCGTGTCACTTGTGGTTTAATTACATTTTCCACCTTTTCACCCTGATCTAGAATGACTTTCAGATTGATGGGCAATTTGGGGCAAGGCTATAGAGGAGTGAACATAGCACTGGCACTGCCATTTGAGTTTTTGTCAGAAATTCACTGTTTCTCCCAAGCATTGTTCATGAGCTATCACAGGAGGCACCTATCCATCTATGCCATTCATGAACTACTCCAGTAAACGAACGAATTTTGCTTTTTTCACCCCTGTCATTGTACATCTTTATGCCTTCAAAAATCAGAAAGTCTCCAGCTGAAACACCACATATGCAAGAGGCAGAAAATTAACGATATCAGTATTTGTACATCATTATGATGAGTAGTTACTGTTTCGTATGTCCCATGTGGCTTCATCTGAGAAGCTACATTTTGATATCTTCTTCATGAATAGTTTAAGGAATAATATAACAAATAATTTAAGGAATAGCAACTGTGTCTCAGGAGCTGACAGCATGGTGTCCTTTTGTGCAATTCTTCAAATTTGTGAGCTTTGGCAATTTCAATAATATCAAGCTTGTGTTATAGGTTGTTTCAAATTGTTTTTTAACAATGCGAGCAACAGCTGGTTTTTGCTTTTTGTTTCAATTTACTTCTCAAAGGCATTTCTTGCAATTTGGGGGTTTTTTGTTTGTTTTTTTTAAAGACCTTTACTCTATATTAAGATGCTCCTAAAGCAGGAAATGCTTCTTTAGATAATAGTTCATGACAAATGATGCCCCAAGGCACTGATTTGCTTTCTTCACCACTGCAAGTAAATCCAGATGATAGACAGATGGGAACACATATTCTTACAATCATCTGCTGTCTCTAGTACCAAGAAGCTACAGACAGCACCAGATCTCTTCAGCCTTCTCAGAAAGGCTGTGATTCACGCAGTCACCTTTTTCATCAACAACCCTTTGTGTCTTCTTTCGATCTTTCTATTGAAGGTACTGCTATTGGCTGAAAAATACAAATATATATACAAATATGAAATAACCTCATCCAGACCATACATAAATCATTGCAGTCATTTGAATACAAGACTTGAAGATGAAAAACACATTTTAAATGTGTGTTTATTCCCTACCTTGAGCTGAGACTTCAGAATGAATCCAGAACTGACCTTAAACTTTATTTCCCTATACAATGCAGGGAACAGATTTCTTTGGGAAGCTGGGGGACATTCAGGCACTGAGAGCTACAGGGCACTCTGAGACCAAAGCTTCTCTATCTGACAGTCTCAGAGCCCTTCTTGAGACCATCCCTTGGATGTTCCATCTGTTACGACAACTGTTATGACTGGCAGTGCTTCAGATCGACACGCGATTTCTCAAATGTAATATTTGTTTAAGACTCGATCGGAGCAGGACTACCCACAGCATTGTCTTTTACCATCCAGGATTTCTGCATGGTGGCATTTTAAATGCTTTATAACTAATTTTAGAAGAGAGATTGACAGTATTTTACATTTTTTGTTAACTAGACATATTTGCTGCAGTAGGCAAAGAGTTTCAGCCCTAATGTCCTACTCCAACAGTACTGCTGCTGGGAATTACATCAATGACACATGAATGGCATTGCACTCCCATGTCCTAGAGGTATGTGCTAGGAAAAATTTGGGCCTTTTGTTTTTTAGACATTGTTTTTCATAACTTTTCTTCCACCTTTTTTGTAAATAAGCTCTGTCTGTGCAGGAGATAAGGCATACATCCCTGTACAAAGTCTTATTGTCAGGATGTTCCCCCTGTCAGGTTGTGCTGCAGCAGAAGAAACAGAAGGGATGAGATGAGATGGGTCTGAGGAAGTGGTTTTAGCAAATCAGTTCTACATACCGAACCAAGGTGCCCAAGGTAGAAAACTGATACCTAGGTTCATATACTGTCCATGTAAAGAGAGAGTCACCACTGAGGGGGCAGTTCCACAATAACTGCGCCAGTTGTACAGCACATCTTCCCTGAGCTGTGTTACTGTGTGAACATGTTGTTGACACAAGGGAGATGACAGAAAGGGAACGGTGAGGGATATGTTGTGTCACATGTCCTTGGGTTTCTCTGAAAAAGCGGTTCAAGGGCTGCCTTCTACTGATTCTGTTGAAAGCTCGTTCTGACAGATGCCAGGCCTAAAGTCTTCTCTGTATGTCCCCAAAGGGTGAATCAATAGGCTGCTGAGACATAATTACTTACCTACTGTTCCTAAATTGTTAACAAATCATGCAATTGTTCATTTCCATCAGATGCAAAAAAGGGCATAGAAGCCTTTTTGGCTGATCCTAGTAACTCATAATGCCCAATTACAATTCGTGATTGCAGAAAATTTCGTAGCAAACCAGTTTTTTCACAGCTCCAAAATCTCAGTACACAATGCTTTCTATACAAATATTGAATATTCCTGCTTGCTAAGGTTATTTCCATTTTTCTGCCCAATTTATGTAAGTGTTTTTTATCTACTATTGCAAATGTAGTTTTGGTTTTCTTTCACAATTCCAGTGATGTATTTGACCTGTAGGAGCATTTTCAATGTGAAAAACTTACAGCTCTAATCCTACTCTCCTAATGCACAGAATTTCACAAGAAATTTATGCCAGTGCATGTGCAAGTCAGTGGGGTGATTCGAGCCAGTCAGATTCTACCCTTGCAGATCCTGGCACCATATCTTCCTTTAATTGTGGGGTGATCACAAAACTAATCAGCAACAGATCTGTGAGAATGATGATCTCATTCTGGAGATCATCTGGATCTCATGGCTGGAGCACCTCCCCCCTATAAGGACAGGCTGAGAGAGTTGGGGTTGTTAAACCTGGAGAAGAGAAGGCTCCGGGGACACCTTATAGCAGCCTGCCAGTACTCTAAAGGGGGCCTGCAGGAAAAATGGGGAGGGACTTTTTACAAGGGCATGTAGTGATAGAACAAGGGGTCATGGCTTTAAACTGAAAGAGGGTAGATTTAGACTAGATATTAGGAAAAAATTCTTTACTGTGAGGGTGGTGAGGCACTGGACCAGGTTGCCCAGAGAGGTTGTGGATGCCCCCTCCCTGGAAGTGTTCAAGGCCCGGTTGGACCGGGCTTTGAGCAACCTGGTCTGGTGGAAGGTGTCCCTGCCCATGGCTGGGGGGTTGGAACTAGGTGATCTTCAAGGTCCCTTCCAACTCAAACCAGTCTATGATAAGTATTAAGTCCTTATACTCATATTTAAGGAAAAAAAAAAAAAAAACGCAAACGCTTTGTGGTTGTGCAACAGAAACTTCAGGTTGCCAGAGGCCTGAGGTGAAATTATGCCACCTCTCTTTTCTTGCAGGGAGCGAACCAGAAGACACCAGATGCCTCCAATTAATAAAACTAAGTTTTAGTAGACTAAAAAAATATAAAATTGAACAAGATAACTAAAAGAGGGTAATTAACTAGAGAAAACCCAGACACTTTGCTCTGCAGATTAAGCCTTCGAAATGAACGTGTTCTTTCCTCATTGTGTCATAGCTGGTCAGGTCCTTTCCTCTAGACCTGTTTTCTAGCCAAGCAATTTTCTAAGCCTTTGAATCACTTTAGGCAACTTTTACCATGAACAAAGATAAGCAATGTAGTAGTTAAAGATACAAAAGAACATTTATTGGCTTATATACACAATGGGTAGCTAGTAGGTGGGCATTAATTTGCTCGCCACCTTTGATGTCTTTGTTGCCATGCAGCTGTTGGGCAAGAAATGGTCATCCTCCATGGCTCCCTGTAAGGGGTTGATCTTCAGCATCAGTAAATAGCTATCCTTCAACTGTTTTTTCTATAGGACTTTATACTTTTTCACACCAGTGTTTTTCTGTCTCGAACTGCGATCTATCCCCCTGTCCTGGTTTCAGCTGGGATAGAGTTAATTGTCTTCCTAGTAGCTGGTACAGTGCTATGTTTTGAGTTCAGTATGAGAAGAATGTTGATAACACACTGATGTTTCCAGTTGTTGCTAAGTAGTGTTTAGTCTGAAGTCAAGGATTTTTCAGCTTCTCAAGCCCAGCTAGTGAGAAAGCTGGAGGGGCACAAGAAGTTGGCACAGGACACAGCCAGGGCAGCTGACCCAAACTGGCCAATGGTGTATTCCATACCATGGGACGTCCCATCCAGTATAGGAACTGGGGGGAGTGGGGGCAGGGAATCGCCGCTTGGGGACTAGCTGGGTGTCAACTGCCGGGTGGTGAGCAATAGCATTGCGCATCATTTGTACATTCCAAACCTTTTATTATTACTGTTGTCATTTTATTAGTGTTATCATTATCATTATTAGTTTTTCTTTTCTGTTCTATTAAACCGTTCTTATCTCAACCCACAGGTTTTACTTCTTTTCCTGATTTTCTCCCCCATCCCGCTGGGGGTGGCGGGGGGGAGTGAGTGAGCGGCTGCGTGGTGCTTAGTTGCTGGCTGGGGTTAAGCCACAACACCCCCTCTCAACAATCTAATCTCCGTCTGAAGTTTTACCTTTTGCCTGATCTTTTATGGCTCTTTCTAATGGCTGGCTCCTCGTAAGTTTGAGCCAAGGTTATGCAAGTCGTGTGTTGTATCACATATAGCTGAACCCCTGCAGGGAAGGTTACAGTTTCCTGGATGCTAAGAAAGTGACTTCCCATTGGTTTTCAGGAATGTTTGGGCATGTTTCTGGCTTCCCTCAGTGCGATCCCATTCTGCACTGTCACTGCAAGTCACTTGGCTCATCCCTACCCGGATTTTCCCATGGTGTTCACATGCTGCTCTCAGGAGAGACAGTCTCTCCTCCCTTTACAAGTCACTGCCTGACCCGGAGTGTCTGAGGTAAACAGGCAGCCTTCCTCTCTGCTGCGTAGCTGTACCTTTTTCTATATTAAAGCGGTACATGCAGTATTTGCTATTAACTCTGAACAAATGAATCAAACAGTTCTGCAGTCTGCCAGAGGTAATAAGATTTTTTGACTGAGCTGTCTGCAAATGGATCTTCAAGTTAGATGTACACTTTGGCTCCTTGATGTTGCACTGCCAGGCACCCCGGCAGCTATCCAGTAGGAGGTTGTATTACAGTTACATACCAAATGACTTTATCATCAGGGGTTTTTTCATGACTGTTGAGATCTTTGAGCAAATCAGTAGGGAGCAGAGACCCTGTTGGCAATTCTCATTCACAGGCTTGTACGGCTGTAGGAAGAGGAATGCTGAAATGTCCACTGGCAAAGAAAAGTAGTAAGTTAAAAAAAGATATCTCAATGACCCTGCATAGAAAAGAATGCATTTGACTTGCTAGTATCAAGAACAGGTGTACTTGAAAACAAGGCTTTTCTTGAGTGGGATATCATAGGCAGGGACATTCTGGCAAAGAAAACCTTAAGCCTTCACTGGCAAAAAATGGATGCTGAAAGTGTTGCCTTTTATTAACTTCAATAAGATACAGACAAGGATGTTGGAGCCAAGGGGGCGTTTGTTAACAAGGAGGTTCAGGGCTGACCAGGAGCATGCTGTTGGGCATGTGTTCCACAGATGGCCATGCATCTGATGATTTTCTAAAGGCTCATTTGGGGAACAGTTCCTGGGTGATCAAAGCTCAGCAAAGGAATTTCTGGGCTTGTAGCTTTAGGTTTGGCAAATAGATTAAGGGACAATAGATACCACATTTAACTGGTCTTAAGGTAGATTAGTTTATAGGAGTTTAAAATAAATAAATAAAACATTAATCTAGAGGCTCATCTTTTAGGTGAGTTTTCTAAGAGTTGATATCAAGGAAGAAGGCTTTCGTAGCTTGCTACTTGGCATATTCAGCAGAAACCATTAAGAATAGACAAGCGTTCCACATTTAGTCAGGGAAATATTAGTGATTTGGTTAATAATTAAGTCAGTTCATTTCATTCTAATCTTTTTGTTTTTCCAGAGTGGGGAAACAAATTTGAACTGCTTTTTGTTTTCTAATAATGTAGCTCCTGTGGCATTGTTTGATGGGCTTCATTCATGTGTGTTGAAATTTCCTGGAGAGAAGTCTAAGCATTCAAAAATGTGCTTTGCCTGACTCCAGGTTTTTCTGGTTATTTGGCTTTTTCTTTAGTTGTAAATGCTTTTGGTAATAGACCTGGCTGAATACTTTCAGGCAAAAAAAAAAAAAAATAGTAATTTCATATGAAAATGCCATTTTGTTGAGCCCCAAATGTTTCATTCATAATGTCCCTGGTCTGAGTGCTTGCCAAGCCCAGAGCAGAGTGCCAGGTGAAGAGTGCCTGGATTCCTGACGGGTTCTCCTAGGGGACGCAGATGCGGGGAGCTGCCAGGGCTTCAGACTTTGGTCAGTCTTCTGCTGCCTGAGCCTGAAAGCCAGTGTTTCCCGATGCTCCTCAGTGAAATTGTCATCTTTGCTCTGGTCATGAAAGCTGACAGAAGCATCAATATCACTAAGTGGTTGCAGGGCCTGGGGAATTTAGCACATGTTAGTTTTTGGTCTGATTTGGACTGTAACTTAGAGTGAAACAAAATCAGCCATGAATGGAAACCCTGCTTTCTAGCCAGCTCTTCTGTAGCCTTCACCTGGTGTTAATGAGGAAAAGAAAATTGCAGTCTCTTGTGCTACAGGCATTTACACCCACTTCTATTTGATTTTCTATAAGGCCAGTTCGAGCTTCATCACCGTTAATGCATTTAAGACTTAATGCAAATAGTTATTAATGTTTGTGACTGATATCCACAAAAAAAAACCCCACTGCATAAAAATGATGACCAGAATATTCTGTTAATGTACAAAGACCAGTGTGATGAAATTCTGTATTTTGTCTACTTTAGCTGAGTAGAGACTTTCAGGCTTTTCACACTTCCAGGTTTTAACTGTCTAAACTCCACCATCCAGCTCAGCAACCAGCTGTACAAGCTAGCATAGGTATCACAGTGGTTTTGGTATTCTACAGTTGATGGTGTAAGTGTTAGAAATGCTGCCTTTTCCAAGCAGAGTAAAATGGGATTCCTTCCCCTAGGACAAGGAAAAAATATATTCCTATTTCAGTGTTGAATGGCTCATGTTCCTCCTGTCCCAAACAGGCATGAGTTTTTTTATCTTGCATTTATATTCTTAATTTGCCCATAATTGCTTTCAGGCATCACATCTGAGGCCAGCCTTCATTAATATGTTAATTGTGCAGTCCCTCCCAGTGGATTTTTCCAAAGCTAAGAGTAAACAGAAAGGTTTATTCCTGTGCCCTTCCCCCAAGCCCTCTAAACAGAAAAATATTATTCAGATGAGATACTTGACTACACTCAGATCTCCTTGATGATGAAGCACTTTTATTTCACGTTTCTGGATCTGTTGAAAATAGCTGATCAGAATCCTGCTGTCAGAAAAGATCAGAGGGTCATAAGGTCAGAAAAAAACTGGGTTTTTTAGGTGCAGTTTAGAACCACTATCACATTTCCCCTGTCCTATTCTGCATGGATATGCTAAATGGATAAAAAAAAAAAAAAAAAAAGCTGACATTATCAAAGTACTACAGGGAATTACCCACACACTTGCTGTTAATTAATGTGAGATGTGCAGAGGATTTGCCCACACTGCTTTGAAAATCTCAGCTAAAACATTTTAATGGTGAGTATTTTCAGGGAATGAAAAATACAAAGTGCCCTGTAAAACAGGCTCCTTAACTGTTTATTGCCTCTCTCGGCTCCTGAGCTGGATTTATAGAAAGGTCATTTACAGAAAAATCTTACCGAGTTCATTTTAGAGTTGTCCTGAAGACAGCCCTTAAAGCTTTCCAGTTAGGAAGGATGGAGGATAACATGAATTAAAATTATTTTTTAAAATCATTTAAATTATCTGTTGGAATTAGGATTCTTCCAGCAACCTCTCTTTCTCTGTTAGGAGTGATGATAAACTGTGCAAGGAAAGGCCAGCAGCAACAAGCTGCAAAAGTAATTCACTGCCTATTCCTTTATTTCTGTCTCCCTTTTATCCTGCCACAGGTGGGGGCAGCTTGTGAAATTACTGTAGGTTGACTGACTGAGTAGGGGTGTTAATTGTTAGCTATACTTGATGTGCTAAAGGCTTCCTGAGAAAAGTTTGTGCTTCTGTATCCATTGATATCCTTCTCATCTTTTATGTAAAGTTTAACCCTTTTAGTTCCCCCTGCTGCTGACTATCAGCTTTCCCAGGTCCCTCAGTCCTGCCCATAGTCTGTAACCATCCTCTTCACCTGCCCTGTGCGTCCTCCTTTGGCCAAAGGCTCAGCAAGCCTCTGACATACCGTGCATCACTCATTTCATAGGTACAGAAAGCAGAAACTAAATCATGCCAAGAGGGATGCTGGCTGGTTTAGGACACATTCCAGTAAAGCCTGAGGTACACATGTGAGCAGAAAAAAATGTGTGCAGGTACTTGCAACAGATATAGAGGACTCATACCAGGCTGCTTTTCCTTCTGTTTAAATACAACTTCAAATGTATCCTCATCCCCAGTCCTTAGATATTCATGCTTATATTGCTCATCCCTGCAGGTTACATGGATGCAGGACGGTCACAACAGGCATATGAGAAAATCATTTTGGCAGCCAGAAAACAAACAAAACAGATGCCTACCTCTGCTCATTCCCTAAGCTCTTGCAAACTCACTCAGTCCATCGGATTCTTCATTACAAGTCAGGATTCATTCCACAGCTGAAATTGTGACTCAGGTACCTCATCTTTCCTTCTCCGAAACTTGTTGACTTGTGCTCTCTGTCAATCCAGCTTTTTGGATCCATATACTTTTTATCCTGCAGGTGATGAGTATGTGCTCCTTATACATAATGGCATGTGCATTCGGTGTGGCTGCGCTGCCTGCCTCTGTATTTTAGGCACTGTCAATGAGATGCGAAGCCTTTATTTTTCATCTAAATATTTCTCCAGCTTCTGGTTACCTGGATCTTTCATATATCTGTATTATTTCCTTTCCAGTCCATGTGCCCGTTTGCAGAGTATTGATAAAAATTGATTTTCGTCCTGTGAGTAAATTGTACTCAGATGAAAGGAATTGCTCCTACAGGATGTATGAAGGATTTTTGCAGAAAGCACCAGAGGACCATTGAGAGGTATTTTTCATAGCTCTGAAGACTTTCATATACGTTTGCTGAAGATAAGCCAGATGAGAAGGTGCTGTGGACTCCATTAATAGGGACTTAGGGACTTTACATCAGCGTGGTACTTCTCTAAGCTGGCATGGCACTTACAGAGGTGTGCTTAGTCTGCAGCTAAATCCTTGTTTGAGGTAGTATTTTGTTCTCAGTCTTCTCCCCATCCTTAGCCATCCTCCATAAATTACCTTCAGCGACCCTGAGTGATTCTTTCACCAAAGCTTTATGGAACCGACATATTTCTGTTTCAGTCCACCCTTTGCATAGAGTAATAACTTTGCTTTTAGTAGTGGGGCAATGAGTGTAACTCTTCATATTTTTATGAATGCATATAATGCTGAGTCCATTTTTAGTAATTTTCCTAGTAAAGTTAATTTTACTATGCTTTTCCTGTTTACATTTTCAAGCATACTGAGTCACACACTAGTACCCATTATAGTAAATAGGGGTCAAGTTGCACAGAGGGTCTCAAACACAGCGTCTGTGAAGCCTGTCAGGTAAGGTAGTCTTTTCCACCAGGATCCATTTAATTCCTAGCTTTCCCATACATAAGGATGTGTGCCACGTAGCTGGCCCAATTTAACAGTTTGTGTTCCTGGAATCAGCAAAAGTATCTCTCCGTGTGGTTTCCAGCATTGCCCATCTATGTCATGTTTAGGAGTTTATCTGAGAAATCCCTATTAAAATAGAAAAATTATAAATATGTGTCAGCTTTGAGAAAAGGAAGTCCTGTAGCTAGTGCTGCATTGCCCTACTTTGTGCTAAATCCCACGGTCAGGGTGCACATGCCCCTTGCTTCGCAATGTCCTGGTCAGTGCTCCAAGAAGGGACTGTCATGCTCTGACGCAGACATGGCAAGAATAGCTTCAAAGGAATCTTAATTTCTTAATTTCTATTCAGTGCATTAATCTTTTTCTGTTTTAAAGAAAGCAATATAAAACAATCTGGAAGGCATGTAAAAAGTATTTTAAATTGGTGATATTTATAGCTGCTTCATTTTTTTTTGAAGTCCCTATTCTTAACAGCCAATAACAGCAATTCAGTAGCAATACAGTTCCTGCCAGTAACCTTCTCCTAGGAAAAAGGATTTCAGTAAGCTTTATCACTCAGCGTAGCCAACAGAAATATTTGATACTAAGAGCAGTGGAACCAGAAATCCACTTCAGATGTCCTTCAAACAGCTAGATGAGGAATTCAAGGGGATGTGCAATAGGAAACTCAGAAAATGGAGCTTGACTTTGATACTTACTTGGTGTGATAGAGTAATTTACTCTCCATATAGATCTTACTGTATAAGAAAAAGGAGGAAAAAGGAAGCAGTAATGTGTCACCTTATCTAAATAAGGTACCTGTCATTCCTGAAATTCTGTTTAAACTATGATGGATGTTCTTATTCAACAAGAGAGATTTTTCCCCCACAGTGAAAGCCAATCCTTTCATACAGAAAAGGACTATGATGAGACCGAATTTCCTGCTTATGGTTGAGACCGAAACAACACAGAAATAGCTGCAGAGCAGATGCCCTGGGATTCCCTTCTGACCACTTGCAATGTGTATAGCTGTAGAAAAGGACAGTGATTTGAATAGAAAAACAGCTGTGCTAATTGTCTTGCTAGAAACATCTGTATTCTTTGAAGTGGTAACATACTCTCATGATGTGATGTGTTTATTTCCTGAGAAAATTTTGTTTTCTTTTCAGTTAATTTTGATTGACTGGTCTGTCATTCCAGAACTTAATCTTTTCGCTACTTATCCATGCTTCTGATGTTAATGTTTTGCTAATTTAACTAAAGACATTAGCTGGAAGTAGATCTGTAGAATTTACTCTTCTTTTTCTTTTTTTTTCCACCCCAAAGCAAATGCTTTTTTCTATAGCTTCTTTTTGAACACTTTTAAAAACAATTAATCTGGCTAGTGCATTGACCTATTCCTCAATAATCTAGAGGATAGTTCTCCAAAATGTGTAGTGAACCTCTTCAGCATTAAAATCATGTGCTACACTATACATATTATACAGTAAATTCAGTGCTCTCTACGCTAGACTAATATAAGTAGGTATAGTAAGAAAAAAATGCTTGTGCTATAGTAGTGTCAATTAAAACCTACTTCAGCGCAGTAAATAACGTATATTAGGCTACTTTATGCAAATAGGGCTATCTGAGAAGGCTTGATGTTACAACAGTATGCATGGGTGTTTTGGGAAAATGGGGGAAAATCGGAATGAATACTGACTGCCTGTATCACAAACTGCTATTATTTTCTGTGTTGTTTGTAACCTCAGCTGGAAAGCCAGGGACTAACCCAGCCACTGTAAAGCTGCAAAATAACTTAAAATCCATAACTCATTAGATACATTAGGTCACTGAATCCAGGAGGGATGCTCCCTGCACACTACTAGCTGATCAACCTGTTGCCATTCTTGAAAATATAATCTTTACAATAGCTGTGGGGTTCCCTTCTTCGATGCTTGGAAACATTTGTGCTACAGATATCCTTCAGAGTGGTGATTTTTAGGAATGGTGTTTTAGAAGTTGACTATATATCCATGCACAAAAGAATATTTGATGATCTTTGTGTATTCTTTTGTCCAAAGTAGTTGAGTACTGTACCTACAGTGAGATGGTGTTACTTATAGGAAATAAAAATGAGCAAGGGCTTAAGCAACTCTTTCTTACAGCCCACCTACTGGAACCACAGGCTTCGTATAAAAATGAATGAGTTGCATTTATAGAAAGCTTATTGAAAGACCTTCCTAAACCGCTTTACTGTGCCTAATATATGCTGTTGCTCTCAGGAGCCAATTATGTTCTAGGGACACAGCAGGGTTTTGCAGGCCTGCCTAAAAGTCCTAAACCCTGTTCTGACTGAAAATACTGCAGAAGCAAGTTCATTTACACCTCTTCGACGTGCTGTTTCATTGTTTACACAGTATTTTCATCAAAGAGTATGCTGCTCATTAAGCATGGGAGAACCTGACAGATGGGACCTGGAACACTTGCCATCAAATTTAGCCCAAGTCTATCTGACATCTCAGCAGGGGAAGTGGAGAGCTCTGATTCTGAAATAGGTGGTTTGCAGTCTCTAATCTCGAGTATACAGCACTGAAAAGAGCTGTTCCTGCATAATGCAATTCATACCATCAGGTACTGTACATTCTATATCACAGGTCTGTACTTTTTGAACCCCCTTTTCTAAAGTGATTTTCCTTGCTCACTGATATTTTAAGTGTTCTGTGTTTGGTGCCACTAGATTATGACATTTTGATGTTCAGTTAGAAATCCAAAATAGCAATTAGGGAATTACAAATTGCAGAAATCTTGCCATTTAACTATTAAGTATATTCCTTATTGTCTCAACTGGTAAATTATTATAGAAAAATGTCTCTTAAATATAACATGCAAAACCTTGTTATAATTAGGGTATTCTTGAGATGTCAGTCCCTACTTGATGGAACTGACTTATCTCTAGAGCCTGCTGAAGGTGACAGTGTTTCCATGTGAAGAACAGTGCTCAAGAGAAATAGAAGTATGTGTATGTGATTATAACCTGGAGTCTTAGATACTGACTTCTGGAGTCTTAGATATCGACTTGAGCTTTGGGAGATGTTGAAATTCTTGCCTGATCCAGGGCATAATGTGTCATCCTGGATTGCTGCAAGTCAAGCAAGTCTTATTCATATTACCTTTTGCAAAGAGATTTTTGAAAAGGAAAATATTTTGCCTTTGATGGAATAGGATACTTCAGCAAAAGCTTTCCAAACGTGTCATGGAATGGTACCTTGGGAATACTGCTTGCTTTGTAGCCACAGCACTTCAGCAGTGCAGCAGAAATAGTGCTTTACAATGTCTATAGGCAAATTAAATCTTTCCTTTTAGTCCTGTTTTCTACACTGAAATTATTCTAACATTATTCTGCACCTAACCTACCCTGATGCTAATGTTATGTTCAACAACACTGCAGAAGTGCAAAGATGCAAGTAAAACTCCCAAGTAACACTGGATGCAAAAGTAAAAGAAGTCCTTTGGGGAGCAGCTGCATGCTGACATGCTCTCAGAAGGATAACTCTTGTTTTCGAGGGGGAAAACAATGGTATAGTAGAGAAGGTTTAGGAAATTACTAGGAAATGCTTTGGATTCCCAACCAAATGTGGTGCTTGTGCCAGGCTCCGTAGATACCACTGGTTTAGACTAGGTTGCCTACTCCAGAATAAAAATCACTGAAACGCACATTACACAGATATTGAGTCCTCATCATCTGTTTCATTCTACAGGTCCTCTTTTGTTCTACACTACTTGCTAACAAGTTGTTAGAAGTCTAGCCTGGTCTCTTGTACTGCATACCCACCACTGGCTGGAGCACATCTTCTGGTTTGGCGTTCTCCCATAGGAATCCTGATCATGTGCTCCACAATGAAACTTGCTTTTTCAGTTGCAGCTACTGTAGCTGTATGCTATAAAGCAATGTGCACCTACTGTAAAAATACAAGTAAACATATAGACTGTCCTGTCTGTTATATGACCAGATCTCATGTTTATAAGTGCAGCTCTGAATTTCATCAAAATGTCTGAGTGCAGCATGATGGGCACACAAAGAACTACACTGAAATAGAAAAAAAAGATGTTTGACTTTAAAATAAGACCTCCTAACCACCTTTTTAGCAAAACTAACTGGGAAACAGAAAAAAAAAAAAAAAAACAGCTTGAGAGGTACATTTTCAGTCATCTTGAAATGCTGTTTTACCCTTGTAATTTACTTCCAGACAGTAGACCCATTTTAAATAAATACTTTGCTAAAAACTGAAAAGATGTTAAAAAGTGAAATGAATACATCGTGTTCTGAAGACGAATTGGAGATAAAGGTCATTCAGATTATTTTGAAAAGGTCTGTATCTCTCAGTGATGATGACAATAATGGCAATGAAATAATGGAAGCTGGGAAACAACAGTTGGAAAGCTCTGAAATAAAGCTCTTTCAGGGGCCATGCTTTTCCCAGGGGTCAGCTGTCAAGTATACTGGGAGTATTTTCTGAGTTGTGTTGGGATATAGAACAAGTAGTTATGCGTGTAATAAAATGTTGGAAGTAGCATATTGTGAAGCACTGGCTGACTCCATGTGTGACCAGGTCTTATTAGAGACCTGCGCCAGGTGCAGCACTGGGTGATTTGAGCTGCTAATGTTCTGCTTGTTAATGTACGCTTCAATGTTATGTTTTAGAGTGTTTTAAAGCTTAGAGAGAGAGAGAAAGATTTGTATATTTGTATCTCAAGGTTCTCTGATAAAGAATAATATTGCTGATGACTACCTTTTTTCAGAATTTATAGGTTGCAAAAGTAACATATGAATATATGGCAGAAATTACTCTTAAATTACTCCAAGAAAGTACTCATGTATGATTTAGGAGTCATTTAATTGAATCAAGAAGCTCTGGTGATAATTTCAGATGTATGATTTGACTAACATTCCTTAAAACACTTGAATTACTTGCTTAGGGAAATTGAAATTCTCTTAAATATTTCAAAAGGTTACATTGTGAGTCTTACAGAAAAGTAGCACTGAATGAGTAGAGCTAAGTATTGCAGGGAACCATTTAGAAGACCTGGATTTACTTCTAATGGCTCTCCTCTGTCCTGTAAGGTTTTTTTGAGCAAATAAATAGTCTTTAGATGAGTTCAAGTCAAGTGATTGGGATGCTTTTCTCTCTTTTTAAGTCCTAATTGAATGTTATCCTCACTGTCAATATTAAAAAAAAAAAAAAAAATCAATGAGGAGGAGAGGGACAGAAGGAGAGGGACAGAAGGAGCAGAAACACCAAAGTTCAAAACAAGGAAGAACTGTTTAGAAAGATGGAAGAAAAGGTCCTAGCAAAGTATGAAAAAGGAACTGTAAATATTCTAAAAATTAGGAAGCAGTTAAGAATAAAAGTACTACTATACTGTGTAGCTAAACCATGCTCACCTACTGAGTAAGATTTTACAGAAAGATGAAAATAAAATTTTAAAATTTTTGAAAACCCATTGTTAAAAGTCCCCAAATTAGAGCTCCATTAAGAAAGAAGAGCACAAGAAACAAGCTTTATTGGTATACGCACTGCATAGATAATCCCCAAATCTGGGGAATAAGGAAGAAAAGTTTTCAGCATGCTTGTTACCCTTTACTTTAGAATGAACTCTTGTTCAGACATAGTTATTTTTCTAGAAAGTCGTGACCATAAGAATTGCCATTTAACAGCAGATAGCTCCAGATAAATCACAGAAGGATGCACATACCATACCTACCTCATCCTGATCTCTTTTGCCACAGTTCAGTGAAAATCCGGGTATAGGAGGTTTATCTCTCCTCCAGAGTGTTACTTATCATTAGCTATGGCAACATTCAAAAATCTACTTAAAACATAAATCCAAGTACATAAATTATACCTACAAATTGACCAGGACTGTCAACCCGAAGTAAATTACTCATTTGTGGTCAAGAACAGAGGTCAATCAGACTTAGGGACTCAAAAGGTTATCTACTAAAACAGGAGCAGTTATCAAGGCTCCTTGAGCATTCAGAAGTTTTATCTATATAAAAAAATATTTCTATTTCTTCCTTGTATTCCAAGGAAGAAATTGCCTCCTTCCGCTCTGCCTTCATGAAAGCTTGGTTTTATTAGTGCTGTCCTGCACAAAGGTACTTTTATTTCTCAGGCTGTGTTGTGTAGTACATTCTCCATTCTTCAAAGTGTAATGTAAATGTGAGGCTATCAGTGAGAGATCAGAGTGTACAGCTCAGAGACTTTCATATAACAGGTAGGATAACAAACCCTTAAAGAAAAACATGTGAGAAAGGGGAGTTCTGTCTCCCTTTACGGCAACACCAATCTGTAGCAACTGGTTTGAACTAGACTGTGCAAGGGATGTTGCAGGCTTCTTAAAAGGCCTGTAATTCTCTCCTCCTCATGGCGAGAAAAAAAATCAAAACCCTGACAATACACATACGTATCAAAAGCTGTCAGACTTTTCAAGTTAGTCCTGCATTGCTCCATTCCCTTGGTATTTTCCAATGTACTTGCTTTTCAGCAGTCTGTTTTGTTTTGGATCTTGGAAGTTCAGAATCTTTCTCAGGTTTTTATTTCACAAAATTGGAAAAAAAAGTGTCTCCTATCTTTTTTACAGGCATGTCTGATTAATAATTGTCTCAATGAAACTGCTGTTGTAAGATAGCTGTTTCACCCCTTTTTTCTGTGGTTGCTTGTATATAAATGGTCACATGGCTGCAAGGTTGGTGTATCAAGATGTATGTGTGTTCCGATTTTTGTAGGGCATTTATAGAAATTTCAAGACTGCTGTGTTTGCCTTCGTGGCTCTGTAGTTGAGCAAAATACCCAATTCTTGAGTACAAAATTCTAAACTTGCTATTAAACAAGGTTGCACATCTGACAACTCTGGTTCTGAGGGTGATACTCTCATTTACAATCACAGCATATAGAGATCTGCCATTGATTATCCAAGTTTTTAAAAGCATTTTTCAACAATTTTTAACCATTATTTTCCATAGGCCGAAGCACTGTGGATAGACTGGACTTAAGGTAACCTTTAAAATCATGGTCTCTTGATAATGTTTTACATTCTTAATAGTCAAATTATGATATGTTGTCTGCCTTTATCTCCACTGGTGTGTCATATCTGGCAAATAGAGATTTTATATCTGAAATTAAATGTTCAGCAACTTTATTCTCTAATGAAGCTGTAATAATAGACATTGGAACTAGTAATTTGGAACCAAAATTCAACTTGTTTTCTAGTATATAAAAACAAATCTGCATTATTTTGGGGGTCTTCAAGTTGAAGTTCCTTTGACCGTATTTTAAAGCACAGTATTGGACACCAGTCATAATTCTTGTTCTCAGTTCTGGTTTTGTACACATATCAGAAGTCAATAATATCATTATTTTTACAACATATATTAACTAATTGGGAATTTTGTTCTTCCTCTTTTACTTATTTTTGTGGAGAGTGCACATCCTATTCATTCACTATCTGCGGTGTGTTACAGTCTGTTATATTTCTTAAAATATGTGACTGCACAGCAAAGAAGGAAGCCAACTGTGTGCCTAGTTTTGGTGGTTGTACTGGGTCACGCAGACCTTCTGGAGGGAGTGCTCAGTTGCCTTCAGCAAAGGAAAAGCTCAGCCAGGAGAGGCTTTTCCAGGCTAGGTTGGAGGAAGAGTGAAAGAAGCACATCTGCAGCGTAACCAAAGGTTTGGAAACTGTTAAGAACAGAAATATCACAGCAGGCTTCAGAGCTGGTGGAAAAAAGTCCTTTTCGCTGTGCAGAACAGGCATATATCCCTTTCTTTTTAAAAAGTTCTGCTTCTCTTGTAGGCTTTTGCAAAACTGATTTACTACTTGCAGCTACAGCAAATGTCCAAAGGCAGAGCACTGCTTAGGTCTTCATTTGCTTCTGTTGGGCTTGCCTCAAATTCAGTCTGGTTTCATTATGCAGATTTCTTCATAGTATTTTTACTTCTTTTTTTTTTTTGTCTGTGTTGCCCCATGTTTCTGGTTTTTTGCTAACCCAGACTAATGTTACATTCTGTTGTTTAGTTTTCAAAATTTACAATCTGCTCCAGTTTCATTCTGGTTTTTTTCACATTTTAATAGCTTTCTATAAGTTTAAGCTGTCTAGTGATCTTTTTCAGTCATGAGTCTTTGATCCCCTTTACCATCTGGCCTTGGATGAGCAATTTCACAAACGGTTTAAAACAACATGTTTGCCTCAGCATAAGCAAAACTAATAAATCTCCTTGGTTTTGTTTTTTCATATGAAGCAGATAACTTCCAGAAGATGTATTATTTTTAGGAGTGCAACATTCTACAAATTTCTGTAACTGATAACTCAATCTTCACCTGATAACTGAATTGGTGTTTCTCACTTATCTTTTTAAATATAGATTGCTCAAAGTAAAGTCAGTGCCCCTAACTTGCAAGATTAAAATAAAGTGGTATTTTTTTTCTTATCTGTCATTTCAGGACCTCAGTTTTCCTTTATATAAAATTCTTGCTTGAACTTCTTTCAGTGACCTGCTGTGTTCCCAGAGAGTTTATATTTCTTGGAGTTCTCCATCCACCTTTGCTTCTCCCCCAGTTCTTATACCAGCCATAGTTCAAGATCTCAATTAATGAGAAGCATGAGTTTGAGTCACTATAATTTTGATTAATCTTTACCACAACTGATAGATTAACCAATAGAGAAAACTTTCTACAAAGGAAGAACATTTGTGCTTCCTCAGGTTTGCCAAGACTGATCTCTAGTAAACAGGTGGTTTAAACCAAGACTCACACTGCCTTTCCAAAAATGTGTTTGTTCTGCTCCCATTGAAGTCAATGGCAAAGCTCCTATTGATGTCACTGTTGTATGACATGATATAATCCTCTTCTGCTCAGCAATTCTATTTCTTCTCTAACAATGTACTAGTAAGCACAATGAAGTTACGCACTTGTGGCCATGTTTTCATTTAAACACCAAACCAACTTCCCCTCCCGAAACTATTCACTGAGATGGAATACCAGTCTTTGCTATGATGTACCTCCGGTTTTTAAAAAGGTACTGGATGGCATAATCCCAGCAATGTTACAGCTCTTTGTGTTGGGATAGGTTATCTCACTCAAACTATTCTTGAATGTTATTGTTTGGGATACCTGGCTTTTGGGATTAAGTCCAAGAATATTTTGTTACAAGGAGGCTGTAAACATGCAGAACCAAAATCTTTCATGACCTGAAGCAAGGGCAGATCATACAAAAGGGAAGTAAAAGCAAAAAAAAAAAAAAAAAATAAAAGGACTGTCTCAAATAGCTTTCAGAGTATCTGAGAACTATATTCCAAAAAAGAGTGAGTGTAATACTGGCAGATTATTTGCCTTTTACCTGGCATTTATAAACAAGCTTTCATATGAATTGTTGGGACCAAAAGAAAGCTGTCATGATTCAGTTTAACTCTTTGACCACTTGGAAGTTTTTAAAATCTCCTTTAGTTTTGATATTTGTCTATGGCTAATGTCATCTGTAGCTCTCAAACTGTGTTCTCTGAAAACCTATCACAGAGTACACGTGTTTTTCTGCACATGACTGCTCTTATTCTGTGAGATCACAACTATCTGCTTGGTAAGCAAATGACTGGCACGTGATTTAAAAAGTTCTTTACTTGTGGCCTCATAAATTCCAGTCTGCCCATGAATTATGACACCACATCCAGCTCAATGATGTTATACGTTGTAGTGTTACAGTTGGACATTTAGCCTTCCTGATGAAAATGCAAAAAGTTGTCAGAAATCAGACACCATTCATATACACAAATATTTAGGTGGAAAGCAAAATGTTTTTATTCTATAGATAGAAAATAGCGACAAACCATTTTCTGCCTATCCTTATACAAGCATAAGGCCAAATTCTTGGGGAGGGAATGGTATTCTAGATTTTTTGTTCAAACTTGAGCCATTTACCAAACATGTTACTGCCTCTTAGAGTTCTACAGCACTGAGTCGAGCGTGCTCTTGGTCTCCAACTACCATTTGTGTGATCACACAGGAGAACAGGAGGCAACAAAATCTGTTGCCCTGCTGGGTCCATCTGGGAAGTAAAATGTCTTTAAATTTCTAGGCTATGACAGGCATAGGTTAGATATAGAATAGGTGGTGGAAGGAAGTGAACTAAATTGCACTGCTGTGTGAGGAAGAGCATGTACGTATTGGAATACAGCAATGCTCTTCAATTCAAGGATTATTCATGGAAAAATTTATTCTGTGTGCTGAAGATTTCCAGCTAAACATAGCTGATAAATTTAAATGAAATAACAATAAACAGTTATTTCCTAAAATTTCAGAGGAAATAATTCTTGGCCAAGTTTATTTTTTGTAGACAGATGTGACGGGTTCATTTAAATAATATTCAATTGATTTTTAAAAAATCAGTGCTTTTTTTTTTTTTCAGCTATCCAAATCGAAAAAAAAATAAAAGGTATTATTTCCTAAAATAATCACCAAATTTGAGCAAATGCCGGATTGGTGCATGTCTCCCATGAGTAGCCCTCAAATCTTCATCTCACTCTATTTGGGAATCTTTTACCAGGCTTGGAGATTTCAGAGCAAGATCACATGCACACAAAACCTTTGAATGCACAATTATTTATCTGCAGTACAGACCTGTGGCCTGAATCAGACCAGTTGTCCAGTTGGGCATTAATATGGTCATACTCTTGGTGCCACCATCTGGTGAAACCCCGCTGGCCACGCAGTCTTCAACCCAATGGGAAAGGGCCAGTGGAACATGTGGCCTCTCGGAAGGGGCTAATCCTTCTCCTGCAGCTTTTCTCCCTCTCTGCTTCTTCCCTTAGGGTTTTAGTATCTTGTAATATCACTGCTCATTTCCTGAAATTCTTTATGATTTCTTTTTTTTCATTTTGAACTTTTTGTAACTGGTATCAAGCCGGTAGCATCACCTACTTGTAGGTCTCCTTGCTTCATTTCTGCTTTCCTAGCTTTCACGGCTTACCAGCCATATGTGTGTTCTTTCTTACGGACTAAGGTGAGAAACAAAAACTGCAGCTTATCATTAATTTCTTTCAGTAAAGCTTGGCCCTGCCTTCACACATAAGCCAGCATAATTTATTGTAGCTCCAGGACTGGCAGCCACAGAGATATCCTTTCTTCTCCAGCACTGGAAGCGCAAGGTATGCTCCATACGGTACAGCCAATCATCTGGGATGACTCTTTCAAATTCTACCTGTTGATTGCTGTAGAAACAGCATTTAATTCAACAGAATACTGTGGAAATAATCTATGGTACTTAGAAAAATGAGTTTATAATTTGAATTATAAGTATACATGTACTTTAAAAGTTTATTTTCAAGTGGCTCTGGAGTCTGCTAAAACAGAAAGAGAGAAGAGAAATGAAATAGGGTGGTAACAGTTTGAGCTAAAAGTATAAGGTTTCACAAAGCAAACTTTATAGCCACCCCACTTCTTCCCACCACAGTTTGTTTTCTCCGCCTGCCTCTCTTCTGTTGTCTTTCTGGATGATCCATAGAGCTCTTCATTTCACCCTGCCTGCCACCCCCATCCCATTGTCTTAATAAGGCCTTCTCAATCCTTAATCTTTTGAGGGTCTTTTTTGTTTTCTTTTTTCCTCATTTCTCACACAAACTTATGATACGTCTTTCACACCTGTATTTCTCTACTTTCTTGACTCTTTCTTTCTGCATCTCACTGAACCCTCTGCACATCACTTTTTTTCTTTCTCTCTGATCTCTCAGCAATGTGCAACAGCCTGAGATTTTGTTTTTCTCTTTCATTCCCCTGATCAGTTCCCTGTGGAGTTCAGGTTTTTGTCATCTCCACCCCTTTCTGTTCTAGCAGCGTTTTTTCATCAGACTCCTCTCATGTTTCTATGTGTCCCATGAGACCGTGTCCCTGTGTTGGAAGATTTCAATAGGCTCGGTATTATTTCCTTTGACCCATGTCAGAGGATGGCCTCTATGCTGCAAGTTTCTTTTTCTTTTTTTCTCCCTTTTAAGCATCCCTAGACACCCCCAGCAATATTGCTGATTGTTACAGATGAAGCTATTTCTCCTGAGTAGCCTGGTGTCCTTTCCTCCTTCTCTCTTACTGACACGGTCTACAGGAGGTGCACAAAATAATAGGGTGTTGTGCATTATTTGTGGTTCCTGCTTCAATAGTGCACACTTGAACAAGCAATCAAACCAGGCAGTAGCCATAACAGTTTTTGAAGTTCAAAGTGAGTAAGTGATGTCTGACTGTGATGACTTAAAATGAGCACTAAAAGTTTTCCAATTATTAGTATTCCACAGGCTGTACCCATTTATGGAGAAAAGATCAAGGAGATTAACACTTTACCTTTCCAGTTGCGTATATTTTCTATACTAGAAGTTGTCTTTTTGTGTAGCTCAAGATAAAACAATAAACCTTGACTGTCTTGATTTGGTGCTTGTTGCTGGCATATCTGGGAACATCAATACTCACAGCATAGTCATAAAATATGTCTTGAAGTTTTGTTGATCTCAGCATCTCTCCAAACTATCAGTGGAAGTTAGTGCGCCACAGATATATTTTTCAATGCAGACTGTTCCCAGATCTTCAGGAACTATGAGGATTTTTTTTCCAAGAACACTCATCCACTGTATCAAATCATTTAATACATAATTTTAGAAGATGTAGAAATTAGCATGTTCATATTTTAATATCTAATGCATCTATGTCATTCTGGCTTGAGTTTCTCTACGTATTGCAAATGTTTTAGTAGCAGATTTCCCCCAAAGAATCACTGTTGAAAGCAGAACTTCAAATTTATTTATGTGTGATCAAGGTCAAAGCTAAAGTTCAGTGACACAAGCTTCATGTCTTCCCTTTGTAGCCCCAGCTGTCTGCTCTGGGACATTAGGAGTATGCAGATATCGCTGTGAATATTGCTAATCGTTTACTAGTGGCCAATAAATGTACTGTTACAAAATGGGTGTTTGCTAACTGCTGCTCTCTTCTCCTCAGTTAATTACTACATAAACAATGAGCTAACATAGTTGGAAGGACTATTGACTGTGCAAGTAATTAGCTGCCATAAAAGTAGTAGAGAAGGCAGCTAGCAGGTTTTTAGACAGTTTTCTTTAGTAAAATGTTCTTCCTTATTGTCTTGTGTGTGTAGGACAGGCATCTTACTGATTCAGGTTAAAACTCTTCAGAAACTGCTGGGCAGTGGTGTGTGTATGTAAATTATTTGACAGCTAGTGAAGTGGCAGATGTATGCAGGCAAAAGTTAAAAACCAAAGGGTTGTTTGAAGACTTGGTTGTTTGTTGGTTGGGGGGGGGTGTTTGTTTGGTTTAACAGGGGTCATTTTGCACCTTGTGTTTGTGGTGAAGCACACAAATAGTCAAATTATCGCAGATTATCTCAGCTTTTCAATACAGACAAAAATGAGCAGCTTGGCGTAGCAGAAGACAGCAGCCTTTTAAGCCCCTTTCTCTTATACAGAGAATGGCTTCACTGGCAAAGTGAAACTGTGCCCTAACTGCAGGAGGAGTTGAGAACAGCAGTGCATTTTGACTTCTCAGGGTTAGGAGAGCCTGCCTTCGGTGCACAACCACGTAAATGCCATCCCACTGGCATTTTCTTAACTGTGATTTTAAAAGGCAGGTAGTGTGACTGAAATACTTTGGGTCCTAATTTATGATCCTTATCAGTCTTTTTTATGTGGGAGCAGTAGTTAGTGGCTGTTTGAGAGTAGGCCTGATATGGGGCTGCTCGTGGTTGTTCTTCTATAAGCCCTTCTGCAAAAATGAACCTAACCTGATTTCATTTTAATATATCAGCATTCACACTTATTCAGAGATGCAAATCTTGAGTATTAGCTGTGAGGGTCTTTCAAATTAGTGCTGATGCAGTGGAGTATAGCATTTTCCAAATTCTATATTATAGATAATTTTAGCCATACACCAGTCTATATAAAATAAAATGCATTTAGCTTATCTATTTTAAAGGCTTTTACACCACAGTCAGCCACCATAGTCGGTTAAATAGGTGCTTGTCACACCAGTTTAATGAATTAAATGTGAAAGCCGTTTCTTCTTACTTTTGGCTATAACAGGGCTGGCACAGGTTCTGTTCCACTGAAGTAATGGAATGGTAGGATCCATGTCATATAATTTTAAAAGTGTAATACTCATCAGTATATCAGCTAATATGAAAAGCAGAAAAAAGAGTTAGAAATAAGACCGCAAGCCAAATATCTAATCATTCTAATTCCTCATGGAAAGATACCACTTTAATTGAAAGATATGATAATAAAAATGAAAAATATTAAATCATTTCATCAAAAAATGGTGTAATTCATGTGTTCTATCCTTCATACTCTCTTCTTTACTTGAACAGAGTAACACAGATTGATTACTGATCTGTCAAATTTTCTAGAGAATTTTGTTATTTAACATCCATTGTAAGCTCTTAGAGATGTTGTATCCTTGCTAAGGTAAGAAGGAAGCATTTTCTTCACTTTTAGGGAAAAAATCTGCAAAGTTATAGAAGATGCTGAAATAAAGGGAAACAACCTTTTCCCTGTTTCTGACTCCAAAGCAGTTTTATCTTCAGCCCAGCAAAAAGCACCCAATCCCCTCCACAGCAGATTCTTTAGCACCTGATAGACTCATCCTGGGAAGAGGGAAAAGGACGGGGCATTCAGGAACAAGCTGTAAAAACAGGGCAACTCGTTCCCCTAGGAAAGAATAACTGGCTGCCGTAGCTGCAAGAGCTCCTACCTGCACGATGTTCTGCTCCTCCAGTGGCAGCAGAGGCTGCAAGCAGGGCTGAGGATCAGCTGCTGAGCCCCCAACATATGTGATCCACATCTCTCTTGTAGCCTGCTACGTTAGGCGGTGCTCTAGTTTGCTGCCTCGCTGGAGGTAGCTCTGATGTGGAGACAGGCTGGGACGTCCACCCGAGGAGTGGATGTGCATTACAGCCCAGAGGAAGGACAGTTCTGCCCATCTGAGGTCTGTGATTTTTGTCATGTTTTGGAAGGTCAGTCTGTACCACTCCAATTTTTGTGTGTTCCCTCACACAAAAATCAGTGCCCAAGCCCTAACATCAGTGCCCAAGCCACTGATGAAGGAAATTTGTTATTTGTCCCTTTGGATTGGGGTGTTAGTCTGGCTGAAATTCTCAGCAAGTTTAATCCCTTTAAAGTACGAAGAAATCATCTTCACGGTTCGACTTTTAGTGCATGTTACTATTTGGGAGAGAATATACTCTTGACTAACAAGTTGTCTCTGTCAGGTTCCCTATGCACTAGAAACCCTGTTCTGTATTGCCACTGATAATTACACTGTACCATGGAAGGGGCACAGGCATAGAAGCACTTTTCAATTTACCTCCAAATCAGTAAAATACTCCCAGTTACCTAACTAACTAAATGCAGCTTTCTGTGTAGTCATCGTAATACTCTTATTTCTAAAATTTACATTTGCTTTTACGTGATCTCATATACAATTTAATTTCCCATACCAAAAAGAAAAATAATAAATGCCAGGATATTACATAGAGTTTCCAGTGTTAATAATTAAAAGAAAATTGCAGTGAGATAAAAAACATGTTCTAACAATTACATCTCCTTACAAAGAAAAGTGAATCAGAAAATGTTTTAAAGTGTATGATCTATAATAAAAATAACTAACGGCCAGGCAGGAGAGTGCTACCTTCAATCTCACAAGAGTGTATAAGTAAGTACAAAAAAAAAAAAAAAAAAAAAAAAAAAAAAATCTCGGTAACCCTTGGAAATCTTAATTCATGAAGGTTTTTTCAGCAAAAGCTTACATTCTAAATGACTTGTAGAAAGTTATTATTTTAAAGATGATTCCATCAGTTATTCAGGGACCAAAAACTGGTAAGTATTCTTTAAAACTAATTTCATGGTTTATCACTCCAAATGGATGCTGGCTGTTTTATGTGATGAAGGTCGTGCATCTGAATTCTAGAATGAGATCTTTATTGTCAGATGTCTCCTTCTGGACACTCTCCAGGATCAGCTGGAGAATATATCTGGCCCAATACTTTCTAATGATTATTTCCCCTTTTCCTCCAAGTCCCTTCCCCTACTACTGTGAAGTAGGATTTTTGCCATTAAATTCATTCTTGTTATTCTTATCCAGTGAATAGAGACCCTGGGATCAAGAGAGCTATACCATATCATTGAATTCATTACTTAGTATTTTTTCTTTTGCTGTCTAGAGAGTTGAACACAGCAAGCTTATATGTGTGACTGAAAATGACTTGGGAGCATTTATCCCTGGGACGACATCCATTTTATTGCAACTTTTTGCTACCTGGAGTTATATAGGAACTCTAAATATGAAGGAATGGTTATCACCAATTTGGTGATACTACAAGGCTAAGCATGTGGCTTTACTCAGCAGCAAAGTGATTAAAGGAAAGATTGGCAAGGACCTGTTGTCCTCTGCCAAATTTTCAATGTGTAGCAATATTTGACAATAGTCACCCAAATATCAGGTGTCAGACTTTTCTAGCAAAGCCATGACTTCTAGGTGTTTGGTATCTAGGTACTCAGGAAGCTAATGAAAAATTAAATAGCTTAAGTTATGAGTAATGATGAGCTACATGTGCAGCTTATGCAAGGCAGGATAGTTCAACAAAACAGGATAGTTTCAAAATGAAAAACCCGATTTGCTCTGTCAGAAATTAGTTTTAATTGAAATTTCCGTCAGAAAAATAGAAATGGATGTGCAAGAAGTGAATCTGGTCAGGCCAGAGTTCATCTCTGCTTTTATCTGAAAACCTAATAGTAGATGTGATGGGACTTCATCAGGAGCAAGGCCATATCTTTGTTACCTACTCTCTTTCCAGACTCTGTCTCCCAAGATGCGTTGAAGTTAAAAGACAGGGAGTAAGACTTGCAACGGAAGTGGCATTGCAAATACCTATAAACTATTGTAAATCACAGTAACTGATCATGTGCCTGAAGAGAAGAATGACCTGAAATCAACAGTCTAAACAAAACCTGACAATCCTGAATCAGTATTTTCTTGAGAACTTTTGTCCTTGGTACTCCAAATATGTGAATCCTTCTTTTAGGATGGGACTATCAAAGTATTCCTACTGTAGCAAGCTTACACTTTAGATCCACTGTCTTCACTACACACGCTGTAAAATGTTCCTATTATGTTTCTGGTGTGTAGTGACTGTAATTGTGACTCATTAATTAGGGTTGCTTTATTCTCCTTCTGGTTCTGGCACTGACTTACTGAATCACTTCATGCAAATCATTCATTCTTCACCTCGGTCTAGAGATTATAAAGTAAATCAAAAGCTACCTATTAAGTAGTATACTGTTGTATTAGTGGAAAGATATATGTCATTCAGTTACAGTTTTTTGAGTTTCTGTGTGTAGCTGATACATGTAGTACTTTGGAGTAAATGTCTCTTTCGCATAGCGTGGCAAAGAAGAAATAAAATAGGGTCAGCCAATAGACCTTCTTTGTATGTCCCTTCTAATCTTCTTGGCTTTAGCCCGCTGAGCCAAATCATCTGCAAAACACGAGTCTTACAGTGATACCATCAAAAAAATGACCCAGTACAGGTGCACAAGCATGTAAGAGTACAGATTATAATCAGTCAAGAGGCAGACAGATCTGACATTTGCTAAGAGCATCCCTATATTTTATTGAGTTGTCATGCCTTGTTGCATACTTAATGAGGATGAGCCCCTTTATATGCCGATTTCACATTACAAATGTTGTTTTGCTGGGGCTGTCAGCTGCAAATAGCTTGTGGCAATACATCTTCCATGCAGCAACTAAACATATACAACATTATTGCACACCCATGTTATTGCCATAACTGTAAACAACTAATAAAAGGAATGTATTTACTGTGCCTTAGAGTCATTCACTCCAGTAATATTTTTTTTCATTTTCAAGCCTATTGACTTTATGGAACATTTGGCATTATTTCATTGTACCATCATTGCTTATTTTGTCATCATTTAAACAAAAAGCATGATATATACCTGCATATATAGTAGGCCACACAGAATGGGATATTTATGTGACCAACAGGTGTATTGTGTATAATCTCAAAGACTGGGGAACTATTTTGTGTGCTAGGAATGGCCATTGACCTCAAGACAACTGATGAAATCCTGATGGTAGGATGCTGATGTCATCAAGTTGCTTCCAGTAGCATCTGGTCATGGAGGGAACCCACGTTTTACTCTGCAAAAACAAACAGCATAGCTGGATCTGCACGGAAATATGTCTCCCTGTTGACAGTGTTGGTGGGACCAAGAGCTTGATTACACCCAAAGATGGTTTTCCTGTTGCTTTTAGTGGTATTTTGCTAGTTTTGAGGGTAGAAAAACATGTAATTATTGAAATGTATTATCTTGTGGATGTTACTGGACTGTTAGCACCTGAGAAAATCAAACCATGCTTTCAAGAAATTTCTCAGGAATTCAGCTGAGCTATATCTCCCCCTTCAAAGATGAGTTGTAAGAACTAGATCCAGAAAGAATCTTTTGTATCAGTGAACCTCAGCCACTGTAACTTTGCTGACATATTCTCTTTCAAAGCCATACTTCATTGGTGGTCCTTTATCACTAACTTCTAACTTAAGATTCTTTGTGATCTGTTTTAATGATTTGTTCTCCAACTACTATTAACTTTCTAGATTCAATAACCCCTCTTGCTCCCTTGGTTTTACCCCCTTGATATATTTGGAGAGAGCAACTGTAGCCTTCTCAACTTTCTGGTTGGCTAAACAAGGCAAGCTCTTTCAGTCTGTTCTCATAAAATAGCCTCTTCATTCTCTTTTTGTCCTGGAAACCGTTCTGTATTTTTCCCAGTTTGAATTGACCTATTCTAGGGTGACAGGAACTGCACACAGTATTCCAGAGGAAAATTGTATCAAGTACAGTAGCATGAATACTCCTCTATGTCCATCACAAAAATCTTGACAGAGTAATTTTGGGAGTGCCTTTGCCCCAGTTTTGAGGGCCATTGTGTTTATGTATAATTTATTAAATAGAAATCCATATCTTTGTACTGTGACTTCTAGTTGAGGAGCCCGCATCTTATAGAAGAAATCTGCTTTCTCAGTTTTTAAATGCTGAGCTTCATTTCCCCTTCTTATTCTGCAGTACCGGAAATTTGTTCACCCGCTGGAAGATCTCTTCATCTGTCTTATCCTTTTTTTTGCCCCAGTTTCTCAAATTACATCTTTAAACCTCTGTCTGATTTTCATTCCCAGGAGTTTTATTTGATGCTGCACAGGTAAATAGCTTCTGTATTCAGAGTATAGTAAAAATGTTTCAACTTCTGAATCTCCACGTTGTTGCCTCAACCATTAGACAATGGTAGCCATCCTCACCTTCTCCTTCTTGTCTACTGTCAGAGACAAAAGGACCAATGTACCATAAATTTATCTCCTTACTGGCTCCCACTCCATCCCTTGGGACAGATTAAATGTACTGACAATAAACTGTCCGTGCTTTTTCAGTTTGGTGTCTGATTTGTGGGTAAGTTGCATTCCACTTTCTACTGCCTTTCATGAGCGATACAAACTGCAAATTGGGTAAAACCTGATGAAGTTAAGTTTGCATCATGTTTTTTCTTCACACATCACTTACAACACTATTTTATAATGCAGAAGTATTACCTGCTGCTAAGGAATTTTAACTGCATCTCCTAAGCTAGTGGCAAATTGAAAACTAATAAGATATATTTTGCATATCAAATACTGCTTTGGGGACAAGCTAACCTAGGCACCTACTAGATTGCAACTTCCTGCTCAGTAAAAGAGAAGTAATAAAGAAAATCATGACAGCTCATTATATGAAAGAAGAAAATCATCACCCAAAGCAGAAGAAATGCTATTTTATTATACAGTAATTGTGAAGGGATCTTAACATTTTTGTTCATTAAAATATTAAATGTTTTCCAATATTATCTGTAAAAAATGTTATTCTGAAGGCAGCAAAATGATGTAATATATTTTAGCATTCAACAATACCTACAAAACTGAAGCTATCAATGTAGTCAGCTGAGCCATCTATCTGTGCAGAGCGAAAGCCAGGCAGTTTCTTTTACTGTCAAACAACAATAACCAAATATTCATAGACTTCTGTGGGTCTATCCTCACAGTATCTCTTTGAAATGGTATCTCCTTATCCTCTGTTTTTGTACTAAAAATAATATTGACAATGTTATTGAGTATGGTGATGGGCAGTGTCTGTCCTTCAGGACAGATATGCTTCAGAGCATAGGAACTAGAGCATCTTCCCATTTCTGTGTTACAGAAGTTTTGGGTTTAATCTCCATTAATCACAAAATACTGCACTTCAACCCTGTCATTGATGGAGAAAAGAATATGGCCAACTTGCACTTCAACCCAGGAAAGGAGAGTAAATAGGAAGAGTTACAGGGATAAAGTTCAGTGTTTGAAATGATTAAGTTACATTTTACATATCATTATCTTGAAAACTAACCCATTTCATTGTAATTTAAGTAGCATTTGTATAAATTAGGCTCATGTGACATTTCTAATTAGGTATACTGTAATGGTTAAATCATGAGTTTTTAAAATTATAATTGGGCTAGTTGTAAAATTTCAAGGTCTGTGATTTTAAAATTGAATTGCTCTTTGACTTCTGTAAAAGAATAGATTGTTAAGCGAGTGCCTCACAGGAAAGAAGCAGTCTAGGATATTATGATTTGAATTAGTTTTTCAAAAGAATTTAGAGTAGGCAATCTGTCCTCTGATCTTTCTTTGCACACTGAAAGTATGAGTCAGATATGCTAAGATAGCTTAAATTGAGAATACAGCGATTTAATTAACAGCTAGAATTGTAGAATTCCACATGTGAGGAAAGTGATGCATTAATAGGGCCCCATACAGATACTCTAAACAGAATCCAAGGTGTTCTCCAGTGAAAGCTATTTTTTAAATATATAGCTGCTTTTTGCAGATGCAGTATAGCCTTTATAAGTTCAGAACACAAAATTGGGAACTTAAGGAAAACTATGTCATCACCTGGAATATTTATAGTCAATATATAGATTTGTTCCAAAGGCCCCATATATTGATTCATGTCACTGGGAAGGGCAGTAGGCAAAGACAGGGCATGCGTACCTGTCACGAAATGGAGTGGCTTGGACTGCTTAAAGAATCACCTTCAAGGGTATTAGCAAAAATGATTTAATAAGAATTTATAAAAAGCACAACTTCACAGAATTCAATGGCAAGGTTCACTCTATTACTTAATACATGGATGAAACGTACAAAGGAAAATCAAGTTAGAATTAAACTAGAATTATTCAGAGACCAAAGATGCAAAAGTGTAAGAGAGACACATACAGAGGAAAATTGAGTTAGAATTGATTTCTTGTGATTTGTACAGAGATCAGGAATGTAAAAAGGGTAAGGGAGACCCTCCCGTTGAGTCACGAGGTTCAGAGAAGACCCCCTTGCTTTCTAAACTCCTGTCGGAGCTTAGGTGCAGCTGGATCGACTCCTAGTCCCAGGCTTGGTCGGTGGTTTATATCTAAAGGGATTATAAGTGTAATAGCAGCCTGAGATTCATGCACAGTTGAAGAAAGTTCACGACAGTAATTTAAGTACAGATTTGAAAAGCAGTAACTTGTAATATACTTGCTATAGAATATTCAGGTTAGTACACACACACATGCATAAAGGCACTAAGATATACAAAAGCAAGCAGAAGAGGTATACCTGTTAAAAATTCTCCTCGAGTTCAGTGAAAATACTCACGTTGAATGCTTCAGCATCTTTCTCAATGGGCGAAGGGTCAAGCCTCAAGGAGCGGAGAGTATCAGCCCGAGTCGTGTCGGCTTTTGGCAGCAGACCTCCGATTTTTGCAAACTGGAGAGTTTGCGAGCTCTGAGAGGCGTCCTGCTCAGAGGGAGATGCTGGTCGCAGCCCGCTGCGGTCCAGGAGAGCTCAAAGGGTCTTACTTAGTACCGCTGCTTATAGGTCCGGGAGATGATTGGCTTTAGTCATCAGCAGATTACTGGGATTCCAGTAGTACTGGTACCGTTTCACATGAGTTATGATTCAGATAAGGAAGGCTCTGGGGCTGTCAGAGAATGACTCAAGATTCAGATAATGGGATGCTCCAAGGCTGTCAGCGGAGGACTGAGATATGTCCCAAGGTTGTCAGGAAATGACTATTCCTACTCTTGTCCCCAGCCTCAGCCAGGCAACAGGACTCCTTGGTATGGTCAATGCAGCTCCCTGTTTTAGCCAGGCAAGAGTTCCTGGTATAGTCAAGGGATGCTTAACTGCCCAACTCATTACACAATTGCTAAGACCTAGCAAGACTCCCCGAGTTCATAGAGTGGCCCAGAGCGGGGGGAGGGAAATGCACCACCACAGTACCTTCTAGCAGTGCTTTTGAGTGAAAACCTGCGGGTTACTTCCTCCTCCATGCTAGCCCCAACAGCGGATCAGAGTGCAGTTCCACTGCCTGAGTCTCCAGTGTGATTGTGGACAGAGGCAAAAGCGAGAGCTGGGTGTTATATTTCCAGTATAACCCTGTCAGAGTGCACACCCTTGTGAGAGCATGAGTCAAAAATCTGTTAACGTGCTGATGTTGGTGCTCTGTGGACTGAAGATCTTTGTGCAGAAACATTCAGCTCCATGGAATGTAGAAATACACTCTGCAATGTAATAGCAAATGTATTTGTCACAGCTTGGTAATACAGCAAACAAGGACAATTTGCAAATCATTTCTACCAGTGCAAATGATTTATCAGAGGTTTTGAGAGTTACATGGGAGTTATTCTCTTCATGCTTTCAGTAGGGGAAAATGGCCTAGGTATTAGGACTATATGTTTTGAACCCTGTAAGAGAATAGATTGTTAAGTGAGTGCCTCACAGGAGACAAGCAGCTTAGGATATAATGATTCAAACTAGTTTTTCTGAGGAATTTAGAACAGGCAAACTGTCCTCTGATCTTTCTTTGGACATCAAAAGTATGAGTCAGTTATACTGGGGAAGTGTGGCCACCTTCTACAGAATGACTGATTAGATAAGTTTTTTTCAGCCTGGGAAAGAAACATCTGGGGAGGCGAGAGAGTTTTATAAAATGAGAAGCTATTTGGAGAAGCAGGATAGGGCATTCCTGCTTCTGATACAAAAATGGAGCCATCCAGTGAACCTGGGAGGAGCTGTGCTCAAAACAAATTAAGACAATTCTTCCTGTAAAAAGCAGCTGAGTTTAAGAAGTCACTGCTAAAGGACACCCAGGAGCGCTGGAAGTTTGCATAGTTTCCAGATAGCTCCGAGAAGATAAACCTGTTGAGGCTTACTCAATACCTACGAACTATATCTGGCCAAGGAATCCCCTGAACAGAAAATGTTTGGATGCTGGAGGAAAGGTGGGTGGTGTGTGCTTCCCACTCTCCAACACCGCCCCCCCCCTCCCCCCCCCCGCCTTGATATCCACTTCTGGATACTGTTGAAGACAGAGTAGACTCTGCTAGCTGGACCTTTGATCTTGAATTATTTTAGCTGTTCTTGGGTTTTTCCATATTTTAGAATAGGCTTTGCTCACAATTTCCAGTTTTGGCTACTCCTCTGATGGTCAGTCAAATCAATTAAAAGATACTACCATCTTCACTGAGGAAGGAAATGTGAACCCTCATTGCAGATTATGTGAAACAAATACTCGTTTCTTTCTTCTTTCCCTATAGTCTCATTATCACTCAAACTTTGAGCTCTGTTTTAATTAATTTTATTTTAATTGCTAACCCAGGAAATATTTCTCACAGCCTCACTTGGAAGTCTGCTTGACCTCCCAGCACAGGTTCAGCAAAAGATTTAGCTTGGGAAATGTAGCTCAGTAAAGCTAACCCCAGGTTGTGATAGAAACTACCTCACTTTGAAACGTGATTCCACTTGCTTGATCATCTCAGGTTGTTGTGTCCCGGTCTCCTGGACTAGCACTGCTTTAGTTTTTGTAAATCTGCAAAATTGGATATATATGATAAACCTTAAAAAAAAAAAAAAAAAAAAAAAGAAAAAAGTGTTCAATACCAGTCAATTAGGCATTCCCATTCAAATTGTGTGTTGTATTTGACTACACTGGATGGACCTCCCAGATTAATTTAATCTATGTTTACTGTCTTTTCTTTCAGAGTTGTTTCTGACAGCGTAAGTACATTGATTTCTTTGTACACTGCTGATCTCTCTCAGGATTCACCAAATAATTAATACCAACATCTGTCTAGTATGCAAATACTAAAACTGTGCTGTCCTCAGATTGCCATTTTGATATGGGAAAAATGAGGCTACAGTTTACCTCCAATCAGATATTCAGTTCAAGCTTGTTTTGATGCAAGTTTTCTGCTTGATACCTCTGAAAAGAGAGATGGCAGCTGCCTTGGTGCAATCAAGCACTAGCTCCGAGCCTTAAAAGCTGGTGTGTGTCCTGTAGTTTCTTTTTTAGGGAAGGAAAAGTTTTTTTTAGATTACTATAAAATAGGTTATGTTGTTTTCCCCCATATATGTACAAAAAGTATGTAACAGAGTGCCTCTTCACATTACTTCCATCAGACACTCACAGAGATGAATACTTTATGTACAACACCATCACATATATAAGCATGAGTGTGTGTGGTCTGCATAATAAATATCTGTTCAAAGTATACTGCAGAAATTGTTGAAAATTTACAATTACAGTTATAGTCCAGAATTGCCAGAGGTTACACTGCAGCAGTCACATAGGAGAGAAGAGTGGCACCAGCATTTTATAAATAGGAGATAACTATTCCAGTGCTGTGGCAAACCTTGGCTTTTTAATATCTACCACTGTGATACCTGAGTGCTTTATGTGCATGTTCTGTTGGTACCACTTTATTCCTAAGGATAGGAAGCACTGCAGCAAAGGTAAATAACAAAGTAGAACAAACATCTCAATACTGAGATGCTGCACATTGTGAAAAACACTGTGTTATCACTTGAGAAAATTTGTTGTCATGCAACTACAGTATCATAACATCTTACATTTGCAGAATCTTTGCTAAAGGATCCCAAAGTTCTCATATACTCATGAAACCTAACTTATGCTTTCTTTACCAATGGATGAAAAAGATACTACGAGCCTTTGCTTGTTTCCCAGTAGTGTGAAAGACACTGATGAAACTGTCTGTAACATTTGCTAAAACTCTAAGTGCAAGATTCTGCAGTACTCAGTAGTTTCTTACATTTTGTTTCAAGACCTTAGAATGAGAAACTACAGTGTGTTAAAGGGACTGTCAAAATGCTGTCAGGTTGTCTTCAAAACAAATATTAACTCCAAAACCAGTGTGGCTTCTATTGCAAGAATCACATAGCTTTGTTCAAGAACACAGTCCACTTTTGCTTGCAAAGTTTGAGCCATGGGCTTTTTCTAATAATCTTATTGGATCTAAGACTTGTAACATGTCAAAAAAAACCCCAAACCCTAACCCCCAAAAAACTCATTTGACTTGCATAGTCGGGATTTTTTTTGTTAGAGATGTATAGCAATGCTTTGATAGGGCAGTTTCCACTAGAAAATTAAGATTCATTGTAATAGTTATGGAAACAAATCAATAGTAACGAAAGTCTGAAGGAGCCTGGAAAATTACCTTATTTTTTTGCACATTGGGTGCATGATTCCTCTAAAACATAAAGAAAAATCTCTAAAGAAAACTTACAAGCCATTTTTAAATGTAGTCATAAAAACCAGTTACAGTTAAAACTGCAGGGCTGTTCAGGAATATCTGGGAACAATTTGCACCTTTAAGCACTGGAGTATGAATTTAGAAAAAATCCAGTCCCTCGGAAGGCCTTTTTTTGGTTTTAAGTTCATATGAGAAATTAATAACTGACTCAAATATAATGAAGTAGGTTTGCGATTAAAAAGAACTAGAATTTGTTGCATCAGTAATAAGGCCATGTCATTGAATTGTTACAGATCAAAGCCCAAACTAGAGTGTTGCCTGTACTAGCTGCAGTAGTAACTGCTTGAGCCATGCTGTTAATTTAAGGATAGTAATAGAGTTAGAAGGAACTTGGGGAGGTCTGCTGTCAGTGATTGTGTCACGGTTTAACCCCAGCCAGCAACTAAGCCCCACGTAACCGCTCGCTCACTCCCCCCTGCACTGGGATGGGGGAGACAATCGGAAGGGTAGAAGTGAGAAAACTCGTGGGTTGAAAGCAAAAGCCGCACATGCAAGCAAAGCAAAACAAGGAATTCATTCACCACTTCCCATGGGCAGGCAGGTGTTCAGCCATCTCCAGGAAAGCAGGGCTCCATCACATGTTAATGGTTACTTGGGAAGACAAACGCCATCACTCCAAACATCCCCCCTTCCTCCCTCTTCCCCCAGCTTTATACGCTGAGCATGATGCCGTATGGTCTGGGATATCCCCCTGGTCAGTTGGGGTCAGCTGTCCCAGCCAGGTCCCCTCCCAACTTCTTGTGCACCCCCGGCCTCCTCGCTGGTGGGGTGGGGTGAGAAGCAGAAAAGACCTTGGCTCTGTGTGAGCAGTGCTCAGCAGTAACTAAAACATCCCTGTGTTACCAACACTGTTTTCAGCACAAATCCAAAACACAGCCCATACTAGCTACTATGAAGAAAACTAACTCTATCCCAGCTAAAACTAGCACACGTTGGTAGAGATTGGTTAATGGTACTTGTGTCTGCAGAAGAACACTATCTGGAAGACTGAAGACCCATTCTGAGCTAATATTTGCAGGAAGAATATTTGAGGAGGATGACAACCTGAAAACTAGATTTTCAGTCTTTGGGTTTCTCTGTACCGGGAAAGAGCATCATCTTAGATGATTCTAATAAATGAGGTTAAATATGACTTTGTTTTTAGTATACGTTAGGAGAGTAACATTTGATATGTATTAATGGATTAAATTTAACCATGTTATCATTATATGGTTAATCCCAATGCTAAAAGAAATTTAACAGCATTTATGTAATCCATTTTATTATATTTGGCCTGTCCAACTAGTGAGGTCACTGGAAGAATATGACTAAGTTTTTTGTTATAATTCTAAGGTTGAATTTATCATTATTTTTGCTAAGAATAAGGATAATATTATTCTTATTTTTCTACCGCACTAAGAACTATATATGTTATCTTCAAAGATGATTCAGGTAAAGGTATTTTCCTACTTTATATCCTCACATAGGAAGAGTGGGAAGTAATACATAGAACAGTCTACAATTCCAAAAAAGTATGTTGCTGGGGGATTTTACTAACAGTTACTGTAAACCAAGACTTAGTGGCAAATATTTCTTTGAATAAGGCAGTCAGATGGGAAGAGATCAGGCAAATGATAAGACATAGCACAGCATTTTTGCTCTAATTGGACAACCTCCATGGATGAAACTACCTATCAATGTTTATCAGATAAAACCTTTCTACTGTGTTACAAAAGCAGATCTCTCCAATATCTGCTGGACTGCTACTTCCAGGTTCTTATCACTTGCTTCCTTCCAGCTATGTTTTGGTGTATTTGCTATTTCCTATTTTTCTTAAAGATATTGTTGAGCATTTTAATATTTTTTCTACTTAACTACCTGAAAAGAGTGTCTAGTCAAAACAGCTGAAAATGCACTTTACTTGTAATGAGAAGAAACACGTTGAGAAGACAGCTTGTGTATGTTGTTTTCCTAAAATATAGAAAAGCTTCTCCATTTCCAAAGAAGCCTCTCTAAGGTCGAATCAGAGTCATCTTGTACACTGTGATTGAAGGAATATTGTTCTATCCCATGGACTTGGCATTCACTACTGAAAGTACTGGAAGTTAGGGATAGAGAGCTATATATACACTTCTGTTGCAGATGTTTTAACACATCAGGCTGTTTTCTCTTGCCTAGTAAGAGAAAGTGACTGCTGCATACATCAGCATTTGATTAAGATATTGCCCTAAGTAGATCACTCTTATATACCAAATGATCTATACATGGAAAATAAAACTTTCCTAACAACCTTTTGGTATTTTAGCATCAGCTAATTTTCTGCTGAGGAGAGCAGAATGTGATTAAGGCAATGGAAAACATTTTATGGAGTGACAGGTGGTCATGAAATTATATTAGCATTTAAATGACTAAAATGGAACCTTTCCTTTCCTGGTCTAAGAATGTCAGAAAGCAAAGAGTCAGGATTTGTCCTCTCCTCCCATTCCCCATGGGTTATATTTTACTTTAAAAACAGCTGTTAATTCTGTATCACAAATTATGAAGGATTTAAAAGAGAGTGTCATGACTTGCTGTAGATACTACTAGAAAATATTTTGCATCTGTGTGACATATTTTAAAAAAGCCCTCAGTCACTCAACAAAGCCAGCTTTGTTGAACTTAATCAGATGTTTTTCTTCTTTTGTTAACTAAGAATCAACTCTAGGGAGTGTTAAGATCACATGGTATTTATATTAAGTGAGTGATTGAATAATTCCTGAGCTGCTCTTCTGGAAAATGAAGCAAAACCCTGCTTTAGAGGTCACCTCTAATTAGAGATCAAAAAATAACTGCAGATAACTTCATCAAAAATATAAATAACTAATCAGTACCAGTCCAGTGGCTTTGTTTTATAATTAGTCCCATACAAAGGCTCCTTGAAGTCAGATGACAGTTGGGTCTCCTGCCTCAAACTTCACAAACGAACCAATAGTTTCAAGCTGATGCTCCCTTTGAACTGCTCTCCCAGGATAAATTACTGATGGCCTAAATGTTACATTTACATTTATTATTCTCCATTACCAAGAACATGTGAAGCTGCAAAAGATTAAAGCAGCAATTACTGAAGTTAGAACATTGGAAATGAAGTTCAAACACCAGAAATGAATGTTTAGGAAAACAGAAAAGACAATTACTTGAAGCCAGTTTTAACTAAATAAAAGCAGTGGCTTCTACATCAGAGAGGACATTTACAGATGATCGTTTCTGTGTTCATGAATCTTTGGATGAATCACTGGCAGCTTGTGCAGTTGGGTTCAGATGCAGTCTGGAGAAGACCTTGGTGGTCAGAAGATTGACCATGAGCCCTGGGCCTTGACAATCTCAGACTTCAAGAGAGGTAACAGCATGGGAGGGAATAAACTTGTCCTAGCAGTTGCTCTTTAGAAAAGATTTCAAAGGTGTTACTGAGGTTGTTTTTCTTTTTTAAATCTTGGTTATCTTTCTGTTTTGCTTTTTGTTTTCTCCAGTTCCTAGAGTGCTGGTTTGTTCAGTTCTTTGATTCGTTGCCCTTGATAGAGGAAATGCAGTTCACTGAGTCCCGTTCGGTTTAATTGAGTTTTCTCAAATTTAGGAGAAGATGAAAACAAGAGATGTTCAGAGAAAGAGCACGGCATTGTTTGGAGCAAGTTTTGGTCTCTTTGCACTGTAATCCATCCCTGTGTCATCCTGTCTGCAGCTACACCGAGAAGAAATTCATCTAGGCTCTGTGTCTTGAATGCAAGGTGTCAGGGCAGGAACTGAACGCAGCCTGCCTCGCAGGGCGAAATGCACCATGATGACAAGAGTAAATCTCTGCTCAAAACCTTCCCCAAACATTCTGTGGCTCTAGAAAGCTTGGCAGAAAAGGCACTTCTGCCTTTGCAGAGAGCCACTGCTTAAGGCATGGGGGAGCAGTGCAGTTCCCAGCCCTCAGGCCCGTGAATGGAAAATGGGCTCATGGGGTGCCTGTGCATGGCTGGTTGTCTGCTACATCTGCACACTGACATGGGCTCACACAGCGGCCACTAATGAGATTGTTTCTCAAACCTTCTCTTCACCTTTAAAATGGTGAAATTAAGCTCCCGTAGTTATTAGGTCTAAAAATAATGATTTGACTGTACTCTGCATTGTAGTAGCAGGCGCAGCAGTATATTGATCTGTACTCTGTGTCATATTATATTTACAATACAACCTGATCAATATGCTATTTCTGAACCCATGGTTCTTGCATGTATGAAATTGGGATATTTTATTGTAATGCTAATGCACATGACCAAGTCACAACAGTGTAGTCTAAGGTACTGTACACAAGCTAGATGAAGGAATGAAAAGGTCAGCTTTGTACCTCTTCTTTTTTTTTTTTTTTAAACAGTCTTGCAATTTTTTGTTTATGTCCAGTAAAAACAGAAACACCAGTGTGACAGGCACTGTATAAATGCATGGTAAGAGACATCCCCTATCGCACAGACCTTACAGTAAATGCTGACAGAGAGACAAAAGCAGGAGGAGGACAGAGATGACAGCAATGAAGTGACCTTGCTCAGGTCACCAAAAAGGTCAGCTGCAGCTTTGAGGACAGAACACCTTCTTAATCCAGGGTATCGGTCTATTTTATTATTTAATCATCCAATGATGTAAGTGGAAGGTCTTGTTTTCTGCTAATATACATCGAGAGAATAATTTGAGAATATCAGTGGAGTTTAAGTGATGTTACACCAAAACAATGAAAAGAAAGTTTGTCTTAGAATTTTTATCAGGTATTTTCTCTTTAAGGGAATAAGGTGCTATCGCTCCGCCTCCTGTGCCAACAATAACAGCTGCTTGAGAAACTCGGTCTCCAAAGGACTGCCAATGAAGGCCAGAAATAAGAATTTAACAAAGAGAATATATTGCTATTGAGGGTCATGGTTGCAACTAGCACGGTGAGTAGGTCTGGATGCTTCCCAAAAGAGATAACAGAGTGATTGAACAGGGTATTTCATTGGTCTCCACTCCAGTTGTAATAGGTAGGAAAAGAGACTGAGGCTAACAGTGGTGCACTAAAGAAAAGTCTTTTGGGGACTCTTTTAAAAATTGATTTTGGAAGTAAATCCCCCTGTGTGTATAAATATGTCTGTTTCTGCCGTGTCTGTCTTCTATTAGTTTCACTTGTATGAGTTTCAGTCAGTCTGTTTTATTGTTATGTTGAACAAATAATAATAGTATTAAGGTGTCAATTTGGGTTTATAAATTTGCTGTAACTTTTGAGTCATATCTTAATTTTCTGAACAGCTGAAGCCATCTTTTGTGACTCTCTAGCTGTAAGCATATTTTCCTATTAAAAATCTCCACCTACTCCTAATGTACTCACTTGAAACTGCAATTCCAGGAGGTAATCAAGACATTAGCATGATAAAATATAATGTGCTTAAAACACTTTCCATCAGCTTCAGCAGTCAATTCAGACCCTCCCACTTTATAATAGAGTAATCATTTTCCATTGTTCAGTACATAAAATGCGAGTTTTGTTTTGTACATGTAGTAAACGTAGAAAAACAGCATTAAGAAAGTCTAGCTATGATTGTGAAGAAACTATCCTGAGATTGGTTGTATGTCACTTGGAAGTTATTGTGCAGAAGTTGTTTTTTTTGTTGTTTAAGTGCTGCAAAGCATTGTGCTGATTTTTAATTACCTGTAATATTGCATGCTTTCATTGCAACAATATATTTTTTTAAAAAATCAAGTTCCTTTGTAAGTTAAAGCTTGCTCTTTTCATCGACTGAGATTTGCCTCAGGCCTAGAGGAAAGGCACTGAAAACTCAGACCTCAGAAGCAGTGCCAAGTCTTCCTGTTGAAAATAGGTTTCTGAATTTCAGAGGAGCAACAGATTTTGTGATCTTGAGTGAATTTCTGCTGACCATCCAAACTGCATGTGACAAACCTGATCCAAGTCAGTTTCTCTTCTGGGGTTTTCTGGTTTAGAAGATAACTCTGCCAAAGGCATGAAGAATTCCAGATGTTTGGGTGGGGAAAGAGGGGTTGGGGAGGTATTTGAAGCATTTGCTATGTGCTCCTATTTTGGTTCATGCATACAACTCAAGGTTAACATCCCAAGAATAAAAATGCGTAACACAATTCAAATATGAAAGGAGCTGAGAGACAAGAGTGGTGTGTATTTCAAAGATGATTTAAGCTGTCGCCCTGTAACTGTGGATGCTGTTGGGAAACAGCCTCTCTGAGTAGTACATTTTTATTTCAGTGTGGCTAATGAGCTTTCTTCTGAAATAAGAACGTAAAGCTTCAGAAGCAACATAGCTGTAGGAACTCAACACTGCTAAAGCAATGTGCATAAGCTAAATAGGTTTAGAAAAGGAGGTATGAATCATTTCAGAAGAAAACATGTAGGAATGAAGAGAAGTTGTGGATGTTTGTATTTTCAAACAGTCTCTTTCCTAAATCACCCAAATTACTCTCTTGGACATTAACAGAAGTTTGTATAAACAGAAGTGCTATCATTTAAACTACAAACTACAGGTAATATAGACTATAAACTAACTGGCTCCAAAATTAAAACAAATACATGTTTCTGTTCCTATTGATCAGTGTTTATTTTGTTATTTGATATATTTGCAGAACGATATCATTGTACATAAGTCATACAAGAAGAATACAGGCTTAAACCCTGTTCAATTTAAGGAATTGATTCAATTAAAAGTAGCAAGACTGCTTGAGCAAATAAATGTCGACAGTGTTTGGCACTAAAAATCTTTACAAACAATTGTAAATGGTATGGGGTAGAACCTCAGCTGGTATAAATCACTATTTCCATTAGCACCATCTTCAATAGATTTATGCTGATTTATGCTGAGAGGATCTGGCTCTCTGCACCTATAGTTAGTGCAGAAAATGAGTTACTTTTTTCCAGTATTTCAAATTTTTCAAAAAATTAATCAGAATTTAGACAAATCTGTGGAACCTCTAGTATTCCAGTATTTTATTTCTATGCAGGTATAAGGAGATTAGGTACTTCAGTACCTAGGCCATAGATATATAAATTTATGTGTGTGTATATCTATGTATATATATGTGTTGAAATTTACCATTTTCACAGCTGTAGAGAGGTCAGATGGCTGCTTCTAAAGGTCTAGCCAAAGGTTTTCATTAAAATAACTATATTTATAACCATCTTCTATCATTAATCAAATGTCGACTTAAATCACCCTGCATAAATGATGTAGTGTTCTGAATTATTGAAACTACAGAATATGTAATATTCTGAGTACAAAGTATCTTGTAGCATCAAAATTACAAGTGTGCGTGTGCACGCTTTTTCCTACCTTACCGTGCCTCAATTTGGGTTGCGTTGAGTCCTTTGAACTGCTTGGCAGCAAACACAATGCCATTTAGATGAAGTGTGGGAACTTCTTCCATAGCATGCATTGAATTATCTAGAGCATTGTCACTATCTAGAGCTGGGCATAAGCACAGTCCCAACAGTTTGAGGGAGCACTGTGTGTAAAGGTCTTGCCGGTACTCCAATGTGCACAGCTTCCCATAGTTCTCTGGAGGAAAAAAAATCTATTACACTGTACTGAAATCCTCGGTGCAGCTTAGTCCTCTTTATAGCCTTTAAAAAAGTCTGTCAGATCTAAGATCTTAATTCTGGTTTGAGTTTTCTTCCTGGTTGTAATCTGTATCTTGTGCCTCTTCCTTTCTCTGAAGATCCAAAGAGTTGATTGTAAAGTGCTCAGAGGGTACGCGTGTTAACTTTTCCACTTGTACACAAGATACTGAACTGGCCTCTGAATTCAGGTGCTTTGTTGCAGAAAGGTCAAAAGCCAAGTAAAACCAATTTAGATTTGACAGCTTTCAAGCCTCATCTTCTAAAATAGAAAGTAATTTATATTTTTTTCCACTTGGATTAAATCTTACCCTGATAGCCTGTATTTTGCTGTACCTTTTTAAGTGAAAATATTGTCCGTGGCAGAAGAGGAGCCCTTAATTTTATTTAGGTTAAACACACCTAGCTCTCCTTGGTGGTTTCTAACTCTGGAAAAGGGCAGATCTGAAGAGGCAGGTTCTGGAGAAGGAAAGGTTCTCACCTGTAATGGCTGGTAACAGATTAGGCTCTACAGCGTATTCTTTCTTTCCCCTCACCGAAGGGTGATTGTGTAGGGAGAAACATTGCAAGATACTTGGCTGTTCTAGACAGCAAAGATGAATGTAAGGCTTCTGATGAAAATAGAAGAGTTGGTGCGTCATTCTCGCACAATGTTAAAAAGATAGTAAGAGTGGCTGAGCTGGCAGATGTAACTTGGTGTGCTGGGTTTGAGTGTTTGTGGGGTTTGGAGGGCTGGGCAGAGGGAAGTTTGACAAAGGTGACTTTTTCATTGGGTTGCCCTGTACTGAGATAAGGCAGGAGAGCCCTATAGCACTGGTCAAAACGTGCTATAGAACAGCAGATGTGAAAAAAGCCCCAGGCAAGGGCTGACCTGGAAGACAGAATGGCTGAGCTGAGGGGCCCCCACTACAAATTCTTCAGAAATTGCTATGGTTTAATTTTATTTAACATCAAGTTTCCAGCCTTTAAGACTGCAGGTGAAATAAATACACTCTGCAATGTGAAAAGCCTTACTAATTCTGCAGACAAATAAAACATGCTGTGTAATTAGTGCTATAGTATTTACCATCTAAACAGACCAGTTAAGGACAGGGGAAAAAATAATTTACAACACTTTATCTACATCCTGGCACGTGTCTAAGACTACCTGGTTAGAAGGGAAGCTCAAGAAATCTCATTAGGTTAATGCTGATCCTTCCCAGCGAACCTATGGTCCCATCACTGGCACTACTTTTCCCACACTGGGTTTTTGCAGAGAGAGTGACAGATAAGACTTTATCTACCTTCTGGGCAGCAATGGGATGCTGGGCAAAGGAAAGGAGCAACCCATCTGTGATGGCAATCTTAATTATGATCAGGAAGCTCTAAACAGAGAAAAGCCACAAAGTTTCTTTTCCTTTTAGAAGGTGGGGGAGGACTTTGAGCTTATTTGATATCTCTTAGCTAAATACAGTGCCAGATCCTTCTCACCAGGTCTTGGGAGAGCCCTGTGCTGCAGAGTTCTCCCCCTTCTCACCAGCCGCAGCTCCTTGTTAGGCGGCGTGAAGTCAGACCTCACGGGCAGTGGTGTTTTGGTAAGTGTCAAGCTCCGTTCTTCTCCCTAAGATTAACAGCAGTTTTTGTCCCACCCCAGGTGGTTCAGGGGAAGGATTTGGGTGGGTAGGAGAAGGTATAACCTTGCGCTTTGCTGCAGGTGGATGTAATCAAACCCCTCACTTGGAAAGCTTCAGCTCTGTGTAGATGCTTTGTTGAACTGCACTATTTTTAGAGAAGTGCATCCAAAAAGGCAAATGGCATCCGAACAGCCTCCCTGTACGTATCAGTAGCAATGTTTACAGATAAATATTTCATCAGTGGTATTAACATCCACTTTTTGTTCATTCTCAGGGCATTTGCTGTGTTCCTCTAACACAGCTAGCAATGACGTTCCCACATCAGGTGATCTTGTCCTAGACAGGTGTAACTGCTACGGGCAGTATGAATTTGTATGATCCCTGTATCAAGTAAACATGATGATCTACTGTTGTAATACTGAAAATCAAGTGTGATGTGACTGTTTATGGAAAGAGCAATATGTTCTGACTGTCCTGTTGACAGTTTTGTCCTGGACTTGATGCTAAAACACTGCAGAATGCTTATTCCGGCCCAGGTGACTAACGTAAGTGGAGAGATTATAAACCACACACAGGCTGTGCATAGAATTTAAAAACTTGACCAGAATGCGGATCTTTGTACATCGTATGGATGCAGGGAATGTTCTCTTTCAGCTAGAAAGAGCTAGACTTGACAGCCCCTGTAACAGAAAGACGTCAAATAACCTCTCTAATTGCTGTAATTACTTCCCTTATACTTACTTCTGTGATCTTACAAAAAATAGACTGAAGGCGAGTAACTACACCATACCCTGCATGGAAAATATAACACTAGTTTTTTCAGGTTACAGGTGAAGATGTAATCAGAAGTAACTATTTGAGCTGTGATAGGTGAAGCAAGGTCTGCAGGTAGAGGAAATACCTTTTATTAATTTCACTAGTTAATTTATTATTATACACTGGATATAACGTATAGGTAAGACATATCAGCTCTGAGTTTCAGACTTATCTGTAAGATTATTTTTTTTTAATTCAGTTATTACTAGCAAAGATGAAATGTGGCTGTGCAGTTAACTTGGTGGTGGCATCCTGCCATTGCCTCAATAAAGAGAGAACGGGATGGAAATGGTTCCTCTAAACCAACCATAGGAGGGGTGTGACAATTCAGTATTCCTTTTTAGATTTAATTAAAGCTAGTATCACTCAGAAGCAGACCCACTTAGGGTAGCCTTGTGCCTGGGGCACTTAGGAGGTTAACGGAGGAGCAGGTTCAAGTCTTTGGTCCGTCATACCCCTGACTTGTCACTTGGGTGGACTGTCTGCTGAACTACTGTTACTTTGGGAGAAAGTCCCTCTATCCACAAGTGCAGTAAACCAAATGAAGATTCTGCTGATTCAGATTCTATTATTTGTTCCCAGTATGACACAATTTGATATAATGATGTAATTGCTGTACTGCAGATACATGTATCTACAGACAAACGGGTCAGAATAGTGCCAATAGTACCATTTGGGGCATAAAGTCACGTGCATGTATATACATTATTAATGTTAATTTAGTGGTCTAGAAGGAAGTCAAATATCAGAACAGTAAATAATAATTCATAATGCGAGTTTTTGTGCATTTTAGAGTGGAATGTTACTATAAACCAGAAATCTACTTCTAGAGGAAAAATCTCTCTCTTGTGACTTCTTCCCTCACTCCCCCACAGTTTATACAGTGATTTCTGTCCACACGACATACGAGGGAGAAAACCGTATGCTTTGAGAACAATGATCTTGTTGACCTCTGTTGGGGACTGTTAGAAGCAAACTGGCCCAGGACAGACACTCAGGCATATTTCAGGGGCAAGCCATTTTGTCTTCTGAGGAACCCCAGCATTAATACATTGTGGTGTTTGACTTGTAGCATGTTTATGTGCTGGCTATGTTGGGGAGAGAGAAAGAAGCAGTATTTTGGCAGAATATTTTTTTTAAAATGTCTCCTTAATGCGAGAGCAACCATAGGCATGGATATAAATATCACTTTAAGGAATGGGATATTTGCAATTATAAAGTATAGATACATACCATACATTTGGTATTCACTAAGAATTTGAATGTCAGATGGCAATGGATGAGTGCAGTCCTACTGAAGCAGCCTGGTATCTAGCTATTTCTGGCCCACTGGTAATCAGGGACATAGCTGATGCTGGAAGCTTCTCTGCTAATACCACACTGAGATGTTTTCTGACTACTTATTGATTAGTTCACTTTATTTCACTGGCCTGTCTCCAGAGCATTGAGTGTTTCCCAGAATGTGAAGAGTATCTTTAGAATATCTAAAATTTGTCAAAACATCAGTGATATGATCATGTATTTTTTAACTAATAAAGCTTTAAAGCACTTTTTCCCCAGCCTGAGATCCCCACCTAATAACATCATTCAGTTTCACATAATAAAAACCTGATAAAAAATTGCAGCAACTGGTCTTAGTGCTCGCTTTTTTGCAACAGGTGAAAACTGGTTTTAGTGGGCCACGGAAGAAGGCTTATTTCAGAGTCATGAAAATATTTTCTTCTTTTGAAGTTAGACCTCTTTTTTCAGTGGGAAATTTCAGTGCTGCTCCCAAATGCAAAATTATGCACAGGACTTCTGACAGTCTCTTGGTGCACACCGATTATCGAGACCAAACTCCAGGAAACATGTTCATCTCTTGAAATGCAAGTTCTACATGTTCTTTCTCAAATGTACAGTGCAACAATAGGCCTGCTTGTGTTTCATCTGGAAGATCAGCCTAATGTGGAGGAGCCCCATCCGAAGAATGCAGTGTTGATACCTACATCAGTGAGAGTAATGCTCAGAGAAGAAAGAGAAGATTAAATTATTGAAACCTCAAACTGATCAGAAAGAACTTGATATTCTCGGTAGGCTTGCTTGATAGGTTGCTGTTTTACAGTACATCTAATGTTTGTCTCAATTAAGTCACATATTATGTCCTTCTTTTGCCATGCTGAACTTCTAGATAGGATACTCCAGCTAGATAGAAGTCACCTGAAGTAAAACTGCTGCACAACAGGTATGCTAGCATTGCCTACATTGAAAGTGATTGAGGAAGAACAATAGGAGGATTTCTTTGAGCACTAACATTATTTTTCATCCTGCTAGCTATGCCAGCTTCTACAGCTAATTAAGCACAGGAAAAGACAATATTCACCAGATGCCTGCAGAGCCAGTCAGCAGATGGGATACTTTCTCCCTAGCCCACATGTGTATTAGGGGATTTTTTCTTGGAAAAAATGGTCAAAAGCTGCCAATTACGCATGATTTGAACATGAACAGATATGTTCCTGCAGCAGTGGAAATTGGTTGTGGCACAAATATTCTTCTAAATATGCATATGCTTTTTCTTTAAAGTAAAATGTTTAAAATAAGAGGAAAGATTGGAGTTTAGTTCTATGTTGTCAGTGCATGGTTCCTTTCAGAAACCAAAGGCAGTCAGTGCTTACCCACAAATGAATGAAAGGCACATGAGTCTAGGACTTTCCAGTCCTGAAATGTGTGCCACTGGAAGTCACTTCTTCAAAGATTTGTCTTTATAACAGAGAAGGACCTCACAATTGCTGAAATTTCTTCTCCCTCTGGGAGTGGAAAAAAATGCTCTGAGGTGCTGTAAAATGCCCTTCCCCCTGTTCCCATGTAACAAAGAAATTTTTGGAGTCTTTTATACAATCTAACAAATCCTGAAGTTTGACTTAGGCTCATTCTCATTCAAACACTAGCTGGTCCTTAAGGTGTAACCCTGGTCACAATTATAATTCTTTTACATCAGCTTTCATTGGACTCCTGGCAGGTGGAAGGTCTGATTCTGTACCTGTGTAAGCAGGACTAAGCTTACAGTCGCATCTTACGAAAACCAGCCACGTAGTTAGATTATATCAAAGTGTATTTGTTTGCGGAGAATGAATAAATTCTGTCTATTTGTATTTACTGTGCACAGTTGCATAGCAGAAAGATTTTTTTTAACTGGTTATTGGTAATCTAACTGTTCAGGTTCATTATGAAGTTATAACAATGCTGTTTTCTTTAGGAAAGAATTAGAAATTTCCTGATTAGCTTTTGGTAAAGAAATCTGATTCAACTTTAGTTACCAGATTGAGTTAGGGTTAGCATTAGAAGTTCGCTGCTATGCAATTTAAGCTGTGATTATTATGGTGTCAATGGTGACGAATCCTCCTGGATAAAATAAGTGTTGTATTACATAATACAAAGACAGGTGGATAATAGATTAGTGATGTACTCCCCTTCCCCTGGAGCCATGGAAGGGGATTCCAGGCTATTAATCAGAAAGGCCATTGGCAGAGAGTGTTTTTAGAAACTGGGGAGATGTATGGTAATTTGAACCATTTCAAGATTGAATACAGATGTTTATTTCATATTTTATTGCTGCATTTAATCCTTTTACTAAACACTTTTTCAGCATCATCAGGCAAATTATTTAAGGATTTTGAGATCCAGGACTCATAAGTGCAGTTCCAGAAGCTTGCCTTTGGCTCTGATTTTTATATAGGAAGTTGAATTCAGCAGTGGCACAATCTGAGAGATATGAAAGCACCACTGCACATTCAGATAACACAAAAAGCCATGTTCCGTCTTGATGTATGCTAGATGTAATGTGCGTAGGTTGGGGAGAAATGGTTTAGAGATTTCTTTTGTTTGTTTGTTTCTTCTTTTTAATCAGGGCTTAAAAATGGATTAAATTATGTGAGAGAAAATTGTTGCTGGAGGAGAGCAGAGGTACACGTGTTTGTTAGTAATTAGAACAGAGGACTGGGATTCAGGAGGACTCTCTGCTTGCTGTATGTTCCTCTTCCTCTGACTTGAATAAATCGTGTGGGGATGGAGATGGGACTTCTCAAAAGCACCTAGGAAAGTTGAGCTCCAGCTTGGATTTTATTCTGTCTTCACTCTTCCCTTATTGTGCGATGCTACCTTTTGTATACCAAGCCTGTTAATACTTCTCTGCCTCAAAAGAGAATGCAGGTCTTTCCAGTCCTGTGTTTCTGTGATTAATCAGTGCACAGAGGGCTTTGAGATCTTTGGTCAAGAATGACAATATCAGTATAAAACAGTTGACCAAGATCTTAACAAGTACGTAGGGGTGCAATGTTCAGTCACCTCTCTTTAATTTCATTGCACTTCTTCAAATAAGATACTCCATTTTGTACCAATTTTTACTGAATCTGTCTTTTTCAGGGAAATTGTTATTGCCTTTTAGTATTTTAACTATTTAAACGATGACTGTTTATGTGACATAGAATATACCATATTATTTATACATTGTACATATTATGATGTTATTCAAGGCACATTTGCAGGCTTATGGGTAGGTTCATCCTACTTTGATTATCCAGGATGTTAGGGAGAAAAAAAGTTTTAGATAGCACAAAGACTCAAGTTTGGTGTGTTGGGCGCTCAAGTTTGGCATCTTCAGGTTAGCCTACTGCTAATTAAAGATATTAGAGAGTTGTAGAGAGAGTGAGTAATTCTTCCACCTTCTTACCTTAACAAGCAATCCGCAGTGCATGGCAGTGACTTCAGATGATTAGGGATTCATCTGTGGTAGCAGACGGCTCACTTTATAACTACCTGCCTATGCCTCTTGCTTTTTAAGCAGCCCTCCCATAGATTTGCTTTCTAGCAGCTCTTAGCAAACACCACACCATCTACTGCTACTCTTCTCTTATTCAGGACTTTGCTGTTATTATTATCATACCCATCTTGTGTTTATGATGGCAGTGTCATCCAAGCCGATCAGAACAACCCAAATCTGGACCCAGGGTGAAAGGCACTATGCAGCAATTGAATACAGCTGCTTCACAAATGAAACACATTTTTGCTATGGGGAGCTCTGCGGGGAGCAACAAGAAATTGGCAACACAATTGTCAGTTGCTCTTTTCTTCCACATACCTGTGTGAGCTTGAGGCTCTTGCTGAGTTTCTTTTGGCAATCAAGAGAGCCTATAAACATGCTATTGCTTATTGGGCCTGTCTGGGAGCAATGCAGACCTCTTTTGTCCAGAAAGCTGAAAAAGAAGCATTAGAAAGTGGCCTCTGGAAAATTCCAGAAATTTCTGTCCCTAATGAAAACAGAAATACAGGCAACGTCTCCTGCTATCTTGTACTCTTTGTTTCCATTCCCCATCAGGACTGGAATACAGAAGCAAGCAGCAGTTAAAAACTTGCACATCAAAAGTGATTTCAGCTATTAGCCATTAAAAAAATTGTTCAGTTTAGTTTTGGGAAAGTGTCAGCATCAGCTTCCATTTAATTTGTCTCCTCGATCTCCTACTTACGGCTGAGCAAAGTACTGCCGTCTGCAAGCTGGAGGAATAATACAGTACTATGTCTTCTGTAGCTTTGCCACAGCAGTCGAAGATTATCAGACAATTATTCTGGAATATTTGCTTTGACATAAGTTCAGTACAATAAACTAGTACAAGGTTAAAGACATCAAAGGTGTAATAAACTTGTCAAACCCTATAAGGAATTTGTATAATTCTGTACCTCACCTATCTCATGAGGTTGTAACAAACCTGCCAGTTCCACAGCAGGAGTCAGTGGGCTGGAGTCTACCCTGTAATAAATGTTAAATTCTTACTGTACTTTTGTCTGTTTCTTCTATTTTGACTGGTTTTAACCACTCAGTGAAGGCTAACTTTAAATGATGTTATGTATATCTGCTTGGACACCAAATTCTGACTGCGTTACATTCTGAGTTTTCAGAAAAGGCATCCATTCAAAATTGAGATGAAATGCCAAAACCATCCAGTTTTAATTGAACAGAAATCTCACGGTGATTTGTTACAATAATGGTATGGAGCAATCTTCTCCAGATCCTCGGACTGCAGCAGACCTGGGGGAGGCTTCTAACACACGACTGAGAGCCTTGCCACTGCCGCCTGCACTTGAATTGCAGCTGTCTCAAGCGAAAGTCCTGTCAAGTTGAAAAGTCAGTGCCATCACTTTCTTCACAGAATTTAGATATTCAGAGGAAGAGTATAAGTCAAAATTGAGGCTACTGGAGGTGGTTCAAATTGTATCACAAAGCAAAGGGACATACAAGTCATTTGAGGTGGGGTGGGTTCAGTGGTATGTGTTTTTTAATTAGGATTAAAAAGAAGTTGGATAACTAGCTACAAAGGCAGATTTCCAAACCAGACAGGTATTGAAGTGAAACAGATACAGAGCAGCTGTAGGCATTTTCAGTGATCTAACTTTCAAAAAGCTGGAATTAAACATCAATTACTATGGCAAGAAAAACACAGTGATGATCCACTATTGTTGGGAAGATTTCACTGCGCCTTCTTTCTGCATGACATGAAGGTTAGAGGGGGATTTGAGGGTGGAAGTGTGGGGTTCCCCCCCCACTATCAGAGATTCCTAGCTGTATTTATATCTGAATGCCTTTGCTCTTGTAGCTTTCATTTGAGTAAGAAAGGTGCTTTTTCTGTTACAGTTTACATTTTTTTAAATAAAACTATTAGCATGCCCTAGATGGTAACTTACAGTTTCACATGGCTGACATCCAGAGATGCTTAAAAGACTTACATAGTCTTCAAAGCTGAAGATGCCCTGATGTAGACATAAAGTCTACATTTCTCCATTTTGCTGTGTAAAACAGCCCATTTAAATGAGGACAGATATTCCTTAATGTGTTTGTGCTATAGGTGCTGGCAGCTGAAACAAAGCAGCTGCCCAAGGAATAAGGTTGAGATCTATTTTGTGGCCATTGTATAATGCCTTTAGGCAGGTGAAGACTGGAATGAGGCAACTGCAGTGGCAGTGCCAGGCCACAACCATGCTGGGTGAAAGCAGCCTGCATCTCAGGGGTGTCAGTCAAGGCGCTTCGCCAGTTGCTTCATTTTGGGGAGTGGAAACGGACATAAAAGAGCAAATCATCTCCTATGTTGCTGAGCTGTCAATAATGGCAACAATTGCTGCCCAAGCAAGCTGAGAATTCGATGTTTCCAAAAGATGGGGTATTTTTTCCTGGTTTGAAAGTTACTTGATGATCTCTTCAAACAAAGCCAACTCCACCTGAAGTTTCTTGAGATGCCAGCTGCGCTTAGAGCTGTTTCTTGTAATGCTTGAGGGAAAAAAAAAGTAAATCAAGTTGAAATCTAAATGTAACTATTGGCAATTGGATGTAGAATTTGGTTTGTGATTTATTTGCAGTAGAAACCATTGCTAAAGGGCATTCTTTCATTTGGTCACCTGCTTCTAGTCAGAGCTATGAAATCCGGAATTAGAGTTTGGTCATCTTTGTTAATGCTTTCTGAACCATGTTGGAAGACATTCTCATGCTCAGAATATTACCAATCTGTGTCCTGCCCTATTCGAGCTGTTGCTGGAAACACCACCCTGTTAGATCTGCATATGTTGTGATTGCCTAATACAACTACGTCAAAATACCTTGGGTTAGTAAAAACTCCTGATTCACGTATTAATGCCATCTAGATTGTTGTGACAGTATGGAAAGGGAAGGGGAGCAGTATAAAGCCTGGTAGGCTGTAAACTCTGCTAGGGTGATGATGAGTAGCTAGAGGCAGTCATCTCTTGATGTTATTCAGCTGAAACCAAGCCATGGGACCATAGTCTTAGGGATCCTGTGATACATTTTCATGTGTATCAGCCTTTAAGTTTTCCCCTGAAGGTTAGGGCTCATACCAGTTTCTCTTACAGCTAAGAGGAATTTTGACATTTATACTAAGAACTGCCTTGGATGCTTTGTGCATCAATGAGTAGTTGCATGTGCATATGCAGAAGACTGTTGCAATTGCACTCTAAGTGCAAATGCCTCCCAGATATATCCTGTACATTTTCAAAACTGGAGAAGACAAAAATATGGCCCAGAGGCTTCTGTCCTCTTCCTCATTTATGGATGTAAATTTTGTTTTGGCTATGTTAAAGAAAGTCTTTAACCCTTCCAGCTGGCTTCAGCTTATTGCTTTCTTGCTGCCTGTCTTACTGTACATGTTCTTCTGCTCACTTCTTCCTGGCACACACTTTCTCTTAGGCTGAGTTTTAATTCTTAATCATATGTCTTGTACCTTAATTATAGTAGGGAAAATCATATCTCCAGATCGACATGCAGAAAGAACCTTCCACACACCAGTGATCTGTTCATCTGTGCATGGCTCAGCTGTCCCCACAGCACTGCCCCTCTGCCACTTGCAATTGCCACTGCCAAGATCTCTGCTTCATGCCAATGCACGGTAGTGTCTGTATTGGGAAGGCAGTGACAAAATTGGCAGGTAGGGAGCAAGGGGGAGACAGCAAGCTTGCGAAGAAAAGAGAGCGAAACCTGTCTGGTTTGTTCTCTGTTAGAGTCTTCATTTTGCCAAAATAAGAATAGGTTCTATTTAATTACTATACATGACGGTGCATTTGTATATATTTAAATATATATGCATATATATATAAATGCATACCTACTCTTATATATATGTATGTATGTCTTTTCATGTGTATATACGAAAGCCCTCCCATACTTTACATTGTGTTGCTTGCTGTCCATAGTTCTTTAAACTTTCTCATCTTCCCACAGAAAAACAGCCGAGCTGTAATTAGAAGCAGCTTCTTTGGAGAAACAGCTGCATTATACAAAGTGGTATACTATAAGGACCTCTAAAACAATCATCTGCGAGTTTTGTGTTGAAAGCTGGTTGAAAAAAGCTCTTGTTGACATCTAGAAATCTAGAATCAACCCATTTTTGGGGAGGAGAGATGACTTGCTACCCGCTTTCCTTCTGGGCTGTGTACTTGTTTCTTTTTTTCTTCCATCTATGCTTATGTTTTTGAAGCAAATCTGCCTGACAGTGCTTTAAATCAATACCATTAAAGCTCTATTTGAAGGTAAACTAGTTCAAGAGGATGGCCTGCTCTACCCTGAAATTATATCATGTGCTAAGTGAGTGAAACTTTCAAAGGTATTGAAGGCTTCTGGGTTTGTGTTTTTCTTTTCCATTTCGCTAGATGACATCCAATGATAATGGCCTTAACCTGATGGGAAATTAATTGAGAGAGCATTTCTACACTGCCATAATTTTATCATCTATCCTGTTGCTGCTATTAGCAGGAATCCATAACCCCATGGGTGTTTTGAGAGAATCTCTTTTAGCAGAACTTACCGTGTAGAGGTTACATGGTTAGCTCCTTCCATCAGCTGGGTGTCAAATCACTGTTGAAAAGAAATTACTGGTGTATTCATTCTTTTAGCTTCTAGCCTTGTACTGTGGTGCAGGAGATGATTTGTTGCAAGCCATTGGGGAGAGAAGAGTGCTAGTGGCCATCGAAGGCTTCTCTCACAAAGGTACTTAGCAGAATCATTGCACATTAACATGGATGCATGCAGCAGCATTTTTGATCTAATGTCTGTTATAAAGTGGTGTAAGGAAATTATGCCTTCTGACTCATCATGTTGTAGCAGGATAGTAAAATAATCATGTTCCAGTGGATTTGTTTATTAAATTGTGTTTCCTGAATTTCCCCATGCTGACTACTACAAAGCAGGTTTCCTTAAATCCCTAGTAACAAACTAGCCTTCGTAAATTCATAACACTGACAATGTAAAATAATTCCATTTTCTTCAAAGCCTGTTGTTTCTTCTTTCACATTCTCGAATGACTTTAATAAATCTTAAGCTGATTTATAAAGCATACTGTAACTTAGAAGAATGGTTTTGGAAATGGTTGACGTGGGCTCTACAACTACTTATCTTGTGACATTCACAGGTATTCTGCTCATTTTCTGAATTAAGTGCCCCTTTTCCTGCTCTCCTTCTCCACGGTAGTCCAGTAAATTGGGATAAAATAAGAGTTTTGCTCTTTTTTCCTGTGTCACCTGTAGCAAAACACTAATAGCTCTGTGAAACAGATTATAGCCATGATTGCGGCACGCTCCTCAGCAGATACGCATGCTGGAACTTGAATTTATGCTCGCTGAAATGTTATAGTTAAAATACTGTGAACTTAGATGAAAGATGAACTTTTCTGAAAATTCTTCCTTTTTTCACTTGAAACTTACTGCTTTTAAATACATATTGAAGAATCTCAAACTTTGAATTCTCTTTCCTTTTTCCATTATTTTCTCCCCCCTTCTACTTTGCCATTAATTGGGAAAAGGAAGAGAGGTGAGAAAACTGCAAAAAATCAATAAATTCTTTAACTATCTAAAATGCACCTTTTTAAAAAATTTTTTTCCCCTTAAAATATTTCATAACCCTTTAATCTTTAATTAGCATTTTTGATGCATCAGGTGGGATTATGGCTGATCTCTGGCTGCACAGATCTTGTGACAATTAAGCAATAATCATGCTTAATTTTTCCTGTGCAGCCAGTCGACGTGACTCAGTGCATGCAGGATGCAAATTACTTGTCTGAAAGTGAGATTTTGCCAGGTCTCATCTTCAAAGTGGAATCACAGCTTAAATACAATCCTGAAGACGCCGCTTCCTCCTCTCCCCTTCCTTCTGTGTGACATTTTCTCTCTAGAAAATATTTCCCTCTGTGCAGATTCCCCTGTGGGATTCCTTTTGATTGCTGCTGTAGCGGCAGGAGTTAGTGTGACAAGGAATTCAGAAACCCTGAACGAGCAGAGCTTGCTTTCACTCCTCCGCTGCGTAGAAAGACAGCTCAGGGTGCTGCGTTTCCAGGCGAGGAGCTTCCTCCACCTCTGCCACCACTTGAAGCTCTCCCAAGATTTTCTCTTCCATGTGCATCAGCGTGCAGCTGCAGAGTGCCTCGAAAGAGCAAGGCTGTGAGCAGACGCTGATCTGGGCAATGTGACCGCACAAATCAGCAGTCGATCATTAACAGGAGCAGTGTTTTTCTCTTCTCCTGTACTATCACACACCCGGGTTAAAATAACATCCTTTAAAATCCCTCCCCAAGCAACCCCACCAAGAGGATGTACTGTGACTACGTATACAGCAGAGTAGTCCTGTGGCCAGAGACCCTTGCTGAGGCTGGCCAAAATTCAAAGAACAATTGTAGGGCTAGCATAAATGTAAGTGAAAGAGAAGAACCAGTGGCCTAGAGTTCACTAAAAATATAATTCTCTGGACCATGTTTTGCAGTAATACTTTTATCAAAGGGAAAATGCTCTTGCAAAATGTTGGAGTGCATCTTTTAGAAGGAAGTAAAGCATCAAAAAACCTAAGAATGAATCATCCCTACTGTTATTTTCCCCATAAGGTTACCAGATCTTGTGGGACTGTGATGATTTTTAAAGGGAAATTTTAGGAAACTTTTTCTTATGTCACCTCTGCCATAGGCTAAATGTGGTACACAAGAAGAGCAACATCTTCTTGACTAAAACACAAAAACACCCCACCTTGCCTTTTGTAAGCATTGGAAACAAATGCTTGCAGGAGCAGAGGGAACATCTGTTTTGTTGAGATGTGCATACTTCCCTATGGTTTCATTTACAAGAACGTAATGTAACCATTATATAGGTTTGGTTAAGAGAGCTCCTGGCCTATTGTAGCTACCAAAGAAGCTACAATTACTCGGTATCTTGCAAACTGCTGCTCTGCAACTGTGCGAGGACATCAGAGCTGTTACTGGGCTCAGGCCCACAAACATTTCACCACCTGAGTAGATACACATGATAAAACATTTGTGGGACTAACAGGGGACTGAAACCTTTCAGGACATGAACCTTGGCAAGGTATCAGCTTGGTGGTGCTCTCTTCATTACTTAAATAATACCTTTCCACTAAGGTATCCTTGAAAGGAAAGCAAACCTGCATTTTGTTTTAGGCATTAAAAAACTGCCTAAATTCCTATGTTCTTTATTTGCATCATATTTATTAGATTTTTAATTTGTTACTTTCAAAATTGTGTGTTGCTCTGTCAACTGTTTGTTACAAGATTTCCCTTAGGGGAAAATGGAGCTTCGTATCCATGCTAACATATCACAGCATGAGTAAGACTTGCCACACTCCAGTTGGCAGGTAGGGAACATTAGTCAATAATACTGGAACATAATTGGCTTTAGCTTCTCATGTTGTGTCACTAGATACAGCTTCATTCTTAGGGAGCCTGACCTGAGAAACAAGGACATATTTCAAATTCCAACAGGATTAAGTCACTGCATTAAGGGACTTTGATAGAGTTCAATTGTTGCTATTAAAGTAAAACTGCTTTTTTTTTCTTTTTTATTTTTTCCAAAATAATCAGTGGTTTCAGTGGTGATGGTTATTTTTGTTGCTGTTTGTCTTAAGACATTTAAATGCTGACAATTTTGATGGGGACAGCTGGCTTACAAATAATATCCATTAAGTTTTATGCCAAACTCCATCTGAACTGCAAGGGATAGTTACTGCAGCTCTTAAAATAAAAAAAATAAAAAAGAAGAAATGCCCTTTTAGTCCTTCTTTCATAGCAGGAGCTATTATTGCCTTTATTGTTGCTGCATTAAACATATGTTTGAATATGATCCTCTAACTTTCATCGCTGTTGGGTTAAGAACACAAAGAGCATGCCCCTGTCCTGATTAGCTAGTCTTGTACAGTAGTACAAAAAAAGCAGCAATGGTAATTTCTCAGCTCATTAGGTGCATATTCATCTTAATGGGGCATCAAAGTTAAAAACTATAATGCCTTCCTCTCATTTAATACTCCAGAGAACATTCACAGTAACCACATGAAAGCAAAAAGGATTTCAACATTGGAGCTGCAAAAGTAGGTGTCTTCATTCCCTCCAGGCAGATAGAGAAGAGAAGAGAGAGAGAACTACTTTTTATCTTTATCCCTGCCTAATTTGCCTTGCTGTGCTAGCCACTGGTCACTATAGTTCTATGAATAAAAATGTTGACCTCTGCTAGTTTTTCTGGTAGGTCAAATTTTAAATCCCTAGTCTGTGAATGTTTGGCATCATCTGAAAAGCACAGTGTACTGAAATAACCTCCAGAGGTTATTTTACTGTTTATGGGTATGTGGACCCTGATACAGAGACCCTTCATTACAATGGAAAACTCATGGTGCCTTGAAACATTTAGGTAAACAACCCCCATCCTTAAAAATACTATCTTTGTGTGAAGTAGTTGTGCCAGCTCAAGCTCCAAGCTTTGAAAAGGCACCATTTCCTGTGGTTTAGGTAATAGCAGTGCCCGATTCATGCTATTTACTGAAACAACAGTATTTCCAGAAACTGCTTCTAGAAGTATTTCAGAGCTAGAGCCCAGCACGAGTTTTGGGAGCATGTTTACCAATGTACAATTAAGCCATGTGTGAATACCATGCTTCCTGACTTGACTGCATGTGTGTGTGGCGGGGGATGCTCTATTGGCTTCTGGCCCAGGGTGCACCAGCATAGGCAACTAAATTTACTCATGGTTCTAAAAGTGTTCTGCAATGTCCTGATTTGAGATGTTGGCTTTCTATCTCTGACCGAGCCATAGAAGAGAGTATAATTTGTATTATATGGTCAGTTATGTAGGATGCAGCATATTGAAATATTATAGTATGCAGCCACTACCTGCCAAAACCAAAATTCTCAGTAGATTTTGTTAGCCTCTCCTAGCCATAAAATGATGGGCTAGGTAAAAATAACTTCTGGTAGCATGTGTGTTCATTCAGGATGGCAAACAAGTTTTTCTTCCAGATTGGTGAAGTTCTCATTTTCTTTCAGTTCTACCGCCCACATTAAGAAGGGAGAAAGGCTGCTTCTTTCTACAATACCTCTTTTCTTAGCACCTAAAAGGAAAAATTCAGTATAGGACTATATTCCATTAGTGTATTTTGTTTAAAAGGTAACTTTTAGGTACACAATTCCTACAAGGCATTTATGTAATGATATAAATTTAGTGAAACAAAAAAATCAAAGAAATTGATCACATAATTCAGAACATTTTTTGTGGGATATTAGTAGAACAGAGGATTGAATGAAATGAAGAGACTTAGGAGAAGAGGTTTTGAGGTAGACGAAAAACCACCAGTGAAGCAGAAATACTGGGAAGCTCCTTCAGAAAGGACGAGAGAAGACAGGGTGGATCCATCCATTCAAAAAGCATGAATCAACAGGACAAGACAGAAGAAGCAGACAGAAAGCGTAAGTTCCTCATCTGATTAAACTCATTAAGGTTCTCCGATTTCAGTAAAGTTGTATGGATTTATGTCAGCTGGGAGGATTTGTCCTTAAAACAAGGAAGGTCAGAGATGAGTGATAACCTTAAAGCAGATGGAGCAAGACAACATGAATGAGAAAGTAAAGCAAGCTCTGAAATGCCTGTGGATAACATATGCCAGTTTGGGGGTGGTGGGAGGGAAAAAAAGGGCTAATGGAAGAGAAGGAGGGATATTTCTTTGAGAGCGGCTATAAGGCAACCTCCTGCTCCTATACACAGAGCTTCGACCTCAGTGGATTAGGTTCTATTTTGTGGTCTTGCCGTCTTCATTTTCTCCATTGTACTTAGTTACAGAGGCCTTTGAATAAAAAGTATTTTGAGAAAGCAAGCTCTTAGCTCTAAATTACTGAAGGACAAGGGAGGACTGCTGTTTTCAGGTAGTGGAACTCCACTGCTGTGAACAACAGCAGCAATGTACATACAGCCAATTATATAGCACATCCTGTATTTTTCTTTTCTTTTGGCAGCTCAGTTTATTGTCTAGTTTAAAATTTTTCTGCATTGCTCATGCAGTACATATTTTATTAGGAAAAGTGCAAAATAACCTATTGATGTGTTGCATCAATATGTGTTAGAGAAATCCAATGATCCAGCAGCTATATCCTGCCTTTGGTCATCATGCATGCTCGTTATATTAGCAAATTCTGCCACATTTCAAGGTTCTGTACTGGCTTTCAGAAAAAAGACTGGTCTGTGTGAAAGCAGTTGACATTTGAGCAGTATTTGGATTGATCACTAGGATCAGGATGCTTTAGTTTTCATGAAGTAATTTTTCAAGCTGCACTGAAACAAATTCTGCCAGATTCCTTTCATTCCTGGTGGAGGGATTCCTGAGGGAAATTCAGCTAGCTGTGTTATGGAAGAGGTAAGACTAGATGTACATAGTGGTTCCTTCTGGCCTCAAAATGATAAAAATTTAAACTAGTGGCAATACAGGTTGTTCTGCTCAAGTCATTAGTGCTGTACTGATTTTAACACTAATAAGATATTAGTCTGTATACTTGAGGTTGTAGATGAATTTTGAGGTCCAATTAAAAGACTTCAGCTTAGGTATGTAGACCTACTCTTTATAATAGCTTGGCTTCTGGCAATGGATGTGTGTAGATTTGAGACACAGAGATGGCCAGCAGCACAGCAGTGATATCAGACATATCAGACCTGTAGTCTTGGGAGTCACAGGCCTTTTTTTTAAGACTTCTCTTGAGGAATACAGAAACTTGAAAGAATCCTTTCCTATCTATGTAACTCCAACCACAGGTTCCTCTATGAAACCTAATAGAGGAGATAAGGGGTTCCAGTCCTCCTTTACAGTAAATAGGGGTTATTCCATAATTCATATTGCAAAATATGTTTCCTCCTAAAAACAGGAGTCTATAAACAAGCAGCCACCTGCTCTGTATGACCTTGTAGAGGCTCTGTTCTTTCCCATCTGCTACACTGTCTGGGTAGTTGTTACAGCCCTTTCCTTCCTCCACAGCAATTTTTTTAACATTGAGCTGTAATTAAGCAAGAACGGCGCTTCACCACGCACAGCTACTTTAACGTTCTCCCTTTTGCAGCATCGGCTCTGGTGTGAGGATACTGGAGCGTGCATCGTTCTTGATATCATAGGCATGGATGGTAGAGGCTTCCATCTCATTAATGGGCCACACATAAGCTCATATCAATCCCAGTTATATTTATCAGCTGGCACTTAGTAAGTGCAACTTTTTTAATGGAAGATGAGCACTAGTGGTGTGGCACACTGAAGATGGCAGACTTTGATGGCTTAGCAAAGCACAGTGTTTCTGGCAGAACCGGCAGTTTCTTTGGCACAGCACACTCATGTCCCTGAGCTGTAACTTAAAAACTCTATGCAGTGTGTGAGCTTGCACTAATGCTTCTTCCTGAATGGCTGACCAAGAAGTTAAATGGAGAAAGGCCCATTGGAAGAGATGAAAATAGAACTTTGGCCACGTTTTAATGAATCTGATGGTGAATCTCCCATTCTTTTTTAACACCAGGAGACCACAGTTTGAGTGAGCTGGTAGGTAGGATGATGACTGATGTCTGCATCACTACCAGCATAAATGTATTCCCTTCCTTCTAAGTAGCATGCTTATTATTTTCACAAATTAGCACATTTTTGTGTTTCATTAAAGTTTCTCAAGTATTATGAAGACAATGTGATGACAAACCACTGACAAAAAAACAGAACTGCACAAATTAAAACAGGCTGACTTGTAATGGACAGAAGGAAAATCAGAAAACCATTTGTACACTTCAGCTGGGAGAACAATAAAATAATGACTGCAAAAATGCCTGTGCCGGTACTGCAGGCAAACCTGCTAGCTGAGCTACTAGCACCCGAAGCTTGGCAGGCCAGGATGCTGTGCTAAGTACGTGTCATTCCTGCTAGCAGGTGTCATTTTTGTGGCTGGTCTTCATTTTTGTGGAGGTTTTTTTCTGGCCAGTGTTTGTGTTCGATGGCAGAAATCATCCATGCAAGAATGTTACAACTGACAGTGACTGCTGTTTTCAGGGGAGCCCTGTTCCCATGAAGTCTTTACATTTTAGCAGAAACAAAGCTAAAGGGCACATATAAACCTGTCAGTATGGCAATAGAAAAGCAGATCACAGGACTGGGCCCTCAGAAAAATGCCTATTACTCATCAATAGGCGTTCGTGGTAAAACAGTAAAGTTGGCAATTCCATAGGTGTGGAGCCTCCATCCATGCAAGCAGAACAAAAGGCATTTCTAGCTCTGGGGTTTTTTTCTGTTTGGGTTTTTTTTTTTAAAGAAATCAAAACATGTAAGAAAGATGTTACTCCACATTTTTAGTTGCTGTGTACAGAGTTAAAATGTGACTTTTGCTTCCATTTGATTGTCTGACTAAGCAGTTCTGAAGCCCTAAGGGCAAATGGTCCTTGCTCCAAGGATCCTTCTCTAAAACGACCTAAATCAATTATTTCTGAGCTAATGTATACTTCTGAAAATGACTCTAGACACTATCAGATGCCAAAATGAGTAAGGACTTTACTTCACATTCGTATTTGATTCACGTAGAACTGTAAAGCTTCCATAAATATTTGCAGAGTTTTTTTCTATTTTTACGTTGCTACAGTACAAATCATGAAGGTCTTTCAGTTTGCCTTTGTGTCACAAGATGAAAAACGCAAGTGGTTTTTGAGACTGTATTTAATCCGAGTCAGCACTAATTATGTGTTGTCTAAATCAATACAGTCTGGAGAGACTATTGTGAGAAAGGGAAGGACATACTGTTTAATGAATCAGGAGCTGGCCCCCTGGCTTTGTAAAACTGCATAAGATGCCATGATGGAGAGGCAAATATTTAGGCTTAGAGTCTGAATACCTATGAGTTGGTGCCTGCTGAAGACGGTGTGCTCAGCTTCTCTGGAGAGATCTATGTCTCTGATTTCCTCAACTCCTCCACAAAGCATACAATGTTTATCAGATAGAGAGGAGCATAGAACTTGGAAAGGGTGAGGGAGTGGACTGCATACCCTCAGCCTAGTAAGCCCAAGACGATGTCCTCCCGGCCTGCCTTTTCTCCTTATGCCTGGCTTGTTAAGGCATTTGTGAATTAAGACATTACAGAACCTGCTTTTGTGGCTAATGAAAGTATTCAAACTGAGAAAGAGGAGGTCTGACGGACAGTTGGAGAATACCTGTGGTCCACAATTTTTGTGGTAGGTGAAGAGATGACACAGAAGTAGAGGGATTGCATCTCAGCAAGGAGCATTCCTTCTTTCTAGGCAGAAGTGTTTCTGCTTCCTGGGTTTTTTAACTTCATGTGTCTCTCTACTTTTTTTTCTCCCCTCTCCCCCCATCTCCCTCCTCTGCAAAGGCAAAGGGAGATTTACATGCATGGCTCCAACCCTGTCTTGTCCTGTTCTGGTCAGATCAAGGCACTAGTGTTAGCAGGAATGCTAGTGGGAGAAGAGGCTGAGATTGGCTCTACATGAATTTGTGCTTTGCAGTCATGCACATGTGCATGCAAAAATAAGCATGCCTGTCTGGCTGCCACCATCCTTATCAGCCTGCGCTGCTGGTCAGGCACTGTGACCACTCATAATGGCTTTCCTTCCTTTCCTCTTCTCTTGCTGAAGCTCTTTGCTGAAATACCACACCATGTTTAACTCTGTTCCAACTTGCTGAACTTCCTCCTGTGCCACCCCACCCCACTTGTCATCTTGCCTGTTGAAAACACTTACCCCCTTCTTCCAGCTGGCTTTACCTCCTGTCCCCAAGCACATGTACAGGAGGGACAGCCGGACAGGGCAAAGAGGCTGAGCACAGTGAGCCATGGCAGAGACGATAAAGAAGGTGTTTGGCAGGAGCTGCCCATGGTAGAGCTCAGGCATGGATCATTCCTGTGTACACTCTCAGGCAACTGTGGATGCTTTCCATGGAATAAACAACAACTTGAAGAATATATCCCAGTTGACTCCTAAAGCGCTTCTCCAGCTGAACATTTTTCTGTAATTATCGTTCTTATATAATAACTGTGGGCTCCTTAATTCAATTTACAATAAAAAAAGTGGAAACACTTTTTTTTAAAAAACAAACCACTCTGCAGCTAGTTTTGTTAAGGCATTGTTCTTCCTTTAGCTTTAATTTCATCACACTTCTTTCCTAATTAAAATCCAGTTTATTTCCCCCAAGTTGTTAAAGACAAAAGATCACTTTTCTCATTCTCTAGACTAAATTGGATTTTAAAAACAGAACACCCTGACTTTTTTGTCTAATAGGATTTATTATACTATTTTGTATAATCATTGTAATTAGGAATTGTGTACCACTGTTTTAAGAAAGCTTCCAGTCAGAAACACTGAAAATCTTATGGTTCTCTCGCTGTGGATGGGTCCTACTCTGAGCCAGTATCTTCACTTAGACATAGCAAAACTTTCATGGATTTGGGTTTTTTTTCCAGTTACATGCAAGCAATATGTTGGGCAACCCCTACTAAAAGAAGATCTTACCGCTTTTTATTAAGATTTAAATGAAAGCTGTCAATCACTTCATCCCACAGTCTGTACTGATACTGGGGACTCTCCCCAGTGCAGGACCTTGCACTTGGCCTTGCTGAACTTCAGGTGGTTTGCACAGGCCCACTCCTCAAGCCTGTTCGGCTCCCTCTGGATGGTGTCCCTTCCCTGCAGAGAATCTACTGCACCACTCGGCTTGACTGGGAAGATAGAGACCACCACCTGCGCTCCCGATCCTTTTAACATTGCCCTGAGCAACACGTAGTCTCTTACAGGGGGTCTCAGTTGCCTTGTCGCCGTATCACTAGACCCTACGTGGAACACCAGGAGCAGATGATACTCTGTAGGGTTCACCAGGCTCGGCAGCCTCCCAGTGATGTTGCGAATGTGAGCTCCTGGCAGACAGCAAACTTCTCCAGAGAAGTTGTCAGGCCGGTAAACGGGTGCTTCGGTGCCTCTCGGTAGGCAGCCTCCAATTACTGATACTTATGTGCTTTTCTGGTGGCATTGGTTCTAATGCAGGAGGGTGGCTGGATCAACTTTGCATGGTGGGCCGGAGCACCCTATCTGTTACGCAGGGGCATGTTAGATGGAAGGTTCTTTCTTCTGCCCCGAGCAGAGACAAGGGTCCAATCTCCTTCACCTCCTGAGTTATGGCGTCAGCGAGCTCCAGGCTGAATTCAGGCTTACGTTCCCCTTGCGCAGCCTTAAGGCAGGCCTGGGACAGCACACAATACCACATTACGGCTCTCCTGCTCCCGTTCCCGGATACTGCACTGCCTGTTGAGCTCCTCTCCCAACACGGCTGCTTGCTTGAAGAGCTGCTCTAGCTGGGCACGCTTGCAGCTATGATATCCGCCACGGCCTTCAGGTGCTAGGGGCACCTCCAGCTGCTGGAGGCCCGTGCAGCCCAAGGTCTGGACAGCTATTCCAGTCCTTGGGAGGCCTGTCTGGGCGGAGGTGCCAGCGCAGGCAGCCTGCAGTGCTTCCCTCTGTGTTTCTGCCTCAGCCCTGCAGCTGCGGCGTAGGGACACCATTTGCTGTCAGGAGCACACAGTCTCCTCAAAAAAAAAAACCCCAAGAAGGCAAAAAAAGAGCCCGCCTAGGCGACGGCGGTTCTTTTGAAAGCCGTCACCCCGGGGCCCTCAAGCTGCTGGGTGGGCCTCCACCGCCACCAGCTGGGACCGTCGGGGCTGCGGCCCCGCCACAGGCAGCGCGCGCTGCCCGCCGCCGCCCGCCCCTTCCCGCGCCCGGCGGCCGCTGCCCGGCGGCCGCTTCCCCGCGGCGGCCCCGCCCCGGCCCGCTGCTCTCGCGAGAGCTGGCCCGCGCCGGCCCTGGCCCGCGCCGGCCCTCGCCTCCGCCCCGGGGTGGCGGGTCTCCCGCCGGGGCTCTGTGTAGTGGTGAGCTCGGTCCCTAAATGAAAGGCCCCACGCGCTGTAATGGGAACGGCTGTGCCCCCCCCCCCCCCTCCTCTCAGGGGCGGACCGGCGCCATTAGTGTCTGTGAGCAGTAGGTGAGACTCGGGGTGCGCAGGTACAGCCCCAGGCCGTGTCTGAAGCCCTCGGAGCAGAAGGGGAGGGGGAGGCTCACGCCGCAGGCTTTGCGCTGCACGAACCCCGACTTTTTGGCCTTCTGCCCTGTTCACCTGACTCGTAATCGCCTCAAGTTTCCAGCTTGAGCTGCGATGGCGGTCCCGTACTCGGGGTCCAAACGCCACAGCTGACAAGGAGGTGCCCCCTGACTCTTCAGGTAACCAGAAGCAGGACTGAAAACGTTGGGTTCCTCCCTAACAATACCACATGTGAAGGTTTTTATTGGATAGGGACTTAAATGCGTTACAGTGAGTATATCAGCTTATTATCTGGTGTATAATGATAAGTTGTCCCTAGCTATGCAGAAATGCATAGCTGATACGTGCTTTGGCTTTTTTCTAAACAAGAAAATACACAGTTTGGTAATTTTGTTTTTTTCCCCATGAAACTTTTAATGCAGTCTGCATGCATATTACAGATTTATGAACTCACTGTACTCCGGAACTTCCATAGCTGAAATGAGAGTCTAGACACCCTATTGCTATCTAAAAAGATACTTATTCATGCAGGCCAAATTGATTTGAAGTGTCCACTTCTCATTTCAAAGGCATTATTTCTGAAGTGATAGTTGGAGTTATTTTTGTGTGCTGTGTTAATTTGACTTGGATTCACTGTTGAATAGACGACTTGGGTTTGTTGCTGCAAACCTTCTGCTCGGCACCAGGAGCAGCAGTTGGGAAGTCAATGCAGAATCCTCATCTCCTTTTCTCAGCCAGGATTAGTGCTTTTAATACCCAGCTTCCGCTAACAGAAGCTGGTGTGTAATGAGATGGTGAAACCTGTTCTAAAACCTTGTTTCTGAGTGATTGCAACTGGTGTTTTGTCATAGGACCTCAGCAGGCATTGTTAGTAATTAGTATCTTTATATATAATCCTTAACAATTTCCATATACTGTTTGTAGAAGCTGTGTGTTGGAGGCTAGTGAATAATCCATGTTACTGAAGATACACATGCACTATAATTACACTGTTCTTTCTAATGCTGCAGTCAGAAAAACATAGTGGGTAATGACATATATGGAGCCTGGTTCCAGGTTGAGAATGAGCAGTGCACCATTAGTTTGTTTTGTATGCTGCTTGAGACAGGTTTTCCAAACTATTAAGTGTGCTAATGACTTCCTTCTTTCGAGGATCTAATGCTGTATCTTTGTAAACTGTATCTTTTGAATGCTGGCCATTTTTGAGATTTTTGCTCCTGCCAAGGAACACGCAGGAAACTACTTGGGAAAGGTTGTCTGGATGCTGCAAGTCAGAATTTCAGAACTCTTAAGTGCCCAAGAAAAAGTCTTGTAGAAGTTGTCCTTGCTTCAGCTCTCCATATCTTGACGTAACCCTAAGGAGAAAAGAGATTCTCATTCATTTAATTTGTATAGTTTTAGAAGATGAAATGCATCAATAAGCAATGTTTCAAAGTCATGCTCTTTCTCTTACTGGCCTGATTTTTGGCTAAAAGCAAGAAGCTATCTAATTGAATTTGAAGGTTCTGTCATTTCATTAAGCAATAATATAATGTGAAATCATCCTCCTTCTAAAATCTTAATTTTTCAGGAGTTTAGCATTGCATATCAGTACATAGAGTAAGCCAAGAACTTTTAAGTAATCATAAGGTGGGGAGACACAGGACTGAAGGCCTGCTCCACCTTCTCACACTCATTATTTTAAGCTAATTCTGCAATCACTTTGTGCCTTGCAAACCAAATAGTAGAATATAGTAAGAAAACAGAATTATGAGTTCACGGTTGTGGTAGCACCTGCTGAGGTAAAAAGCTTATTCAGCTCTTATAAAAATAAAAGAGTGCACAACAGAGGCGGTGTTATCCACATGATTCTAACTCAAATCCAAAATGGATACTTGAAATTGTGGAGAAAAACAGAATCCAGTGATGGATTAGAGACACAGAGTAAGAGGTGACAAAGACCAAGTTTAGCCTTCATGTAAGCTATGTGGTAGAAATGAATGGGCTTGAGTCTGTTCTGTGAATAAAATTCAGTCTCAGTTAATGTATATGATGGAAGGGAGAATTGATGGATGTTTTGTTACTCTGCTTTGTGCTTTCTGTAAGCAAGAGGCAATCCTCTTTATCATTCCACTTATTCTCACACCAAGGCTCTGAAGTCTCCTTCACTACTTGTGATGTTCACTTCACTGGGTGATGTTTCTGACAGGCCTGTGTTCCTCTCCTTTTCACCATGGTTTGTCTGACAGAGCAGGAAGGAGAGTCAGCATGGGCTGCACTGATGTGAATGGTGACTGCTGAAAGAGCTGATCCAACTTCACGCAGTAATATTCTCATAACGAAGCAGATAAAAATGCAAAATTAAATAGCTCCAACTTTTTTAATAAAGTGAGTGGATACGAGAATAGCGACCACAATTCATTTGGTTGTGGGAACGCATTTGCCAGAACTCTGATAATAAAAAAAATTGAGACATCTCAGAGAGGAAAAAAGAAAACCAGCCCAAACTGGAAGAGTTGAAGGAAAAAATGGTAAAGTTTAAAATAGCCAAATATATATTACCTAGAGAGTGACAATTTTGGTTCTGATTCAAGAAAGCACTTAAACATTTACTTAAGTGCTGCTCTGAATAAGAACGCTTTCCAGTGTTGAAAAGCAAAGGAACTGGTAGCAGTCTAAGTATCTAGCATCCTGTCCCTGACGTAGGGGATTAATAACTTGGGAAGATGTAAATATTAAAAAGCTACATTTCATCTGTTCAGAATACGATTTTTGCTGTTTCAAGTAAAACGTTTCTTGGGACGTTCTAAGGTAACAAAATATGATAGTAGAAAACATTTTCTTGGGAATAATTCCAGCCTGGCAGGGAAATCAATTCACTGACCCCAGAGATTTTCTTGTGGTTTTTGCTCCATTGGTACACTTAAAAGATAAAATTAGGTAAGAAAACTGGAATTGGCAGAAATGTGAACTCACTGCTGCTTCAGTGTTAACTTTCCACTCATGATCTTTGAAGGCTGTTGAGTGAAACCTTCCCTCTTCCCTTCCCCCTTCCTATTACCCTTAATATATTATTATCCAATTTAGCTCCCCTGCCAAGGGAATCTTTTGCTCTCTGATCTCTGCTGTAAAAGGAATGAAAAAGCACAAGTAAGCTGACAAAGTCTGAAGGAGCAAACTACGCCAGGTTCATGCATAATGTAGCCATCACATCTTCTGTTCTTTTAATGTTACTGAATTCATATGATATTCAACACTCACACTCAGAAGAGAGACATATCTATTCCTTACTAATGGATATTATTTCTACGTTAATGAATTCTCTCTCCATCAACAGATAAAAATTCAGGAGACGGGGAATTCCTCCTCTCTCAAGTTCTCTTGATAATGAAACATTTTACATAATTACCAATAAATTGTAAGAATTTAGTTTTCTTAGAAAATAAATTTTAACATAGCTCTCACATACCATATTATAATGCTTTTTAATACTTCAGCTTCCAAATGCAAATGTAAGAGAAGTAGCATTCTGGATTAACAAAAACAAACAAAAAAAGAAAGACAACTGAAAATAAATTTAATTACAAAGCCAATTCGCTTCAATGGCATAAAAAATTAATCTTATGTAACTTTAAAATGTATGTCTACTGCACTAAGTCCCAAGGCAGTACAGTATTGAAAAGTATGAAGTAGACTTATTTCAGCCATGAGGGAACAGCTCATACAAACTTCCTAGAGCACTTACTGCTATAAGTAATATGAAATTTTTGCTGAGATGTCGTTGTAAGTGTTTCCTTCAGATAGATGCATTATAAACAGTTAATAGTGGACAGTCTGCAAGGAGATTCATTCTGTTTCTTTACAAGTGAAGAGGCTATGCAGGAAGGGTACTGAGCAGTCTGTTATGTATATAAAAAGAACTGAGGCAAAGCAATGAAGGGGAAAAATGCTTCTGTTTTTTGCTTCTGTTTCTCTCTTCTGTTAAAGTCCGTGTTCAGAAGAACATAGCTACTCTTTGTTTGCTATTGCCAAGTGGCATGGAATCAGGTTGTGATTTCTTTTTAATTGGTATCATTTAAAAGGAAACACATCACCATGTACGAGCTAATTCAGTTTGATGAGAATCCCAGAATGACAGAATGGGACAGAAGTGTTACAAAAGAATATACTTCTGAGTGACAATTAAGTTTGGTGCTCAGGGTAGCAAAATGCAGCCTGGTCATCAGCTGATGCACTGCAAAGTGAGAAGGCTGAAAACATTAAGCAGCAATTTGCCTTTATGGAAAAATCAGCTGAAAGTGGCTACAGACTTGCTTTTAAATACCCAAATGAATGAGATGTGCAGATAATAACGCGGTGTGCAAGGGCTGGAAAAAGTATGGGAGGCTCCTTGTGCAGTCATTGGTGGTTTGGTGTGAGGGAGGATGAACCTACAAAATAAATTTTTTAAAAATCATACGTAATGCATAACTCATGGCCAATAACCCCTTGTTCTGAAAACTACAAATTAGCACTTTTTCTTTCATCTAGCTTTGCTAGAAATCCCTAATTTGATATATTGAAATTGACATGGAAATTATGAGGAAGCTTAAAATGGGGCGAAATCCTCCCACATGATGCAATATGCTCCAGGCTCAGCAGTGACTCTCCTGTGAGCCAGAAAAAAATCTTCTGGGGGCTTGTGTGTGTGTGAGGATTCGCTGTGAAGGGGGATTCTTTGCTGTAACTGCTTCATACAACCCAACGTTGAGAAATGTAGCAGCCAACTTTCCCATACCGTCAGAGAGTGCTTCCCAGCATGTGGAAACACGAGTGGGAGCTGTGCGCTGCAACTGTGCTGCTAGCTGGCTGCCTGCTGAAAGGAGCTAGAGATGCCTGTTTCCATGTCCTGGGGATTGTTGCTCTAAAAAAACCCCCAGAGAGATAGATCACGGGCACTTCATCTTTGAGCGCTTTTGAGAACAGGTCAGACAAATGTGCCACAGATGGCCTTTTTGAGATGGGGTAGATTAGATGACCTCTCAAATTTCTTTTCACCCTGTTTTCTGCAGCTCTGCGATCTTTCTTTTGAGGAATAGCTGGTGCCAATTTCAAATCCTAAATAGCCTACAATGAATGAGTTTTCCTGATGAAATGTTATTCCTCAATGCTGCTCCACGTCTTCCAGCCTGTTCTGTGAACACAGCATATTACCAGCTTGGCAGGCAAAGCACAGGGACCAGAGAGACAGCTGGTGAAGACAGCTATGTTGTGGGTGCAGCTTCTTATGGGAAGTGGTATGGGGCAAAAGAGTGGATTTGGTCTGAACCACTGTGAAGTGAGGGGATTAACTGTTCTCTTCTCACCAGCTGTAGTCCCCTTTCTGAGCCCACAGAAGATGACTGCGAGTTGGAAGAAAGGGGGACAGAATTTGGGAGGCTCTTTTCTAGTCTCCGCTCAGCACAACAGTTATCTGGATCAGAGGAAAATGAATTGTGATATCATACAATCCCATTATTATGACAGCAAATACAGCAATTCTTATGAACTTTCTCTGCAATCTCTCTTGGCAGCCCATGAAATGTTCTCAAAGGGAAAGCTTGCTGGCAGTGAGGATTTAGGCCTGGGAAGTGCATAAGTGTGCGTGCATATTTGGACCACATTGCTTACATGCTGCCTCTCCCCAGCTGGTAAGGCAGTCCAAGGTCTCAGTAGGGTCCAGGTGGAGGTATAACGGCTAGATAAACACACCAGATGTGCTTGTTAGGTGTGCTGGTTCATGGAAGGTGTAAGTGAAAAGGGACAGGATTGAGCTCTGCAGAATAACTTCCAAGGGAAAGTGACATGTAGTCACATAGGGTGAGAGTCCAGTGAGGAGTGGAGGCATCAGTGGAGCAAAGTGGTGTGGGAAGGTGGCAGGAGAACCAGCGAAGAAGTTCATATATGACCATGATGTAGCCAAATTTGGTCTGAGAAATGATGTATCTGACTATAATAGGAGCGAAAGCTGCCTGGAGATTTGCCAATTACATGGTTGTGAGAAGCTGCTTGTTGTGAATTCAGATTGCTTTGTATCCAGCATCTGGTTTACACTGCCCGTGTATTTTCAAGCATTAAAAAACTACTTTCCATTTCCTGATCTAACTACAGAAACAGCTTCCCATTATGTCAATAATGCTGCCTGAATAAATATTACTCATTTCTAAACTGGGTAATATAGAGTTCTTATCAACTATCTTGGAACGTAAACCAGGGCACTCAACCCATCTCACTGAACAGTACATTATGGCTTTCTTTTTCTGTCAGTTCCCCAGTATGTCCCAAGAGATAGGACATGCTTTTTGTACGCCCACTTTATGCATCTGAATTAGATATCAAAACCATGTGTCTTATTTCACACTACAGTGAATGGAAAGAGAGAGCCCATTCCACAGCAGAATATAGAATAGGGACTTTGTTGTGGCAGGCTCCCCAGAATGACTGCCCAGTCCCCTACTGCAAGCAGTGATCAATGGGCAGAGTGAACTGGTGATTAGGGCTTAGGGATAACTCTGGCCTTCTGGTTGGAAAAGCAAGATTGCTGCTTTGGGTGGAAGTTGGTCTAGACCAGCAGAGAGACAGACAGCAACCTCTGGGCTTGCCTAGAAAGGAGCAGGCAAACACAAACAGGTCAAGTAAAGTTAATGGGCATAAATAAAAGCCTTTAAACTACAGTGTGCATGCCCTTGTTTGGGGTAAAGTACTCTTAGGTTAATGTAGTTTGAAGGTTGCCTTACTCCCAGATGAGAAACATGTACATGGTGGTTTAACAGGCTTCAATATATGCTCATTAGCTTTACACTCTTAGTTGGCTCTTCATAAATTTCTGATGTATTGACTCTGTTGGGAGTTTTGTTGGGTTTTAGTTCTTTGTTTTAGTTTTACCAGAAAACAACAATCTCTGTGATTTCTCAGTGAAAAACCAACCCTCAGCCCCATTCAAAAACAAACAGTCCCAAAATAGAATTTTTCTTTTAAAAGGCAGAAGAGTTAGCAATGGTAGCAGAGACATCTGTTCACTGGGGACCCAGTGTACCTGTCATAGGAAATGCTGATAGCACCAAAAAAGGAAGGCCGGGTCAGTTACTAGAATGTGATTTGTATGAAAATATGTTGTGTAGTTTAAAGGTCCAGTTTTTACAATCTTTATTATTACTTTATGGGGTTTTATATAAAATGTTGAACTTAGTATTGTGCTAGTAATATTTATGAAATGGTATTAGAAAATTCAATAAAAGTTTATAGGAAAGTCATTACTGTAACCATAAAGCAATGGCTCATCCAAAATACCACCAATGGAAAAGTAATCAATCTGCATCTGATGAGTCAAGTGACTTTAGGGGACTGATGCCAATCCAGACACAGCCGTGCACACCACCTGAGAAAATGGGGCTCTCTGGGTCTGGGAGAAATAAAAAGATGGCTTTATCAGGATTCATCACAAAGCGTCTTCTCCTGTCCCTGTCCCCAGTGGTTGCAGAACAGCACTGTCAGTGCTGCAGAGAAATGGGGATGCAGAGCCCAGGCCTGGGCGGGGGGGGCTCAGCCCGTCCCCGAAGCTGGTGTTGGTAATTATTAACTGCTAATGGCAAGAAAAACCATTATGGTACACAATAGGCTTTCCTTTCACGCTGCTAATTGTGTGATGAACTTACTTTGGCAGTAAATTGTCACATCTGCTGTGGAGAGAGATTACACTTAGGGAAATAAAATAAATACAGTTGTCGTTCCTTTATCCCTGGATGATTGAGGCATTTTAAAAAAAGAAAAAAAAGAAAACTTGGCAGATGGAACATATTATTTGTTAGACAGGGCTTTAGGGGGAGGTAATAACTTTTTTTTAGACAACTGATATAGCAGGAAAAACAGACAAGCTTTCACAAGCCCTCCTCAATTTTTTCCTTCTGCTCTGATTGCACTTTAGAGAGCAGTAACACCAAAGGCCCCCCCGTCCAAGTACATTGTTTGGTGGCAGTGCTAGTTGGAGTTTCCTTCTGCTTATGTCCTTCCACTTGCACCTACTTTACCAGCTTGTTACCCCCTTGTCCTTGCTCCTTCAGCCGTGACAAGGCAGCTGTCTGGGTCTGGAAATAAATAGGCTGGCAGAGCTGAGTATGGTGTCAGTGATGGGTTGAGCTGCTGCTCTCTTTTTCATGCTAGCACCAGTGTTTGAGGTGTACTCATTGTCACCCGGATCATGGAACTGATGCTGCTGAAATGTTACTCAAGGCAATAAAATCAACAAATAAAGAGACTCGGTGTTTGGAATAAAAAGATGGATAGTGGAGGGAGGTAGCTGTGGGACACTGAGGGACATTAGATAGAGGCTGGGGGGAAAATGTGTCACAAAACTATCTTTGTGGACCCTGTGACTTTTAGTTTCTATTTCTGGCCTCTAGTTACTATTTCTGAAATAGCTCCTGGCTTTTTCATCTTCTGTGTCCTGAAATGTTCTGGAATTTAACAGCTATAGTCCTTTTATCAGTGAAACAACATTTGGAAAGCAGAGGAATGATTATTGAAGACATTGCAATATGAATATTTTTTTTTTTCAGTCTTAAGACTGTCACCAGTCTTCAGCCTGTCTAAATACTAATTCTCATTGCTATTTAATTCTACCTGCTAGTTCTAAATATCAATGTTCTAGTAGATATTCTGCAGATTTTTCTTCTGAGCTCCAGAAAGTGTTCTCTATTTTTCTTCACTTCTAGAAGCTGATCTGTAATTATTCATTATTTACATTGCAAGATGGATGATACTTCAACAGACCAAAATCTGTTAAAAGGCAGCAGAAATTTGCATTACATGTGTACTTTAATGAATTGGGAATAAAAAGGAAGGAAAGAAGGAGAACATTTTGTAGAGAGATATTTAATTATTATTTCCTTGGGCTACAATAATCTGTACACAGGAATTGGATATTTATATCTTTATTTAGATATGGAAAGAAGAAGATAATGCTAGAATAGCAGCTATTGCATCTTTGGAGATTCGGTTATATGGTAAAGACATATCTTAAAGAAAAGAGACAAGACATATCTTTTTAAATAAATATGAAAGGGAAGGATGGTTCTGATCTATATAGCTGTGTTCAACTAAGCCTTACAGTCCTCAATCCACCAGAATTTCACTTAATGTAAATGGAAGTTTTGGCTGAGATGTGGGCAACAGTATTGTCAAAACATTTTTCGTAACAGTCCTGATCAGTGTTTCTAAAACTTGGTGCAGTGGCAGTATTTTCAGATGTGCCTACTGAAAACTGGATGTCTCTATTTTAGAAAGATGAGACCTTAGAGGAATTTGTTTTTTCTGATGCTTGGTGTGATGCTCTGTATAATATGTGCAGGCTGATTGTCAAAAAATTACAGCGGTCTTTGGGGTGTCTTAGCAATAATCTCAGATTGCTTGAGAGGAACGACAAATCTTTTGTTTAAATGTCCTCTAGCAAGGATCCTACTTTCAAGCATATGTCTATGTCATGTCAGTCCCTCTTTTCAATACCAACTGCTTTTCTGTATGTCAGGTCCATAACACGGGGTTTGCATTGCCCAAAGTCACATTTACACAATCCTTTTGTCAGTTTGACTGAGACAAATGCAGAAAGTGACAGATGGGTTAATGGTCCTACCACAGTGTCATCACATCACTTCAGGAAATGGCATCAACATGCAATCATGGCATGATGTACTATTACAGTTCATTTGTCTTTGGAACAATTTTGGAGAATCAATGGGTGTCCCATGGTTCAAGATCAGCCGTAAAACTACACATCCTGCTCCTCTAAGTTGTTGATGCATTATTCCATGCCTTAGTTCCTGCAATTAGATTCTTGAGCCTTAACACTGCCTCTGGAGATGTACAAAAGTCAGAGCTTCAGTTTTTCAGGAAAATTTGCTTTAGTTTCAGTTCATGAAAAAAAGTCAAGGAAAAAAAAAGGCATTCACCCTAAATCCCAATCCAGTTTTGTCCAGGAACCGGAAGCATCTTTGCAATTACCATTGCAGGTGCTTAGTGGAATTACTATTTTTCTAACTGCCTATGGGTTCAGTGAGGATTCACCAGCCAGCAAAGGAGGCTCCTACAAACTCATTTTCTCACAGGCCATTTTGTCTGTAAAGTCTTCAATAATAATACTGCACACCAGGTCAAATAACCATGGTCCTGTAAGATGCACCCACTTATTTACATTCTGAATTCTTCTAGTTATAAAAGTCTCCTTGTCTTCAAGGACTTTCATGTCTTACACAGCGCTCTGCTTTCTCCGTGTATCATTCTTAGTCTCCTAACTACAGCCTTCTGCTGGTCCAGCATTGCTTCCTCTTCCATTTAAAATTCATCCTGTGGTTCTCTCCTCTCTCCTGTTTGCAGTAGTTCTTCCCCTCACTCTGCCAGGCTCCACGCTTCTCTGCCTCACATCTGCTTTAACAATGTGTTAGGAAAGTTTAGATTTCTTGTGCTGTCTGCAATAGGCAAGTTTCTGCTCATTGCCAACTCCCAGCTTGAGACCAGTACCCTCGATACTAGCATACAAACCTTTTTATCTCACTTTTTCATCTGTCTGCATTTACACTGCTCCCCTTTCATTGAAGCACTCCACAATAGAATGCTTCAGTGTTACATAACTTCTGCGAATAGCGAGGTATTTCTGTGAAAATGCATTATGAAATAAATTGTATTGCATTGTGTAGGAGATATAATATGACATTCTCTGGAGGAAGCAATTATTTGCTCAATAATGTCCACCACATTCAGCTCTTCAACTTATGGGACATTCTTCTAAGGGCAGAAGGGTATGTTTCTTGGTAAAATAATTGTATTTTAATTTAGAATATCCTCTTTCACTAAACAGGAAAACTATGTAAAACTGCATAAAAGCAGTCTCTTCATGGTCATAAGAGAAGTGGACTTTTCTCATTTAATTTATTTTGAGAAAATACATTTCCTGCTTCTTTTCAAAATTGTTATTTCTAGATATGGATATCCATATAAATTAGACTTCTTCCTGTCTGAACCACAGGTACAATATGGTACTGGGAGAACACAAACTGCAGAAGTTATTTTTTGTGGAAGAGTAGCTGTGATATTTCATTCTTTAAAAGTTTTTTTAAATTCTTTTTTCATGTCTTCTGTGGATTGACTTGTAAACAAAAATCTGAGCCTGCTTGTATTTCATGTAACCAAATTTAGCCATCCTTTTTCTTCAAAGGACAAATGTCAGCAAAATGGCAAGATTTAAATGGTACCCAGTAAGAGTTTTGTGTTGCCCTGATAAGTTTGGTTAGCTGATCTCATTCAAAAAAAACTTCAGAATTTTAGAAGGTGTTTAATAAAAGGCTTCTTATTTCTGGTGTCTTTGCTAATAGCCTTGAACTTGTCCTTAACATTGATTTTGATCATTGACTGTGTGTAATCACCCAGCTATTTAGCAGGGGGCACGGTAGGCTGTCATCTTTGTGTAATGCAGCCTTAGTGAGGGGCCAGGTCAGCCAATAAATAAAAGCAAATTGAAACTGGATTGTGGTCTTCTATCAAAATGCACAATTGTGTTTAGACTTTTAGGGATAAGGTGCACCACATGCAATCAAAAGAAGACTGAAACAGCAAAAGAGTGGTTACTGTCTAGCTGCACCTCAGGAGTTTCCAGACTTAACACTCATTTAAACAGGATTCATGGGACATTACTGAAGGGAGACAAGAGCAGCTGTGCTGGAGGCTCTTACAAAACAACTTACAAAACTTTGTGCCCCCTTAGCAATGTGTAAAGTATTAAATACTTTCGCAGCACAAATGTTGTGCTTGTTTTCTCAGCCTAAATACCAAAAGAGTACAAACACTAGACAGGAAAATGTCTTTGAATGTCTCTACATGTTTTTTTTTAACAAACTGTAAAGTCTCTATTAAGCACCACCTATTTCCAAGTCAAAAAAAGTCCTTAAAGATTTTTGCTTTGACACATATGCATGTATATAACATCTTCTGTGTAGAACCGAGTAGGATTTTTTTTTTTTCCTTTCTCCTTTCTTTTAAGTTAGTTTGGTCATCCAAAATGGGTCCTAATTAAATCTGGTTGTGAGTAATCTTAGGCACCCTTGCTCCTGCTTCTGTAGGATGGATTCAGGTAAGCATGATTCAACTCATGACTTTTGTCCTGTCAGAAGTGGAAGGAAAGTAAAATCAGGTATAAAAATATTTCCCTCTCAGTAAAGTAATGGCAATCTAACAGCATCTGTGTGGAGCTGTCCTTTGGCAGAGTCAGCTAGACATTGTAAGGGTCTGTCAGATGATCTCTGATTAACCAACAAAAAAATCAATGTTTATGTTAAGTAAATGGTGGTTGGCAAATAGATGGGAAAATATCCAAAGTTTAATATAATTGACCATATAACACACAAATGGAAAAAGCAAAACTGTGAAAACTATTTTTCAGGGTCTCAAAGTATAAGCAAGGAGTAGCTTGCTGCAGGCCATACTCAAATGTCTTTCTGCATACCTATCTCACCTTTCCTGATGAACCATCCTACTACTGTTTTGAATTTGTCAAATTCGAACCATGTGGGAGCCCCTCCTCAGCACATTTCACTTCCACATTAATGCATTGCCTATCACATAACAATACCTCTTTGAAATACTTTTTTTACTTGAGATCAGCTGAAGTACCCTCAGCAAGGAAATGTACCTTTCCAATCCTTCCTTACAAAGAATTTTCATATAGGCTAATCTAGTCCAAAGCAGTAAATATGTATATATAATTTATATGTATTTTATATGCACATATTTAATCTGTATCTTCTTATCCAGTACTGCCCTTCAGTTAAAAGCCCTGATTTACAAAGATAGTTTCTGTTAAAATTTTAGTTGTATGATTTTCCATCATGAAGAAGGTTCATTGTTACTTGTTAACTGTGAGAAGGAATAAAGTGTATCTTTATACTTTTGTTTGTCATAGACATCACTAGCATAGGGATCAGGACAGCTCTAGAAAGAATGATGTAAGGCTAAAAAGAGTAAAATTTTTACTGCAAATATTTCAGTTGCTGTGTATAAGAGTAAATGCAGGAGAAAGCAAAAGAATTGCATTGCTGGAAGACTCAGCTTCCCAACCTCCTTCTGACTCATGGACACATCCCCTGAAAAGAAGTATAACAAAATACTTAAAATCAAACTGTTCAAAACCAAAAATGGAGAATGGTTTGGTGCTGAAACTTCACTGGATGTGACCTTCTGCTAAGAGCACTCAAAGTGTGTACACCACTAGATCTAAAAATAAATGATGGACAGAAAATTGGCAGGATGCTGCCTGAGGTCTAAACAGTGTAATGTCATGTAGTTTGTAACTGCATGACTATTTGTCACCGCAATCCTGCATGAAGGACACAAGCTGTGCAAACTCTTATTAATGTGTTACATTGTTTTTCAGTTGTGGTTGGTGAGTTGAGTCTGATATTTTCCCTTTTCTTGCCTGAATTAATTGTGGGAAGCTATCTGATACTTCATGAATTGCATAATAGTGTCTGCTGTGAAGTATGCAAGTACCTGATTATAGCATACACCTGTACTTGACAGCTTCATTGACAAATATGTTAAAACTATTTTCTCTTTGTGCCCCCTCCAGGATATTATAAGCTGCTTGTGCCATAGGAGGTCACCCAGGAAGGCCTGTGTGCTGAAGAGGAGCATCTCGTTTGCTGTCTCATTCATACCTCTCAAGATTTTTAAAATGAATTATTTATCAAAGATGCTTCTGTCAGAAGTTTGAACAGCAGATGTCTTCTTTAATTATTCCTGACTTTTTTTCTCCAGTGCAGCACATGGTGAGTTTCTTGAAGAGAGAGTAAAGATGCTTCGTCTTCAAGATACCAAAGAACAGACTGAAGAAAAATGTTTCTCTACTTGCTTGTGTGCTAGCAGTGACTAAAGGCAATATTGTCCTCATATCCACACCACAGATCCCTCCTCAGATATTCAGCTTCCCGTGTGTGGGAGACTCCCACTGGTGTCAGCGGGAGCAGAAATGTGCTGGACTGACAGTTCTGGATGTTGAAGGTCTTTTTATCATGTAATATGTATTTTAGTAGAGTAGACAAGATACTGTCCATTATAATCACAGTCTTGGTAATGAGAGGGAAGATGTGTGAGAGGACATGAGAATTAATTACACCCAGTGTTGAGATTAGGCATGTGTGAGAGGGATGGATTCTAGTGGGAAGGCTTCATGTGTGCCCAGTCTGTGGACTGAGCTCGCCTGTTTGAAAATCAGCCTAAGATTTTTCTGTTACCTCAGTATTCAAAAGAAGAATTCAGTGATGCATCAGCTGCGGGCTGCCTCTCTGCGGAGGAGTCAGCCTGCATTTACAAAGCAACAGTATGCAGAAATACCAAAACACAAGAATTTTTTTAATTTGAATTTACATTACTTATGACTTTCTGTGAACATTTGCATAAGAAATACATTGTTTGAAGAGACATTTCTTTTAGGACCTAAACATATGTAAAAACTCAAATAAACACATATGTCAAGAAGCCCTGGCGTTCAAAGGCTCCCACAAACATCCTAAAATATCTCTGTGAGAAACCAACATCATGGAACATGCTCTTCTAACAGGTAAGGACTGCAACCTCTAAAGAGGGAAAGGCAATTTCATAAGGTGCTTATTCTCAGGCTTGTTCCCCAAAGCACCTAATAATGCCTGTTGCTGAGCAAGGCTAGCCATGTGGGCCAAGTCGGCATACTGCTCTGGTGCAGCAGGAGCTGCTGTGATTTGTGACACAGGAGCACACTGATGAGATTTTCCCATCAGCTCATAAGCAAATACTCATTTCAGTGAATGTTTTGTGAAAGGCAGTTGCAAAAATGCTCCCTGGTAAAACACCAACAGCTCTTGGATACGGGTTTTAATTTATCAGAATAAACTGTGCATTTTTCACTTAGGTCTAAAATATGCCTTTAGGTTTTCATTTAAGCTTATTCCTTTTCAGGAAACTGAAGCTGTATAAATGCTTGATGTAAAAAGAAAGGCAGGCTAAGAGATGAAGAAAGTTGGAAAGGCAGAACCATAAAGAAAGGAACAAGAGTGAGGGGGAGGAAAAGAGAACAGCTAAATGAAGAAAGAATTATTTTCCCCTTCTACCCTGAAATGAGCAGTGAAGTTTTTGCCTGCAAAGTTTCCTTTCAGACCTGAGTTACCCATGCTGCCTCCATCCTCCCCATTAGCTTTGTGCCATGGTCAAGGCTATAAATTAGACATAGGTGGGCTGGCTGGGCCCTAATAGCAGGCAGCTCTCAGGGAGTACCCGGTAGGCTTGGTTTCTCCTCTGTGCAAGAAAATGACATTGAACAAGAGCAAATTAACTCCTTCTCCACCTGCAAACAAATAAGGATCTTAGTGCTTCATGAAATGAACAAGTCACATTAATATTTCCAGTTTAGTGGGGAGTGTGTGTCTCCACTCCTGGATTTAGCTGAGGTCCTGCTTCTCTTGCTTACCCTTGCTTGTTTGCAGTATTACACATTTGGACGAAGGGAAGAGGAGCAAGTATCTGTGTGCTGCCTGTACGACAGGTTTTTGGTGAAGATGGTGCTTCTGGTGTAAAGAATGAGCTCTGAAGTAAAAGGGATTACCCTGAGCCCTGTCAGAGTGGTGTGCTTGGATCTCCTCTTGAAGGTCCTCTGTGATGTTAGCTTCTGAGCACAACATGTGGTCTAAGGTAGCAGGTTCATGTTTAGTCATTTGTATGGTGTCTGTCTTGGGTATGTTAGTAAATGGGGCTCGTGGGCTACAGGTAAGGATGTCACATTTTCTGCGTGCTATAAAAATAAATGTATTTCCATACTCTTAGTTTATGATGTTTGCAAGCTCTTCGCTCATCTTGTTTACCCTGGTGGTCTGTGATCATAAAAAAATGAAATTTAGTTTTGGGAACAGAATTTTGTTCCCAACAGACTCATGCCCTGCACTCCACCCTGGTGAATCCACACCAACGTTATCGTACCCAAGGGAAGCTTGATCTTAAGCTGTTGAGTAGGCTACAGATCTTGGTCAGTTTAATTTACAGCTTGGGAATGAGGTATTGATAAAGAGGCTGTCATAAACATTGAAGCTACCATATTTTCAAGAATCCTGTTGCTTGTGCTGCAGAGCACAACCACTGCTTGCCCAGGGGTGAGGGGTTTCTCAGTCAGCCCCCAGGAAGTTATCTGTTCCTGCTGGTAACCAGGAGCCTCACTGATGGGCCATGGCCTGCTTTCTTCTTCTTGGCTTGGCATGGGAAAACCAAAGCTGAATGCCCCCAAAACAATTCTTTTTCATGCTCCACTGTGGTTAGTGAGGAAGTGTAGGCTGCTCGCAGTGGAAGTACTGAGGTCTCCTCCTTAGAATATGAACCTGACATTTCTTTAGGCATCAAGTCTGCAGTACCCCACTAGCTTTTTTTCTGTTTGCTTTGGCAAGACTTATGCTTTCTTCTTTAAAACTGTGATCCACTGCAAAGGTTAGGATTTTTTTTTTTTTTTTTTCATTTTTAGAGGTTTACTCTGTATTTCTCATCACTTAATGATACAAGTAGACCTTTTTCTTTGATTTCTTCCTCCTTTTATGTTTCTCTGCTTGTGACTAACAGACTCTTTTAATCTGCAGCTTTCCTTCCATATAGGTTGTGACTATGTCACACCATACACATACGCTTTTCTGTGAACCTTCCTCAGTATTTTTCTTTGTCATCTTTCTGATATCCTTATTTACTGCCTCCTGTTTCAGGGCACAGTTGTTATTTCTTTCTTGGTTGAATTAAAGAGAAAATTTGGAAAGTATCAATACAGGAATGTTTGAATGTGGTTTCAAAATCTCACTCTTAATCTGTGTGACCAAAAAAGGAAACCTTCTGTTCTTTACAGATTTTTTTTTCCCCCCCAAATTACTGATGGAAGAAACTGTGTGGTACTCTGCTTCTACTGAAATTTGTTGTGATGTGCTATGGGGGAAAGAATACATTTTAGTTATCCATTTTAATAGCAAATATCTGACCTTTCTTTTTCCTGTGGGTTTTGTGCCATTTCTGCACATCTGTGTTCTGCTTTTTTTATGATCTTGTGGTGTTTCTTGTGCTGCTTTTTTTTTTTTTCATATTTTATTTCCCTGCATAGGGTGTCTGAATTTGCTTTAAGTTGTACTGGAACAGAACCCTGTTAGCTGTACCAATAGAGTCCTGCAACAAATCTTTCCTGCCAAACCATATTTACTGTACATACTGTATTTTTCAGCAGCAGAATACTTACTTTGAGTAAAAACAAACAAAAAAAAAATCTCATTTTCTTAATTAACTTTTTTATTGAGGGTTTAATGTGTTTTCATTAAAGAAATTGTAGCTCTCCTCTGAAAATTGACTGTAAAAAAAATTCTTTGTGGGGTTACATATTTATTGTGCCTTAGTGATTTTCAGATCAAATACACTCAGTTTGGTAGTAAAAAGATGTTATTGTTTTTCTGCCTTGGCAGCCTTGTGCATTCAACTGGGGCCCTGGCTCAAGCTGGGTTTTTCGCCTTCCCATGCATCAGCAACAGCAGGGCAAATTACAGCTTCTGTTTACACCTGCCTCTTCAGTGGGGTTGTGCAGGTGTGACAAAATACAGCTTAGCAACCAGTTCCCCTTATTATAAGAGGAAACTCAAATCTGGCTTGCCTACTATCGTGTTGGCTTTATAAAACTAATAGGACTTATGAAGGGGGAAAATCACTTTTCGTCATGGTCACCAGTATGTTTACACTTGAGGAACAGGTCTGCTAGACAGACAAACGAGTAGTTGATATCTTCATATAGTCATATCCTGAAAAGCAACTGTACTTCTAGTCAGGAAAATAAATCCTTTTGAATGAGGTAGCTGGTTGTGTTCTTAGCAGCTTCTACAGGTAAAGTTTAGGACAAAATCTTTCCCTGCTTCTGGGAGGCTGTAGCATGGAGACATTCCCTAATTCCCAAACCAAAGGAAGTTCTCTGCATTGCAGAATGTAGAGCTGCTTCGCAAACCAGGGCTGTTTTGTATGTGGCTTCTGTTTGGTGTGTATTGTGTAGATAGGCATGGTGAACACCCAAGTTCCTGCAGTGGTGCAGGGGAGAGAAATCCCTTACCTAAAAATTCTGGTGGGTTCCAGTGTGAGATGCATGTCACTGAGGCAAAGAAGTGTGAGGCACCTAGGGCACAAAATTTGCTCCCTGGAGGACAATTGGTCATCTAAGCATCTGCAATGGTTTTGGTGAGTGGCCTTTTGGACACAGTTCCCTACTTTGTGGATTAAAGTTGATCCAAAGTGGAGATGGGTCAAAGTTAAGTCTATCCCAGGGTACAAACTTGAACCCATGTTGACTAAAGTTTTGGTAGACTGAGCAGAGCTTCTGTTCCTGAGCTAGCACCAGGACATCACTCCTCTGCAGCCACTGAGATCTTCAGGCACGTCTCTCCAGAGCTGCTGCTTGCACCAGCAAACATCTCTTCCTAAACCAGTGTGTTCAGAGGCCGGACCAGCCTCTGTAATGCTCAAGTGCCTGGAGATTTTTGGTGCTGCTTTGACATCTGCTATTTGCAAAGTAAAATCTTGTGGAAAATGGACAGAAAAAATTCCACCAGTTTCACTGTTCATCCTTTAAGAAATCTTGATTGTTATAAAAATAGTTGCATCTCCCTCCTCCCCTTGTTCCCTTGAAAATACTACTGAATACAGCAGGAGGAGGGACAGGGGGATTACTTGAATTCTTTCTAGATAAAGCTTGCAAGAATTTTTTCTAATTACAGTATAGCTACACTTAAATGGAAGACAAAAGTACTGATCATTCTGTTGATGAGTTCCCATGTGGCTGCTGTATTTGAGGTTACTGCAGAATCCCAACATGTGGCAACAACTGTTTTGTTTCATCCCTGTGCTTTTTTCCTGCCACATGCTTTTTGCTTCATTTCCTTCTCATAACTTTGTAGCATATTAGCTCTACCTGAGCTTGCAACTTTATTAAACACCATTATAGTCCATCTTGTCACAATATCAATGTATTACTACTTTCAGTGAAAAGGCTTTGTGTATTTTTTTAATTAAAGAGGATGTATTTTATTCTTTGGAACTGTAAAATCATAAGTAGAAAGACCAGCATAAAAACACTGAGAAGTAATTAATTACAAATGGGCTTCTCGGCACATAAGGAAAGGTTTTCATTTTGATATTAATATACTGAGGATATGATTAAAATGCATCGGGGAAAAAAGCTTATACAGTTCATTTAAACTGTATTGGGTATGAATAGCAGTTTCACACTTCTCCTGTGGAAGACGCTTACCTGGAATTTAAAACATGTGCACCTTAACACATAGCTCTGAAGTATTTTCTGTAGTGTCTTCTGAAGTAAACCGTCATGTAGCCTGGGGTGAATGGTTTTGCTACTCAGTTTTGTATCCAAACAGCAGTAATAAGTGGTTGCCCACTGAGGTATAAAAGTATCTCTGTGTGTGCCAGTACTCTAGCGCTCTCAGTTGCCAGAAATGCTGGGGGGGGGAAATACACACACAAAACAGAGGAGCAGTTCTCCGTGTGGGGGCCTCACCTGCATCCAGCAGTCTGTGAGCTAAGGGTCTGGTCCCAGGGCTGTATGTTTAAGAGCTGTGATATATTTGTTTTAAGAAGGTGTCTAATGTGAAAATCCCTGTATGTATTTGGGTTTCATGCCACTTTATGGGCAGCAGGTTCCTCAGGGCCCATTGGGTTTATTATCCTTCTTGCCTCTATTCTTTTGAAACTTGGGGGAAGGGGAAGAAGAATTCTTTGCCTTTGTCCTCATCCTCCAAGTTTTGCATGGGCCTTGAGCTCTGCCTCTGTAGATGCATTTTTAAGGGCAAAACCTCTATTGTGACTTAATGCTGACAATGAGGCAATATTATTAGAAGCCTTTTTTGTGACTATTAACTGAGACTGTGTGTTCTGCCATCCAGGAAGTAGATTAATTCCCAGATAGTGGTCTTGTTTTCTTCCTTTCATGGTGTGAAAGTACTGTTTTCATGGGTTAATTATCTGCATGTAGCAAGGAACACAGGTCAGGGATCTGTGCTGATAGTCTGAATAAAAGTGAATTTTCTAAGTAATTGCTGAGAAAAGTCAGGAGTTAAGAAAACAAACTGGACTTTGGGCTCATGCAGACCATAATCACTCCTCTCCTCCCTTCTGAGATGCTACTTTATTAAAAAAAATATAAGCTAGTACTAATAAGCAGACCCTCCTTGATGTCAAGAGACATGGAAGGACCATAGGACATAAAGAACATCATCTTTCCCTTCCTACTGTTTGAGCTGCAATCATTTGTTGTGGCTATGAGTGAGCAGATCTCTCAGAAAATGAACGAGCTACTGTCTTGTTAAGCATGGTAGAATTTAATGGAAATGTGTTCTTAATTTCTGGGACCCCATTTTTTATTTCCTCTCCTATACTTGCTAAGGAATTGTTTGTTAACTTGCTAGTCATGCAGGGGTGCATCATAGAAGGGGGAGTGAGATGTCTGATGAAGGACACAGTTCTGACATCTCTATGTTTATAATAGGAATTGTTTTCCATGCTAGTATCCTATTCCAACATATTTGCTACTTAGAAGCAAGTACACAACACCTTGTTTTGGTTTGCTTTTTACATCGTTGCCAAAACTCTGTGTGTCAGAGCACGTGGATCAGAGTCGTCTTAGAATTGGCTTGTTCATTACCAATTAAAACAAGAAACGATAGTGCTTTTGCTCTGTTTTAAGGTGGCATCTCTGAGAAATGACTTTTCAAATACTGTTTTAAACAGTTCAATCTTTTGATGAGAACTCTAAGGCTGAAAGTAGTATGTTAATTAGTAGAGCAGCAAATCAATAAACGTATCACAGTTGCCTCATCTACTGTCCAAATAAATGACTTCAGTATTTTACATCTGCTTTTCCCTTCTTTACCTCTCACAAACACACCCCCAGGATAAAGAATTTAAGATCTTCGCTTCACTTGCAGCTGTACGAAGGACAAATTAGAAACTGCTACTTTCTGTGAATACAACAGACTGATGTATTAAGATTTTTTTTCTGAAAATGGCTTTTATTGGTACAGCCAGATAAAGTAATTTATTTTAGATCCATCTGTGCAAATAGGTCCTGTTGAAAAGGCTGACTGCTAAGACTGTTTGGCTCTCAGAATGAATCTTCCTTTTGAAAAGTGTTTAAAGATTTTAAGCTTAGCCCTAGACATCAATTTCCAAAAGCTTTTGGACTTCAAACAATGAGCTTAACTAGCCTCTAGAATAACATGAAAGGTAGTACAATGTCCAGAACATCTATTGAAAAAACCTCTAATATCTCTAAGTGCCCAATTTATCTCTGGATTTAACTTTAAAACTGATGGAATTTTTAAATGAGGAAAGAGTTCTTCTAAAATATAATGATAAGCTGCTCTAAAACACTGTTCTGAGCCGACTGGGACAGATTTAGTTTCTTACATACCTATTTGCAGTAAGATATGCTGCTTGAGGGGATGATTTACTGTTTCTGTCAAAAGGAGCTGCAGTTCCTCTTGCAAAATTGGTAGAGGCTGAGTCTAAAGGGATTAGCAGATTTTAAGTTTAAGCTTTTTAGTGTGTCATTTGGTTAATTTATGGTACTTCTTTTAGTGGCTGTGGAAATGGTCTGCTTTCTAATATGGTACCACTGATAGTTTTATAGGGAATTTTAATTGCTTTACAGTTAGCATTTTTAACTCTCTTCTAACCCCCTTCTTTGTTCTTTCCTTTCCAGAAGTGAGGGCTCCAGCTGTTCAACTCTGATATATCTACTTTCTCCTTACTTGTGTTCTTAATTGTAACACACATACATTTTAGACGCGGATGGGAGCAAGCTGGTTTGTCAGAGAAATGGCAGATGTCTTCCTCACTCAAATGTCTCCACTACAATAATAAGGAGACCACAGAGGACTTACCAAGATGCAGCCTTGTCCACACAGACATGGCAGTTGTCAGGTTTTCATACCATTTTAATTTGCACTAAGAGAAAAATGAAAGAAACAAGCTTTTCTTCATTTATTACAACAGTTCTTCAGTCAAATTTGCTCTTCTGTGATGATTGTTTAATCTAACGTGGTTTAAATGGTTTTGAGCTTCTGGGTGTGTCTTAAATTAAAGTTATTCCATGATGGTTGCATAACCTGGCACGAGACACTGGAGGATATAAAAATCCTGAACCATTTTCCTTCCCCTGTAGTTTCTCAAAATAGCCTTCTTGGGTGCTCAGCTCTTCCCCTGGGAAGTTCTGGTTTTATAAATGGGGGTGTGTGTGCAAAAGTCCTCTCTGGGGGTACAATGTCTAGAACTTCATGTCTAAGAACCTCAGGTTAGGAGACTGAACCTTGTAGTTCAACAGGACTATGAAGTTGGTCACTACTAAAACAAACCAACATCAATCTCTAAAGCCTTCTTTCTTTGCTCAGCAGCATTAGACTAGGTTGGTGTAGCTTGCAAAAAATGACCCAAACTGCCTGCTTCTAGAACTATGGCTTCCATGGTTCAGGGGTTTTTTGGTAGTGTTTTTTTACTACTTTGTTTGGTACTTCTGACAGAGTGTATCTGACCTCATTGTCTCACTTCTGGGTAAGTCCTCTCAGTATTTCTTCAAAGCTAGTTAAGGTGGCCTGGTTGGTTTTTTGTGGGTTTGGAGTTTGCGGGGGGGGAGGTTCCCCCTAGAGAATTTGACCTGTGTTCCTTCTGTTTCTTAGTGTAAAATGACAGTCTTCCAGCATTGGTTTGTTTCAGCTGTTTTCTGTTTCGACTTTTAAAGAGCAAGTGATGTATTTAGCCTTTCACTGGCTTTCATTCAGCTCTTGGCATAGGTGTGCTTTCTAGGTTTTTTTAAACCCAACTAAGACATGAATGTTACATCTACATATGATCACTGAAAGAAAAGAAAAAACTTTGGAAAATGAACTGATTTTTTTTCAAGTAATCAGTTTAAAATAGAAAATTTTTTCACTACTCTTTCTTCTGTCATGATCTACTTTGGTAGATAAAATCTGGATCTGTCACCTTTCCATCTGAAGCATCCGTATACAAATGTATCTATTCATGATGTCTCTGAATGGAATTTTTCCAATAACTATTTGATGGTGTCCATCATAAATTTTGTTGTCAGCTGCGTATCAGTCACTGAACAGAAAATGGAGCCCTTCCTGCTGGGAAGGGTGGTTGCCTGTGTCCTGGTTTTGGCTGGGATAGAGTTAATTATCTTTCTAGTAGCTGGTATAGTGTTATGTTTTGGATTCAGTATGAGAAGAATGTTGATAACACACTGATGTTTTCAGTTGTTGCTAAGTAGTGTTTAGACTAAGTCAAGGATTTTTCAGCTTCTCATGCCCAGCCAGCAAGAAGGCTGGAGGGGCACCAGAAGTTGGGAGGTGACACAGCCAGGGCAGCTGGCCCAAACTGGCTAAAGGGATATTCCATACCATGTGACATCATGCCCAGTATATAAACTGGGGGGAGTTGGCCTGGGAGGGGGGGGAAATCACTGCTCGGGCACTAACTGGGCATCAGCGGGCGAGTGGTGAGCAATTGCATTGTGCATCACTCGTTTTGTATATTCCAATTCTTTTATTAGTATTGTCATGTTATTATTATCATTATTATTTTTTTCCTTTCTATTCTATTAAACTGTTCTTATCAGAACCCACGAGTTTTACCTTTTTCCTTCTGATTGTCTCCCCCATCCCACTGTGTGGGTGGGAAGTGAGTGAGTGGCTGCGTGGTGCTTAGTTGCTGGCTGGGGTTAAACCATGACAGCCTGTTACAACCCTCTTGTCCCTCCCAGTCCTTTGGGCTATTGATCAGTGCTAGAAAGGTGGTATTTTGAGGTGTTTGGTATTTTACAACTTGTATTGTTTCTCAGGACCACCCTACCTAGCCCCTTTCTGGGATTAAAAAGATGGTGTTCTGAATCCCATTTTTCTTTGGGAATGTTACAGAGCTGTTTCTACGACCATGCTGGCATCAAATACCTGCATCTCTCCTTATCACAGAAGGTTGTTAGTGAAATTAATTTCCTTCTCATAGTCTCCAATTAAAATACAGTTTATCATGATATACTTTATTGTGACTTACATGAAAAGACTTTAATGCATTATTTTTCAGCAGTGAAAATGCTATTTGTAAGGCTCTGGGTGATTTAATGTGGCACTGCTTATACATATGGGAGGAGAAAGCAAATTCTTGATCAGTTGATGGATTATTTCTAAATTGTCTTTGTCCTTAATGTTACAGTTGCTAATAATAATTTATAATGCTTGACCGTTTTCTCGTCCTTTATGAACAGATTTTTAAAATTGCTGTATTTGGATCTTCTTTCCCAAAACCTGTTGTTTGTTAGGTTTTTAGCATTTTTATTGTCTTGTTCTGTTCTACAGATAGACACAGTGTCATGATATGAGGGATAACCTTGATTGCTCCAGTGTCACTGGTGACCGTGAATATATTTGTATAACCTGAGGACACCTCAGTGTAATTACTAGCTATCAGGGAATATTACTCTGATACTCATAACAATTTCATAAATAATAAAGTTTCAAAGGATAATAGGGGCTATTTTCTATTGGGATTTTTAATCTTCTAAAACAACAAACAAGTGTGCCCTTCACAAGCACTTAAATGCATGATTGAATCTATTTTTTCAAGAAAAATAGCTAAATAAATCCCTATTTTTAAGGATATTCTCAAGTGTTGTAGATAGCAGATGTCTAAGTTTTAATATTAAGAGAATCACTGAGGTTTTGAAGACTTTGGTGCTAGTTTGACAGATGCACCTGATAATCCCAAATCAATTTCTGTCAGATTAGAATAATTTGACAGGTTTAGATGTTGATGGGGGGGGTGGGACCATTTTGTTGCAGTTATTCTGCCCAGCTATTCTAATTAATTTCCACTTAATTTAAAGAAATTACTTACTGTATCTGATAATGAGTTAATTTGTAATTCAATTAGCAGCACCATTTGCAAGCCTTTAATGTTAACAAAAACACCTGCTGAACTGCTCAGCCTGCATTATACCTGGGAGATGGCAAGATGAATCTTCCTCCCCTGGCATGCCAGGGCAGGCAAGGCCAGGTCACACCACTGCCCACAAAGATGCACCTGTCTCTAATACCAGTAAAATTTTACTCCTTATAAGTAGCTGTCAAATGGTGGCTAGGATGGGTTTTTTCATGCAATGTTTTCTTATTTGGGTCATGACATAAGTATTGAGCTTTCAGTTACTGTATGAGAGAAGTATACAGTATAGGACAACCTGTTCAGCCTCTTGCAATCAAACAGTGTCCTTGTGGATGGATTGTTTCAACCCAGCTGTTAGCAAGGAGGTGCTCTCCTCTCCCGCAATACTAAAATATCATGCTGTTGTGTGTCTTGTCTGTGTGTTGTGTCCCCCACCTCACGCTGTGGAGATTTCTGGTAGCCATTTAGCAAAGCAGTTAGGTCTATGTTTAGTTTTATTGTCTATAGTGCCACTGAAAAGGGAAAGATGCACCATAGAGTTTTGATTGTTAGCAATGCCCTGAAAGTTCTTTTTTTGGAAAATTTTAAATAAGGTGAATTTATTGGACAAATAGATCTTTTCAACTGTAATCTTGGCTAAACTGGAAGAGAAATTATGTTGTAGTAAGTGCTCTCCCTGATATAACTTACACAGTATATGTTACTATAATTTTTGTTACTTTAAACAGAAAAGAAAGGTTTTGTTTTGAAAAGCTTGTAATGAGAATACTGACAAAGAACAGCTCCATCTTAAAACAATAACAACAAAAACCCCAAAACAAAAAAGCCCCAATCAAACAAAAAAACCACCAAGTCGCTTCTGTTATGGAGGAAATAGTCTGCAGATCAGTCACTTTCTAAAACTGTTTTACACCTGGTTGCACTCATTAATTGAAAATACGAAGCACGCTCCTTAGCTGTGTTAAGCTATAATGGAGTGAAGAAGGTAGATGTGAAGTCATCTACTCAAAATGCTTACACAAAGGACAAGTCCCTTGGTAAATAGAATTTTTTTTGGTAGGTATGATAGTATGATCTAAAATGAGGATAACAACATAACCAGAGTAGAAGAAGCAGGTCTGCATAAAAGTGGCACAACAGGAAGGGTGACATAGGGTATCATAACATTTAGTTCACTGGGAAAGGAAAGGACAGAGGAGGGAAAAGAGATCAAGTGTCTGTATTTCCTACTAGACTGTGACTCAGGATGGGATTTGAGCCAAACGACCAGATTTAATGCTTCTAATCACTTTTTTCCTTCTAAGGTTCTTTTTTTCCCTTCATGACTAGCACTATTTAAAAAAGACCTAACAGGCCAACGTTCATCTCAATTATTCTCTTTCAGGTTTGTGGGCGCTCACAATGCCAAGTATTCAAGGCAATCCAAATTTCCCTGCCGTTGGCAAAGGGAATTAGATGCTTGCCCCTAACACACAGCCTATGTGCTGTATGTCCACAGCCCCATTTAAGTAAGGGTGACAATGTTAAAGTGAGGTTATAGCTTCTGAGTTTTTTAGATATTTAGGATCACAAATAGATTACAATAGAGGCTGGTGGGAGGAAGGTAGAGAAGAACTTGACAGCCTATTGAAGACTGGTAATATATGTATCATTTTGAATAGAAGAGTTGCTGGTTCATGCAGTAGCAGGTGTACCACTGTAGTGAGTCTTAAACATACACACCTTCGGTATCTGCATTCAGAATTGCACCAGTTGTTTCTTAGAAAATTATTTTTGAATGAACATCAGTGTAAAATGACAGTCAGCTGGCTGCTGGGGTTTTTTTTGTTCGGTTTTGGAGTGTTCTAGGGACTTGGAGGTTTGTGTTGTTATGTGGTTCCCAGGAATTGAAGCTGCAGTTTAGCCAATTACTGGCTCCTGTTATTTCTTTGTCTATGTGACTGGAAGGCCCTTACTCTGTGATGTGCTTTAAGAGCTCTTTATTTGTGGCTTTTAGGAACAGGAAACAAAACCACTATAATTTTACCTCTAAAATTTACATTGGGTTAATTAAATAGACTGGGCAATATAGTTAAAAAATCATAGTCATATCTTTTTTTTGCCACTGACTTTTATGACTTGCTGTTATTTTCATATTCCTAAAAATATGGGTTCCTGAACTGGGATGCAATATTTAGAAATGTATTTCCCTTGGTATGCAACTCAGGATGACATTAGCTCTGCTAACTTAATGTTAGCTAAGAGCTCCTCTTGAACAACTTAACTCTGATCCTTAAATACTCTCTGACTTTCCAAGATTTTCTCATTTCATAGTTACAGCCAGTGGGTTTTTCTTCCATACAGCTGTATTAAACACGTAGTCTTGGATTGTTGCCAGTTTACCAGGTCACTGAACTGCCACCAGTTTACCTACATACTTTTTCATCTCACTGCCAAAATAATCTTTGTGCCCTCTGCACTTTCATAAGTTTTTCTCGCTATATGTGCTTTGTTATTGAATTACATCAAACCTGATCCCTTCAGGACTCAAGTAACATCTGGTTTGCTGATGTCAACTATGGCAGTAGCTGTAAAACTGTAAGTCTTGAAATTTAGAAAGGAACTATTTAGGCTATTACGGAGTTCATTAATATGTGCACTGTAAAGATTTTTAATTATGTTGTGAACATCTAAGTCACAGTAATACCATGGTAAAATACTAGCTTGTATCATCATTGTTGCCCTTATCAGTCAGGTCTTTGGCCTTCCGTGCTTGAAAAGCAGAGGGGGAATTCTTCCAACTCAAATTGTTATCAAATACTTTGATAATCCAGTACTAACTTTGAAGTTATTTTGTATTGTGTTTATGTCAGACTATTACTTTCACAGGATCATGGGATAATTCAGGTTCAAAGGGACCTTGACTCTAACCTCCTCCAAGCAGTGTTAGTTGTGAGGCAAGGCTGCTCAGGGCTTTAACCAGTCAGACCTTGAAAACTTTCAAGTGTGGAGACTGCACAGCCTGTCTCGGTCCCCATTCCTTTGCTTAACTGTCTTCATGGTGAAAAGATTTCTCCTCTCCCTTTCACCTTCACACAGTTTTTATGAATATTTGTAGTGTTTGAAGTTAAGGGAGTTTTTTCATACTCTTTATTAAGCTGGCCTAGCTTATTAGTTTATAAATGTTAGGAAGTGATGGAACAACATATAGTTATTAAAGCAATGCAGGATACTACTGCAAACCTGAAGTGGAAGGGTTTCATCTAAGCTTTCCGCTTTGACACGGAAAGGGGGTTTGTTGTGAAAATAGTTTCCATTCAAAACTGAAGAACTGTGGCATTTTTCAGACAAATGAAATGTTATAATATATTGTTCTGTAACAATATAATGTTCTACATCTTCAGAACAGACATCTGAATGGCTGAAGGTTGCTACTGCTGAACCTAGTTGTCACTGTGCAATGACTAGATGCTCCAAGGCTAGTTATCACAAAAAGCGTGCTGGGCTAGACAGCATTGGTTTGTGCTTCAGTTGGCAGAAAAGCTGTGCTGTCCCTGGGGACCCTGATCCAAGGCAGAAGGAAAGCCTTTCCAGAGCTGAGCTCTTTCCAGTAGAGGAAATGACATCTGCATGTATTGTTTTATACCTGTTCTGAGAGTCTCTGCTGAACAGTCTACTGTGTTGGCATCCAAGGCTGCCAACCCAGCGTACTTCACAAGCACTGCAATTTTGCTGTAATCCCTCCCATGTGATTTGAGGCACGCTCTCTGTGTGAATTACTAGGAAGAAAGACGGGAATCGCCTTGTTCTAGCAGAAGCACTTTAGGAGCAGTTACTGAGTGTGGAGGATGACACCTGCACTGGTCATAACACCCACTCTGTTCTGAAGTGCTGTCCCTTTGTCTCCCATAGCAGACTTAAGGGAGTGCTTTGTTTGGTTTATTAAACTTCATTTATCCCCCACCTCTTTCTTTAGTTCTTCTTAATCTTCTCTTCCTTCTAGTGCTGAGGAAAACAGAAGCCCACACAGGAAAATACTTGGTAGGCTATTTACTCAATAAAAGTCCAACAATGTCACTAAGAGAAGGGGAGCCAAATTCCTAACAACTTATAAATATTCATAATGATGGACTTCAAGCTGTCTTGATGACAAAATTACAGTTGCTTTTTACTGCAACTTTAGAATACTGGTGTCCATATTTAAAATACCAGCCCCACTCCAGAGCAGAAATGAGATATTTTAATGTTAGTTCTTCATTGTAGGCCTTTGTTAAGATATATGAAGTCATAGACGATGGCTGAAATGGGCCTATAGATTTGCTAGCTTGAACACTTTAAAAGTCTTGTATAAAGCCCAAAGCCTATGTTCGGAAAAGGGTGATTAAAAGCACTGTTGTTGCACTAGGTCAGGTGAAATGTCCAGCCAACTTGTGTCTTATTTCTAACAGTAGCCACTTGAGGATACTTAAGGAAAGAACATTAAAAAAGGTGTGGAGCAGAGGATGATCCTTTCCCTGGTACATCTCCAATTTAAGGACTTCCTAGGGCAGTATGCATTTTTCAGTGCTCTGGAAAATGTCAAGATGGCATACTGATGTGTATAGGCTCATTCTGATCACTAGTTAGATAAATACAGTGTTAAAATAGAACTAGTGTTTGTCATCTCTTCTACCCTAATAATTTCTCTCAAAATTTATCAGATAAACTGCATTCAATCTGGGAAATTCAGACTCATAGTTAAACTGTAAAAATCTCAAGAATGGGAATGTTCAGCTAAGGCAGGCACATACCCTAAACTCAGTCCTTTGCCAACAGTATGCATTAATTATGATTATGATTTAAGTATTTTAATATGGTCTTTGTTTGGATTAGCTGCAAAAAATACAGCTTGTTTTTGGAAGACTCATCCAATTGTTCTTTTTTTTATTGTTTCCATCACTATAGGGCAGAGTTAAGGCTGTTTGGATGCCCTCAACTGTAATTATGCAATTGCAAGCAATTTATCCAATGTTTACATGCATATAATACATTGTATATTAACTTCATTGACCCTAATGCGCTTTGGATGAGGTCCAACATAGACGTGTTGCTGAATTTGTAAAATGCTTTGGGATACTTCAGATAAAAGGCACTGTGATAAAGTGGGAGTTAGTAATTACCATAAGCACAAGGAAGTGGTTATACTTGACTCTAGCCGTTGACCCATAACTCTTGGAAAGAAATTGAAAGCTAAATGATAGATATGGCAGAACAGCATCCCATCAGAAAAGCTATGCAATTTCATAGTCTCTAATCTAACTACGCGGTTCTGAAGGCAGAAGGTGAGATATTTTCGTCTGGTTACAGTTAAAGTGCCAAGCTGTTTGGATTTTTTTCTGACTTGCTCTTTGCATGCTGAGCTATAGGCTTATCTGAAGCGTGTTGTAGCCTCTGAAGCATCAGTATGACCAGCTGCGCTGTTTTAAAGACAATGCCATTCTGCAGTGTCGTCCGTCCTTTAAGCAGTCGTAACCATCCTTTCTTTGTATTGCTTTAGTACAGTGACACACAATGCACATGAAGCACAGTCTTTGTAATCCTTCTAGTGATTTGGTATTGGCATTTACCTTCATGAAATTACTCTGCTAAGTGTCAGCAAGACTGCAGATCAACATGGTCAGATACCCAGCAGAACAGGAATTTGCAATGCTCCAAATCTCATGAAATCTGGGCATCATCCATTTGGCTGCCAGCAGTGAAACCTGGTTAGGAGAAGACAAGCAGAATGTATCCAAGAAGTTACAGTACAGTGTGTCTCAGTAAAGCCAAATTAGGAGGACTGCAAGTGGTTTTGCTAAGTGTGTGCTTGCAGGTAAGTGTAAGGAAGGTAAGTGTATTGCTTCTGAGGTAAGGAAGGAAGAGAAAACTTGACAGTCTCATTTGTATAGGAAGCAACTACTAAGTACATCTTGTCATTTTCTTGGGATTTATGTTTCTTTTTTAAAGTCATCTTTTCTGTTTTTTGAACAGAAGATTGTTCAACCCTTGTATCTTTGTATAGAAAACTATATAGAAGATGATCAGAATGCTAACTATCAATCATTGAATGTCATGATAGCATAGCCGAGAGCTTTCTCAACAGTAGAACAAACATGGAAACACTTACAGGGTCTTGCATTAAAAAAATTAAATAACTTTAAAACAACCATTGACTCTTCTATCGAAAATGGATAGTGATGAAAAGAACTTGGGCAAGAGGACATTTCTTCCAAAGACTTGAGGGGGCAGATGCTCTTTCAAATGTGAAGTATGCTACTGAAATCAGCCTATCTCCGCAAGTTCTGAAAATAAGGTCCAGAGGTGATGTATAGTTCCTGTCCCTTTTTGAAAGTATCATGCTGTCTGTGACTTAGGAACATGAATTCATTAGCAGGGTGTTGCTTGTCCCCCCTGAGGAGTGTCCCTCTTCTGCAGAGCAGTGGCAGATGCCCTTTGGATTGTTGTTCAGCTGCGGTGGTGTGGAGGGGCCTGGAAGCACCACAGACAGAAGGGGTGAACTTCCTTCCCATTTCCTGGTGCTTAAGGACTTTGCCATTTTATTGAAAATATGAATTATTATATTTCCTATATTACATAGGAAATATTTGTCATGGTGAGCAATTAGCATGTATGTCATAGCAAAGGCCACAACAAATGTATCTTTAGGAAACAGAAACCATCTCTTTCCTGGGGTGCCAGTTTTTGTGTACAAAAGCTACTCCTCACTGACGCAGAGATTCCAGTGGAAGTCTGTAAAATGCAAATATCCTTACTAGTAAAGTGGATGTCAGAACCATCTACATCATTTACAGGGCAGCTGTATTTCTGGACAGAAAAAGTCCCTGATGTATTTAAAAACAAAAAAACCCTCACAGCAAGGAGTTCAAACCCTCCTTTCCCAATGAGAAAGACGTTAAATGTGCTGTGTGGCAGTAAATATAATCTGCTTACAAAGAAGGCATATTTTTGCCAGTAAAGCAATTTATTTAGAAAAACAGACGTATCAATCTAAGGTAATTACAAATTGCAACAGGAAAATTAAAGTACGTACCTTAGAGGCACTTGTTGTGGAAGGAATTTTCAAATAGAAACATACTGGGTGGAAAAGTACAATACGTATTGTTTCTGTCCACAGTCTAGATTACTTGCTGCATTAATGTGCAGTAATATACATTTATGCACTCCTGCTAATCATATCCAGAGCCCTTCTGAAGTAAATAAAGACTCTTTCTGTTCCAGCTAGTCCTGTTGTACAAAGCATAGCACTAATCAAGCAAGTTATCAGTGTAATTAGGGAATAGAAATCACTAGGGGCATCATGCATTATGATTTGTCTGCTCTATTTTTAAGATCCTGAAATGCAAATGGGTAATAAATTGTGTTAGTGATAAATTGTTTTTACTTTATGTTGAAATTAGTATGAGACAGGCACCCAAATGACACATATTGACAGAAATCGCTGGTTTCTTTCATCCCTTCCCCCCACTCCCCATGCATGATGTGTTACTGAAGCACCTAACCCTATTTCCTTGCCAGAAAGACAAGAATGGGGCTTCTGTTAGGTCCTGTGCTATCCTAGACACAGATGCTTTTCTCTGCCTTGCAGTGCAGGGAAGGGAGGGGCAGAGGGGAGAAATTGGAGGGAGTCAGGAAAGCAGGTGCAATGGTCTGTGCAAAACACTCTGAAATGCCCACTCTGCCAGAGGATATCTCTGAGTCTGGGGGAGGGAGGGTGTCCTGAGCCTGGATACTAGAAAGTGAGAATTTGCTCATTTTACTTGACAAATTACCCGCAGGAAATCTCTGGCAGGAGCTAGAGCCTGAGCGCTGTCCTTCCTTTTAGAGCTCCAAAAGTGGTGTAGAATAAAGCATGTGACAGTGGTGACCATCAGTGCGAACTAAACAGCTATGCATGTTGGCTTGGGTGGACTGGGAGAGTGATAGTGGCTAAACTAATTGATTTAAAAAGTAGGAAGGTCATTGCACATGAGCAACATTTCTCTCTTCCACATCTGTTTGCCTGAGCCATTCATGTTTCAGCTAAAGCACAGATTTAAATTACCAAAATTATTTGTTGTGGCTTCTTCTGTGTTTCTGTTTATAACCTTAGAAAACTCTTGTTACAAAACCACTTCTATGTCATTTGGGAGGATGCAGAACCACATCTTCTGGAAATCAGTAACCAAAGATGGTCCATGCATGTAGGAACAAAGGAGATGTGGTCTGAACCGAGAGGAAAGCTCAAATAGTTGATTTGTTTTTAAAGCAGCAGTTACTTAATGGAGAAATTTAATCAAACATCCTTAGTTCCTCAGGCAAGTCAGTGCACAGCTATGATGGAAAGATGCCACACAGGAGGATAGGAGGTCCCTTACCACAGTCTGAGAGGAAAGCACTTGTACAAGCAGAGAAGGATCTGGCCCACAGTACTTGTAACTTCTGATTTTGTTTATCATAATATATAATTTGTTTTCCATGAAGTAATAGAAATGGTATCAAGTGACAGGCGACCACTAACAGTTTAATCCAAATGTTGGTATTCAAGATGCAGAGTGAACAGGTAGTGAAGAGCTTCATCGCTGTAGAGAGAGGGAGAAATTTCTTTTCCAAATGTGAATAATTTCAAAGACTGAACACATCTCACATGTTCCTACATGTAGGAAAATAACCTAAATGTATTTGAAAGCACTTCATTTTCTCTGAATTATTTGCTTATCTCCAAGTGATATAAACCAAGCACATGTGGGGTCTTTCTGGGAGGTGAAGAATTGGTGTCTGTGTGTCATAAATAGCTCTCTCCAAATATGTAGGCCTAGCAGCTCTGTATAAAGAGTAGTTGTTAAAGGGTACACAGGTGGATGCAGACAGCAGGAATTTATCCACAGTTAGCTCGGAAAGAAAACTGTCTTTCCACGTGTGTATTGACCAGCGCATCCCAGGAGTATCTGCTGTCAGGTAATCTATTGATTGCAGATGGATTGTTGCAGGAAATAGGAGAAGTTATTGGTCAAAATATGGTTCTTTTAAGAAGATACCAGCAACTGGAGCTGCTCAGAATTATTAACTGCTAATAAATTAGCTGACATGTTTGATCATCTCCCTCCTCCCTTTCCTCAGACAGCCCGATTCCTGAAAAGACGTGGTGATCAGATCTGTTTTTTTCAGTGTTTGAATAAAGTAGGTTTATTTTTTTTTCAGCCTTTCAGTAGTAGATAAATCAATAATTGTAATCCTGAGGGGCAAGGAGGAAACATTTCCAACTGGCTGTGAGTCTTGAGCGCACAGCTTGTGGGAATCACCTGCTGAGAAAGGGATGTGCAGGTAAAATATATTCAGGCTGCAGTGAAAGAGAAATGTGAGCAATGAAACTAAACTTAGCAAAGAAGTCAGTGGAAACCAGAAAGGAGTAAGGGCTGCAGATATTAGGTAGACTGAACGAGCCAAAGGATGCTATTGGTCCATGGCTGCTCTCCCTCTACATTTGTTGTGTCTGCTGGTCTTTGGACACATGTATTTTATGGGGGTTTTGCATTCATTTTCTTTTAAGGCTATTTTCAAAATAAAAAGCCTACATTTTGTTAAAATGAAAGGAAGTACAAATATTGTTGGGGGTTTTGATATGGCAGGGGTTTTGATATGGCAGTGGTTTTGCTATTGGGATGCTACAATTTATAAGCAGTAACTTTTCTTGGCATCTCTTCATTGTTTGATGTTAACTAAATGAAACATTCAAATTACAAATATTAATCTGAATTACAGGTTGTCTGAAAAGAGAAGAGATTTCCACTTTCCACATAAACAACTCCTAAGAGGAATATCTTGTTTTGAGGGAGGGAAATAAAAATAAAAAAACCCAACCAAAACAACAACAACAAAAAAACCCAAACAACCCCCCCCAACAAACCCAAACCAACACAAACTAAAAACCCACCTCCAAATATTTATCCTGGAATGAATTACCAGTTGTGCTGTGACATGAACACACATCTGCAAAAAACAAATGTGTACTGAAATAAATACCACAAATGGGTATTTCTTGCAGTAGGTATGCAGTTCTATACAATGTATCTGTGAATTATCAGTGTATTGGTACTATTAATGTGTGTAGAGGAAGGTATTTATTCTAAACCAATTCATGATTTGTCAAGCATTGGGAAAACTACCCTGTTAGATTAGGTTAGCATGAAAGCCTTATTTCTGCTGCTTCACATACACATTGCACACTTGCCTCTGTGCTTTGTCTTTATTCCACAAAGCAAATAAGCCCCCAAAGCAAGCAAAGTACCTAGCTAAATGCCTTGCTGAATAGGAATCAAGATCCGGTAGGTGCCTTAAGATCCTGATTTAGCAGAACATGTAAGTAGAGACTAAAATCTGAGTGTGCTCTTAGCCTTTTGCAGAGGGATTCAGGAAAGCATGTGCTCTGAGGTCTCAGCTGAGTGAACTGCTTCAGTGCATGCTTGGTTTCCATGAGTAGTACTTCTTTCAGCATCAATAATAAAGCACTTAGAGCACTGATTAAGCAACTCGCACATTGGAGGCAAGATTAGCTTCAGCTGATCATATCTTTAGCAGCTTCTGTCTCTTTTATACCTTTCTCCACTCCTTTGAACAGTAAACAAAAAGAAGGTATATTTACAGCTCTGACAGAAATGGATTTAGGTTTCTCTGGAAATGTTACCCTCCTGTTTAGACAGGATCTGCTAGCAGCTGGGATAATCAGCAGTGTCTTCATGTGTGCTATTCTAGTCGTCAGTGTCAGAAGGTCATATTCTTCCTTCCTCTTTATTAAAAAAAGAGGGTGGGGGGAAGGAATTATATGTATTTTTAAAAACTCTTAATAACTGAAAAAATCTACTTTATGAAACATCTACTCATCAGTGCTTTATTATACAATCCAGTATGCCCATATGAAACTCCAGTGCCAAAGGAAAAATGAGATGACAAAATCCTTTCAATACAGAAACACAGCTGAACTGCAGCTCTATTGCTATGCAGAGAACCTCAGCTCTCTGTAATGTGCACTGCTATTGCAGTGATTGACATGTAGTCCCAACTGCATGCTTTGGATGGGGACCTCAACCTCCATTTGATGGTACAAGCCCAGTAATTTTGGATGAGAACGTGGTGTCATCTGAGTGCTTATTGGAATAGAATCTGCTTTGTCAAGAGTATCATGTAAAATCTGGCTGGGTTTTGGTGACACCAGTGTTTCAGTACCCTGTTGTAAGAACATTAGGTCACATCCAGGTCCTCTGGGTCCCATTTTAGTTATGAGAATAACTTCTCTCCACCTTTAATCTTCTTCCCAAATCCCATTCCTCCAGTTATCAGGTGAAAAGCAGAGACCAAGGTGCAAGGCTCATGTAGCATCCCTTTTCACGCTGGAACTCACTGATTTCTGTAGATTGCAGTTTTAATGGGTACAGGGATAGAGGCCAGCATCAGGATTCAGTGCCCTTGTTTCCCCAGGACCACCATCAGTCCATCATTTTCTTTCATGGAGTACTGCTAGTTCAAAAAAATTAAATCTAAATGGGAGAAGGGGAGGGGTAATTTTTCGTGAGTAGCTGATAGCAGTCTTTATGTACCCCAGAAAATGTCAGTTCAGACAATGTACCCAGATGAAGAAAATCAAAGTGTGCAGGTGCCATGGGTGAGTAAGTGTATTCCTTTCCACCTGCATCCAAAGAATGTGGAGCTCCATGTTCACAGGCATGAAATACAGTTGTGGTTAATGCTTACACAATATCTTGGATGCAGAAGGACAGCAATCTTTAGGTTCTGGGACACTTTAAGAAGAGACTTTTGTCGCTATGGTCTTGGAAGTTGTCTGCCTTACTTCTTGGATCCTCCCAGTGCGGTATTTCTGAACAGACACTACAGGATTTGCAAGGCAATGCAAAATGACATTGGAGATACCAGTCCCAAACAGAGACAGGTGAATGTATGATAGATACCAAAAGGTCAAATTCTGCACTGACATTTACAAAGATGTCTCTAGTGGTCTTGATATTTTTTCTATTATTCCTATGCTTACATTTTATATTCATGTTGTCCAGATCCTACAGTTTTCACCTCCAAGCACACCTCTTATTTTAACCATCTCTTTATACCTGTTCTCCCCTATGTGTGTCTATGTATTAAAATAATTGCTAGATACCTAGCTATACCTTTTATATGAAGTTATTTAGGGTTGGTCAATTGGACCACCACAAAAGCAAGAATATGTTTATAGAATATTAGCTAAACCCCTGGTTTTCTCAGAAATCAAATCCAGTAACGGTCTAGTAGATGACTTGGGAAACCTTGAAAGAGGGAAACTGGTGGGAGAGCCCTACATTCCAGGCACAGCAGCCTATCAAATGCTAACAGTCATAGGTGTGGAGCAGAGACCAGTGTGCAGGAAGAATTGCTGTAATGAGTTTAGGTTGCAATAGGAAGCAAGCATAAAAAGATGAAGAACCCTTAAGCCTAGGCTGGATGGGAGCAATTTATAAGTTCCTTGCAGGGCTTATTTTACTTAAAGGCGAACAGAAGAGGCAGGCGTATGTAGTCTCATAAGTCTCAAGTTATGGTGCTTTGTGGATACCATGTAGTTAAAAGAAATTTTGTCCCATTGCCTAACAGTAACTAGTTAAAACCAAGATTATTAACTGCAAAATAACCAGAAGACCAGGTTTATCCTTAAGTGAAGAATTTCTAAAGGCCAGGAAATAATTGGTCTGAATTCTGAAGTTTGCTCTTCTCTGGCTTTGTGAATGCATCAGTAACTTACATTCCTTACTACTGCCTGCAAATCATGGGATATGACAGCTTTGAGAATCTGCCTGTCCAGTGTGGTCTCACATTGACTGTAATTCAAAAGGTGATGTCTGAAGAACTTAAAGATGATGAAGTCTAATTTGTTTGGAAATGCTGAAGTTCTTTGTGCCCCCTCAGTTGAATGCCCTTGTTCATGCTCTAAAATACACTGTTTTAAAGTACCTGATAACATGCATTAATGTGCTGCTTCTCTTTCTTCCTGAATTTCAATCCCTACCCTGGGTTGTAAGAGGATTTTGCAAAGTAGGAGGAGTTTCAGACTTAGAACTTAGTGCTGTTTTAGATTGTGGAGGGGCACTTGCCTTGTCACAGCTTCCTAAGTGATGGGCAATTGCTTAACGCGGTTCTTTGTGCAGCCAGTATGTTGGAAGCATTACTGTCACCTCATGTATCTTCCTTTAAGTTAAATCAGAAGGACGTACTTGGCTATTACAGTCTAACATCTAAAAAATGGTGTGAACTGCTAGTGAAGTTGCATGTGAAAAAACTTCACTTAAAGGTATTTCTGTGCTTTTTTCTTCTATTGTAAGCCAGAACCCCTTACCCTCAACAAGAATGTGATAGTAAATTAAATGCATTCATAGACACTGCAGGACAAGACAATGTAACTGAAGTGGGAATCCTGTAGTGATTGCAGTGCTTGTACCAAGAAAGTCAGATTTTCTTCTTTTTCTTTTCTTTTCCACCCTTTTGTGGTTTAGTTGCTTCATCAGCAAAAACTGGGTCACACAGAGTGTTCATTTGTTTTTCAAAACAGTCTGGAGTTAACAGTGCCATAGAAACTCTTATTTTAGTAATATTGCTAATAATAAAATGATATGTGATTAAGTGCAAATTAAGTAGTAAAACTAAATAATTTAGTGAATAAAAAGAACATTAAACTGAGCAGAAGGTGATATTAGGAACATTAAACCACAGAGAAACAAGTTTTATATCAGAGTAACAAATAGGTTCTCTGATCTGAGATCTGTATCTCATAGCTTGTACTCAAAAAGCAGTTCTTCACTTGTAAGGGAAATAGATCTTTAAATACTCGGAATGCAATAGCAAGTTTCCCTTCTTGTCTGTCTGTATGAGGTGAACACAATTGGGAAAGAGATTACAGATAAATAAAGGGATATTGAAGTGTCAGTGATGACAAAGTATGATCTGATTCTGCTGTTGGGCTCTTTAAGTAGAGTGGTAAAACTGAATTTGTATGTAAAGTGACTTTCCCTTTTTGGTTCATCTCCCTTTTTAAAGCATATATGGAGAATAACTTGTTCTACTGCTGTTGCCTCTCTTCACAGGTGAGTTTTGATCAGAACTGAGCTACTGATGCCAGATAACATTTATTTTATTTCATTCAAGCTCTAGAAAATGACCACAGAAAGCTTTCCAGAAGTGGAAATAGTTACGTGATCTCTGCCAAGGAGCAAGTGTTTGCTTATCTTAGATCTGCAACCTGACATTCAGAATTAGCCCTGGGTGCTCACAAATCAGATCTCTGAGATGGTGCATCCCAATCTGTTTTTTGTTTCACCTGTGAATTGTGCAAGTGCAAACCTTTGTGTACATAGAGCAGTTTTGTAGTTTTTGTCTCTTACATCACTGGATTCTTTTTGCCATTCCCATGTTGCCTACATTTTTTCCTTTTGTGTATAATACAGCTTGCTTCAATTCTAATGTACTGGAGTTTGTGTGTTTGCTGCTGGATGAGAGATTCAATATTTCTCTAATTTTAGTTTTCCGTGGCAATTTAATGACTCCATGTCATTCTTAAATAAGACTTTATGTGGCATGACACTGCATTTACTGTAAAAGGAAGAATAGGACATGTATCACTTTTTTAATATGAAATAAAATATAAGGTAGAAAAGAAAAAAATGCAAGTTTGTTTAGATGTTTCAATGGAGTGAGCAGCAGGCTAGCTAGCTAGCTACCTGAATCAGATGAAGCTTTCCCATTGACAACGTATCAAACATAGAAGTTGTGGAACAGTATTTTAGAGGAAAAACTCTTTTTCAGATTTTAAGACGCTGAAGAATATTATTGCAGAGGATGAGATTTGCAACTAAAAGATGCTATAGTCCTGATAATGGAAAACAAAACATTGACAGTTTTATGAAGTTCAAGTAGCTGTGCATAACTGCAAACCAGATGTTACAGCCCACTTTTGATCTAGCCACTCAGCCAATATCCACATTGGGAATGAACAGCTCCTGAAAATAGATTTCAGGAGGGGAATGAGGTTCATCCATTCTCTCAGAATAAATACATTTGTCTTTGCTTGTCTCCCTCATTGCTCTCATCCTATGAACTATACGTATGAGGGCCAGATTTTTTTCTGTGCAGAGAAGCAAGACTTGTTGCTGGCTTCACTAGCTAAGAAGCTTCTGTCTGTAACAATTTCACCAACAATGAGGATGTTTATTGAGTAGATACCCACTAGAGGTTGGGCATTTCAATTACAGAACATCACTCCTTGCCAGAGCCTACCATAACAGATGTCTTATTTCCTAATACAGTACTGAATTCTCCCTGACATCTGAATTTTCATCATGGAAATGCTCTTCTGCAGATATACAGGCAAACTAAATTAATCTGCTGTGCTCTAAGTGAAAGAGAAAGGGTCTGAGCCTTTTTGTGTGTGTGTGAGATGCATAAAGCATGGCAAATAGCAAAACTCTTGATGGCTTTGTTACGGCTGTTGTTTGTTTTTTAAGTAGTAGAAAAGTATTCTGAAGACATATGGAAATGCAAAACAGGCTAAGCCATGAGAACTATCTGATGGGATATGTGATGAAAAGCAGGTGTACCGTGTAGGAGGACAATGGAATAGCCTCCAGCACTTTATTTATGAGAACATCCTTTATCTCTGCCTCTCTACAGCAGGCGCGTGGCAAAACTGTCTTTTCAAAAGTGGATCAAACAATGCTACCAACACATTCTTCTCATTTCCCATTTATCCTTCCACATCTGTCATACAACCCATTTATTTTAGGCTCCAAGGAAAGTTGAGAAATTAAATTTTCTGCCAACTTGATTTCAATGGCATCTTCTTTTGCTTCAGATTAATTGGTGCACATAGTGTAACATTTTTAAATAAGCTGTTATCTAATGCAGTGAAAGCAATGGAGAGGCAAGGGGATACCCTTTAGTAACAGTACAGCTGCTACCTTATATGAATGCTGTGGATTATCAAATGTGACTTCTGGTCTTCAGGTTCTCTTCAGGAAAGATCTATTGGTGACAGTCCCAAGAACAACTCAATTCAATAGATGTGGGCACAGAAACATAACATCTCTTTGTACTAAAATACTCTGCCTAGAGTCATCAAATACTGCTTAGGTGGCCTGTGCACTCATAGGGTATTTCCTCATGTCATGGGCATGCTGAGATGCATCTAGGAACCGAGTTGAGACCTGGGTTGTCCTTTCCTGAAGCCATTCAAGCAGCCTCCTGCATTTTCCCTGTCCTACACTATTTTGAATAGAAGCATATTACAGAGAAGCATCAGCTTCTGTTTACTTGATGGTGAAGAGAAACAGCCGTTAGTTGGACATTTTCCCTCAAAAAAGAAACAATCTCTTGTTTCAAATCCCAATGAGACCGGCCTTGCTATTATTTGATCCTTTTGTCAAAACCTCAGTTATCATGTCTCTAGGAAGAAAAATGAGGAGGAGTGGGTACAGAGAAGGGGACAAGTAATGATGAGGGAAGAGCTAGAAATCAGAGTCCACAGAAATGTGGCAGTTTAGGTTCATCCAGTTCTGCATTTAGGTCTATCTCTATTCTCACTGAAATCAGTGGCATGACTCCCACTTCCTGCAATGGGGTAAGAATGAATGCTGAACCTACAGAGCTGTCTGTTTTTTGAAGATACTTGTTCTGGAGATGAAGAGAAATGGAAAATCATCAAACACACTGTCAGCAATTGTGTAATTGACTATTTGACCGCTGCTGCATGATAGCTGCAGACAAGAGCATTGGGCCTTTAGCTTGGTGTATGTCAAACATTACTCTTCTGCATGCAGCTTTGTAAAGATGTGGAACAGACTTTCCAAGACAAATGTGCAAAAAGAAACAGAGTAACTGGGATCAGCTGTAGCCATGAATTTTATGAATGGTTTGCTGGAAAGAGCATTAAATGTTAACTTTGGTCCAAATACGAGGTCTGCATTGTTTCTGTTCCAAGCCCGCAGATGGGTAATTCACTATGCAAGAGGTTTTCATGGCCAACATTTCAAGCCATCCTATTTGCCTTGGAACAGCTTTCCTTAAAAAGATAAAGATCTTAACTTTTTGTATTGGGAAGTTTTTATTTCTTTTGGATAGAGTGTAAAGAGAGGAACCAAAGGAGAAAAACTGCCTGAGGGTTCCCCCCCCACCCCCCCGCCCTTAAGTGAGCGAGGTAACACAGGAATCTTTCATTAAACTGGAAAGTGACAACTGAAGGTTGGATGGGAATGCTTCTTTCATAAAATGTGTGCTAAGCTCTGGAGGTCAATGCCGCAAGATGTCATCCTAGCTAGAAATTTAGTAAGAGCCAGGAAAGTGGCTGAAGTATTAATAAATTTTGAAATACTTATTTAAAAAAGACAGCTTTAGAAGACATTTAAGGCTTTGTGGTATAAGCTCATTCCTAGACCATAGTGAGAGAACTTCTCCTTGTATCATTCCTGCTTCTCTCTTTACTTCCCGTCTTCCTTCCGTCAGTGGCCATTGTCCAGCTGGCATACTGAAACACAAAACTCTAAACCAAAGAAGTACTCTGTTTTTTCCCATTTCAGACAAACTGAGCCTGCTCATCATGAACAACAGTGTCAAACACATTGCTCATGAAACGATGTTAAAGTATTACTCCACATTTGCCATAAAACAAGCTATGAGTTAATGGTCCTAGGTGTCCACCTTCTATTTTCTACTGATTTCTGTTTGTGTTTAGCAGACAATGAAAGCAGCATGTTGGTGAGGATCCTTTTGGTAAAATCCATTGCACTGACTTATGGCAACTGTCTGGCTAGAAAGATTCTACCTTAGCATGCCTGACGATGCTTCCCTCATTTTATGCTGGTCTTTCTTGTAATTGGGCAAATGAGCCTTCCTAAAGAAAGATGCTTTACCTGATGCTTAAACAACTGTGAAGCTGATGAGGACTTCTCATGTGTCTGTTCAATATCTGCGTGCATGCCCACATGCATACTGCTTTTTAGATCTTAAAATGCAATCTCACTCTAGGGAATGTTTTCCTTTCTCCCAGATGGAAGCTTTAAAATATCTGTATTTAAATAAATGTAAAAAACTCTGCTAATTAGTTCACAATAATAAATTTTAAATTTTAATTTTGTCACCCATGTCCACTTAACATTGTGGATAATGAAGACAGGTGATGTGAGCAGCACTAAAATTTCTATCTAATCAACACCAAGATGAGATCTATGCTTGTAAGAGTGAGGTGACACAACAGTGTAACCACACACATGATACCCTAAGCATTTTTCCCCCAAAACTGCAAATGTATTTTCAACAAAAAGGCTAATATTTTGCCTTCTATTTTGTCCCACAAGCATGACTGGTAAAGTTTAGAGGTTGCTTGCCCCTTTCAGCTGTAGCCTTGAAATATGAAAATGCAACATTGCCATGGTAACAAGCTGCTTCTACCATCCATAAAAATAAAGGGCCAGCTATTTGTTTGCAATGATAACATCTTATGTTTAACTGCCTTGAGCAGTGCTGACAGGGTCAATCCTTGTTACAGTAGTCAGTTCTTCTTGGTCAAACAAAGAAAAACACCTACTAAAACTGACTGTGATGGACACAATCATAACATTAACTGATTTTTTTTAATGCTGTAAACAATTAAATGGGTAAAGTACCCTTGTGCCCCCCTCCCATGCGAGGTCATGTTGGTTTCTTGTTTGGAGAAACATATGATGGTAAGTTTAAGGTATTTGGGTTTTTTTAAATAAGGTTTCACTCCAAAGTGCTTTACTGTCTAAGATGGAAATGCCCCAGTGAGACACAATCTGGTGAGAAATACCAGAGACTCCCATCTAAGACCCTTCATAGCAGTGGAACTAAAATACAGTCATTACAAAACCATACACAGCCCCCTGGCCTAAAAGATCATTTCATTGTGTCCTCTGCTAGGATTTCTGGCAACGTTCGTGTTGACCTTCCTGCTGCTGTACCCAAATGCCTCACGCATGCCCTCTTGAAGGACAACACTATTCTCCTCAATATACAGTTGAAAAATGAAACACAGAAATGGTGAATGGGAGTATTTTTACACAAATGTATTCTGCATTTAGAGCAGATTGTGCCAGAAATTACAGGTAAATACTCTTGTACTCCTAGAGTCAGTAAATGCAATCTTGTAATTAGTGCAATGAATTATACTTAGGCATTATATTTTGCTTTTTTTTAGCATTATTATTTTTTTTATGTTCCATTTGTTTGGGACTAATTTCAAGTCTTCCTTATTCTGAAATGCCTGCTAGTTATTCTGTCCATCATTCAGGTGAACTTGGGTACATCAGGCTTAAAACTTGGTCCTCCTCAGCAGAGACACTGCTTGGGATGTGGATGCTTTGAAAAGGTTGTCTGGAGTGATAACGCTTTGGAGCTTGAGCGTACATCAATACCTATTGGAATCTCTGTGTATTGCTCTTAAAACATAAATCATGTGTAGACATCTAGAGCTTGGGACAGACTCATTAAATCAAAATAATTACACTTAATGCTAAATATTCATTACAGGGCCTGACACTGTGGTAAAATGTAAAGAATCTATACTTCCAAAGTGTACCAAATGTTCCAGTAATGTTCCAAAATGCACATGTTGCCAACATGTCCATATTTCACAGTGAAAGCTAAGCCTTGCTGAAGGTCTGAGGGGCATGAAACCATTTTACTCATTGGCTAATAGCAGGCTACATCCACTGACAAGTCAGGCCATTGATACACAGCATGCAGTGATAGCTGTGACCACAAATGGACAAAAAAATATAGGTTTAAATAACTTATATGGTTTTTTGCGCTCATGGTGTACAAGCATTATCTTGTGCAAAGGTTATTCAGGGCCATCCCATCCCTTTCTGCATTTTGCTTAATTGGACTCCAAAAGCATTCAATAGATAAAAAGGTGCTTCTGCAAGCACATTTGAATTGAGGTCTTTGAGTTTTCAGAGAATTTTCTCCTCCCTTCACCAGTTTATAACAGAAAGCACCTGGGGAGCACTTTTCATTCCTCTAGCCAGATCTTGTGGGCTTGATCAGTAGCAGGAGGATAAGTCAGACAGTGTCTCTTCACGTTCATGATCAGTTCCCTTTGAAGAAATCTTGCGGTGCTGTCCTGAGGTGATGGGAGTCCTTAGGAAACCTATCTTCCTATCACTTTTAACAGACCAAAGGAAATAACTGGTTTGCAATGGTTGCCAACAGTGCAAATGCTGTGAGGGGGTTGTTGTGTGGTTCTCAGCTAAGTGATGACTCCATGGGACTTCCTTTACTGATTCTGAATACGCCCAGGGCAGCTTCGTACTCCTTCATGGCATGTCCTCTGCGTGTGCTCTGTTCAAGATAGCTGAGATTGTATCACTGCTAAAAAAACCCTGTAATTTCTTAAGTAGCAGGACTGTGGATATGTGACATAGGTCCACCCTTGTGCATGTGATCTGTGCATCTCTTCTGCACTGACTGAGGGATTGTCAGGGGATTCTTAATTGTTAATATTGTTGGATGTTTTCTTCAATGCTTGTTTGAATGGAAAAGTTGACCAATCATCGTCTTTTCTTGATGTGAATGTTTTAAATAATGTTGGTTACCTTCTGCCTCCTTGCTTTCTTACCTTACTAATTAAAAGTATGTCTTTTCTCCAGTAGTCAACATTGACATGACATATCTAGATATAATTTTTGCCTTTGAATCTAATAACTATTCAAAGAAAACTGCTCATTGCTGCGTATGCTACTTCCTAGGACTTTACCATCATTATTAGGGTAGAATCTAACTGTTTCTTTATGTTTTTCATGAGTGGAGGAGGCTTGCAGAAGTTTGATCAAAAGTAGTGTAAGATTCAGGTGTTTGTTCTTGGTGTCCTCAATTTCATCTCCACTCAGCAATAATAGGACAAATGACTCTCCAATAGGACACCGACACTCCCAGTTGATCAGCTTTCTGGTGACAAAATACTTAGTGAGCTTACTTGGAAAGCAGTATGTGTGATGTATGAGGCTCTTGCCTCTGGCAGTTATACTTTGAGTCCTGCTTACTTCAGTACCAAGGTTTGGCTTTGTAAAATTTGTCCTCCTCTACCCCCTCCCCATTTTTTCTCCCCTCCTTTTTTTTTTTTTTTTTGAGGCAGTGGCAAAATTTGTAAAATGACTGAACAGTAGAAACTACAAGAAGAAAGCTGTTAATCTTTATAGATCAGTCCTGAGAATTTGAGGTAGGTTTAATCACCCTTTAAATGAAAATATTGTGCACTTCTGTGTGATTCATGCTCTTGTTAAAGTTTTGCTGTGAAACTCCAGCAGACTTCAAAGGTGAAGGTCAGGCCAGCTACAACAGGTAGAGGGGTGTGTTTATCTTGAACATTTCTCACTGTGGAGGAGAAGAGAAAGGAAAAGGGAGAATGACCTTTCCAATCGTATCTTGGGCTTTACTTCTTGGAGACAGAATGTAACAAAAAAAAAAAGAAAAAGAAAAAAAGAGACATTTAGTTTTGCCAAAGAACATTATTAGAATTAAAATAGGCAAAACTCAATAGACAAATTATCTTCCTGTAACTAGTCAGTTACATGTGTAAATTCAGATCAAATCACACTTTTCTCAGGGCAGCACCATGGTATGTGACAGTGTAAAATAATTTTGCTATTTAGATCATATTATTGAAAATAGAGGAGGTTTTCAGATTGTGATTAAGCAAAGCCTTGGGGATCCCTTTGTGCTTTTGGGGCACAGTGGCTTTTTGCCTGGAGGTCCTGTTCCTCTGCTTTAGAAGCCCAGGGCTGTGCAGATTCCCCCTCCCTGCCTGGTACTGCTGCGTTAAAACAAAAAGGGAAAAAAGGTAATGAAAGATTTTTTTTTTGGGGGGGGGGGGGGGGGCAAATGCAAAAATGGGTTTCCTGTCCATGTAAAACAAGTAATAATTTATGGACTTTTAACTGGGCTGGCCCTCATTACATAGTAGTAAATGTTGATGCTAGTATCTTACTGTTGGCTTACGTTTTAAAGCTGTTCACATTTAATTGTAGGGTACCATTTAGAAGGGAAACTCTCTTCAAAGACCACACATGCATTACTGGAAAGGATATTGTGGTGTGAGAGAGATCCAGTGGTAGGCATCCAATGGTTTGCTTCTACCTGAACTTAATGGATGATAATGCATCTTTTATGTCATGTATAATGATAAATTTACTACACTAATAAGTCCATATGCCATAATAATAGACCGCTGCTCCAGTAAGTTCCTCTTTTATATGAAGAATTGCTTGTGTATTGAGAAGAGGTTGACAGGTAAATTGCTGGATGCTACCATCTTTGGTTCAGTGATGAACTATGTCTCCAACAAAAACTATTAAATCAAAGTCTGTTAATGAAAGCAGGAGAGAAAACAAGAAATTAGGTAAGGAGGATAATCACTTAAATTCTCTGAAAGTAAACATACAGAGAATAGGGACTACTATAAAGAATTGCTCTGCTGGACTGCTGATCTGCAAAACAATTTTTAAACTGTTTTGCAAAAGAAAATATTAAGATATTTATTTCAAATAATTTGTGTGCAGGTAATACACCTCCAAGGCATTCTGTTGGTAGTAGGCAGCTACTAATCCTTTAGTTTTTCTTAATACCTCAGTATTCAAAATATATGTGCAACTATATATTCAAAATATATTGAACTCTAATCAAACAAGATATTCAAATAGTCTGTGTTTTTACAAATTCAGAATTAACTGGAAAAAAATCTCACAAACATAAGATTTCCATCAGTCCCTCCTTTCTCACCCCATCTCCCTTCCTCCCTCCTATTCTCATCCTTCCTCTTGTTTCCATCCCCAGTATGCAGTGTGGCCCCAGCAAAATATGTTCCAGAAGGAGCTAAAACAACCTCTTTTCCATACTTTTGTTAAAAGAAGCTATTATTTTACAATAGAAATTGTGTGGTTCTGTTTTACAGTATGTTAGAAATGCTTTTTCCTCATGCAGATTTAGAGGGAATTTTTTTTTTTTTTTTTTTTTTTTAGGATAATAAAGATTACCTGTCCTATACAAGCAGAGCTGAAAGCAATGCAATTTTCAGGGCTGCTGAAAAAATAAAATCACTGAATATGTACATTGCATTTTGTCCAGGTAATTTGTCTGGCAAGCAGTGGAGGTGGTAGATGGAAAGTGGTGGTTGGATTCTTCAGCTGCGTTAAAAAAGTTGAGATTCTTCAGTTGCATGTGTGTGTGTTTTGAGGGTAAGAGTTTTTGTGGGAATAGAAATTGGTTTTGGTTCATTATGGCAAAGGGGGAGCTGAAATTAATGTCAAGTTCCTGCTATATCAGCACAGTGCACTACTTGGGAGAAGAAATTTCATGGCAGTAGTGACCAAAATGGGTTTTAAGTAAGTCAGCTGGTGAGGTGTTGATATGTTACCCATGTCTAACACTTAAACACACTAATATGTTTATTTGAAATGTAGATGTAACATCTACAAGACCATGTCAGTCAGAGGTAATAGCATGCATTACTCTAAAAAGAAAAGAAAGAGTGTATATAATGATCATCACTGCACACTGATTATTTGAGAATCTGTTGTGAGAGCAAATCTTGTGAAATCTTCTATAAGTGTTAGTGAAGATAGTGACCAGAAGTGGGGTATTGTGAGGGGAGAGGAATGAGTGGGGTAATATGGAGTATTCTAAAAGGCCCATTTCTGAATATATATTTATCACTTGCATTTCTCCTGTGCCTGTAAATTATCTTTGAAACCTATACCTAGCTGCTGCAGTCCATATATAACACACATATACATAGCTCTTCCAAAAATATTCTTTTGTTCTTTTCTTTTTCTTACTTTTGGTATTAAACTGATGTAAAATTCCCAGAAGAATTTTGGGATAGATGTCCAATCACTCAAAGCAGTGATAAGAAAACTATCTCTTTAAACTGATTACTTTTGTATCCTTGAGCACCAGGCACACACATGCTAAGCATAAATAGTGGCCATCTGCACTTTGCAAGAATTTTAAAATAAATAAATAAATAATAGTTTAAAAAAAAACTTTCACTGTTAAATATTTCCCATTGTCTTCTGAGATAAATTACTTGCTGACAGATCATCTGGCACATTCCTAAGTAATATTTCTAACCTACTTCATTGATTACAATGAAATTCAGTGGAAAAACAGCCTGGAAATGGGCAGTTCACTGAATTTCTGTAGCAGGACACTTGCATATAAGGCATTGGCATACAAGAATCCCTAGCCAGTTCTGGGGATCCCCTTTTTCTGCCATACATTTACACACAAGAGAGCTGCTGCCTCACACAACTCATGATCTGAATGTCAAACATTTCTTGAGTGAACCAGAGGGATTAAGTGATATGATGGAAATTGATCATAAATATTTTGCACTTAAATCAATGCCTGAGCTCTAGGGTTTTCTAACTAGTTCTTAATAATTTAAAGGCCCAGTTTAGTTTCATGTCTGTCGAAAATAGACAATGGATCACTATTAGTGACCATTTGGGCCACAAGGAGTTCACAAACCTAGACATGGCTTCCCACATAGGGTTAGTTATAGAAGAGCAAAGCTTTCCAAAAGAGGATTGCAAAGGGACATTCATGTGTGCTGCTGAATTGCAAAATGCAAACCCTGGAAAGTTATTGTTTAAGCAAGAACATCTTCTAAACACTCAACAGTTAAAAATAAAACTAAAAAATCTGACTTCAGTAGCAAGAATAACATGGGGCACTCCCTTAAAATGGGTCAGTAGGGCAGCTGGAGGAGGGGGAGGTGCTGGCAAACAAAGGTGTGTTTACTTTTTGAAGGTAATTCTCCACCAAGTAGGTGAAGGACCTCTGTAAGAGACACAAGGTGATCCTCCGCAGTGGGAGGGTCTTAAATGCATCATTGGCACCCATTATCTCAGCTTATCTTTAGCTGAGCTATTTTAACATAAATTAAAGGTAATGGTTCTTACAGTAGATCTATTCAGCAGTGAAAAAAGCACAGAAAAAAATTTAAATTGCCATATTTCAGCAGATTGTTGTGAATCTGGACCAGGTGGAACTGTTCTGGCTGATCCTTATGCAGGCCATGGCTCAGGCCCACTGCACAATGGGACTGGATGGAGAATGGGTGACATTTGTCAAGAAGCAAAAATAAACACAATTATTATTATCATTACAGCCTCATTGTTTGCTTCACCAAAGAATGAATGTCACAACAGGTTTTTTTGTACAGGCTATTATTAGAAGTTGACCCTGGCAACATGTGCCAGAACTCTGCTAAAGAGACCATTTTATTTGAAAGAAATTCGTTCTCCTTAAGCAAAATAAAAGCATGAATTTGAAACTCAGCTATCATCTTTGAAAAGGCACGGTAGAATTTCTTTTCTGTGAATGACGAGAGAAAATGGACAATTGCGAGCCAAGTTCTGCTCTAGGGGCTTAAAATCATCTCTGCTAGCGTCATGGAAAAAAATCCGATTAACTTCAGTAAGTGTTGGGTCAGGCCCATATTTTGTAGGGTATCTTACTAGTAGAGTCTGTCCCAACACTTCTAAACACATGGAGCAAAACAATTATCAGTGGCAGGCTGCAGTCTGTAAGGGCTGCATATGCTTGCATCAAAGCTAAATATGATCCCTTCTTTACTTGTGCAAAAACATGTGTCAGCCTTCATTGTGCTTCTTTCCGACACATTTGATTAAAGAATTATATAAAGTGAAGCTGTTTGAAAAAAACACATATGCCACTTGAAGGATTTCAGATTTTTATTTATTAGTTTATTATACCTTATAACAGAGGAAAAAGTTGCAGACAGAGCTGTGTGCATCTTTGTTTTCCTTTTGGAGCAACTTCAGACAATGCTATTGCACTGTATTAGCACCGATTTATTCTCTTCTGGGGCCAATGAAATGAAACCTTAATTTGGCTCAAGGACTGGGAAACCAGTAACCCAAATGTCTTCATTGACTCAAAACCTCTGTAAGCAGAGTGACTAGATTTATTATTTTTTCATTGCTATTCATATTACATTAGTAATAAGGGTACAACACATCAGATCCTCTGCAAACAGATGCTTGGAGGCATAGCCAGCTCATAGTGATGATAAATAAAGGCTTTTTCTGTTGCAGAGCACACTGTAGCATTGAGATTCCTGAGTAAGCTCTAAGCTGGATAATCTGGGTACCAAAAAAATGATTTTGTGACTGTAGTGTGAAGTCACCTAGCATTTGCTGTTTGGGTTTGAAGCCTATTTTATTAGCCTGTTTTCCAGTGACACTGACAGTAGAATTAACATGTAAGGAAGAAAGCAAATATAAAAATTAATAGAAGACTTCATGAGACAGAGGTTGCACGCAGATCATTATGAACAAGATAGACCTGCTAGAGGCTACTTAAGTGCTGGACATCTTCTGAAATCCACTTCTGGTCTCAGTAGCCAGTCCTTCTAGTGATCAGGCTGCCTCAGTCATCTCCACTACATGTTTACTCTTTGCTTTTCCATCTGTTGCCCCAGCCTTTTGATGACAAAAAGGGCTAGCACCCTACCCTTCACAATCTGGGCAAATTTACCCATTTCACCTGTAGCTGGGTTCTCAGTCTGGTATGTTATTTATCATTTGGGATAATAGAAAAGCCAGGCATTCATCTCTTGTTTTTTAAGCCATGTTCACGTAACAGGGCCACAGTTCCCAGACATAACTAATGTTTTATGCTTATTGTGGCTATCCACTCCTACAGAGTGCTGGAACAGTAGCCAATGCACATATTATTAAATGCATAGCCATTTTCCAAACATTTTTTGGCAAATCCCACTAAAATACTCTTGAGAATAAAAAGCTTAATTAATTACACTGAATGTTCAGGCATTGGATCCAAAATACCACAATAGAGAATTTAAGGGAGAAAAATATTTGAAAAGAAATCTTGTTGTGTTCCTGTTTATGCCAAAAGCCATATAATTGTTCAGCTTTATTTGTGAATATAAAAATGGAAGTTTTATCCCCATGATCATTTTTGCAAGGAAAATACAGATAATATTTGTCAACCGTAAACAACTAATTCTAATGGGAAGTGAAGACTCTAAATTGATGAAGACATGAGCATGAGATAGGAGTTTATCAAGGAATTGCAGGGGATTCTGCCTGGGACAACACTTAGAAATAATTAATTTCACAGTATCATCACCAGCTAGAACAAACTGATGATTTAGAGAAAGAAAAAAGAAAGAGGAAAAAAACCAACAAAACCTCTTACGTCAAAATGTCTGAGCAGTATTTCCTTGGCTGTCTTGCTTTCAAGAAAATACTGTGCTTTTGCTTGCAGTCAGTTTCGGGACTTTTTCTCATGGCAGCCTCTTTCAGTTGTCTGCCTGTGGCCTGGTGCTAATGGAACTGATGGTCACCAATATTCAGAATGTCCTGACAAGAGTGTTTGGGTTCAGACAGCCATTGCCTCTGCAATCCTCCCCTCTAAAAAGCAGCTTTTCATGTAAGCAAAGAAATGCAACTGAGGTACAGGGGATCCCATTTTATGCTACCTTCTTATTTATTCAGAAGAGGTTTTACAAACTGCTTGAGAAACTTAATAGTCATTTAGTAGTTGTTCAGATTCTATTTTAAAAGAATTAAATGTTATACCAGAATGGAAACTGAAGTATCTATTGGTTTGACTCTGGTGTGAATAATATCAAGTCTCTAGTGTTTCCCATTGATTTTCTTTGGAAAGAACTCAGATTGGATGCAGCTAGTACAATCAGACCTACTACACTGCATCTAGAATAGACTTGCTACATCTACCTGTATGGTGCAGGCATTCAAACCTGGAGACATGGAGGAAAAAAACAGTAAAACTTACTATTAAAAATAGACTGATTTTGTATTTCCTGGCTCTAGTTAGGGAACAAAGATGTCATGGAACTGCAGAATTGTGGGACACAATTTTTGTGTGATTAAAGTTCAAACCCATTCTTGAAAACAAACAGCTTCTAAATTTAGCATGCTTTATCTCTTCTTTTTCAAGCTCCCTCATCACCACTTTTCACCCATTAGCCTGTGACATCCATCATAGCCTCAGTGCAAAGAAGCGGGACATCTGATCTTTTCAACTAGAGGTGAGGAGGGAGAGCCTGACATCATCAGTGAGTGCCCACCCAGGCAGAGTGCTCTGATCTCACTCCACTTTGAAATATTCAATTAAAATAGGTGTAAAGGATTGACAAGACCCACTGAAAGTGGCTGAATATTTCAAAGAAAAGAACTTGTCATGCTGGGCTGCAGGGTGTGGGAATCTACATAGGAGGGCATAGAGAAAAAGATTTTTAGTTATAAAATATTCAGGAATATCTTGGCTCAGCTGGGGAATGAGGATAGGAATCTGCTGCTGCTGGAAGAGAAAGCTCACAAGAAGAATATTTCAAATTTAAACATACCTGTATTATTCATCCTATCTTGAAAGAGATCGGACAGACCCTGTGCTTGGAGAAGTTGATTTTTGTTTTTGAAAATCCTGGGTTTGAAACATGGCCACTGTGGCCAGCTTGCCACCATTGGGTGGGGTGTGGTGAAATGGGTGCAAAGCCCCTTCAGTTTAAAAAGGTGAATTTGCAACCACAGGCACCAAAACCACAACCAGCCTTTGCACTGTTTGTTTGGGTTAGTGGCTGACTTTTCAACTGTATGTTTTTCCACTGTGTGGTTGGAGATTTGCTTCTATTCAAGTTGCTTTTGAAGGCTGGTCTACTAAAGCAAAAGGAGAAATGTTTCTTTCTCCCTTCTCAGCAGACTTACTCCAGGCTGATGGTTGCTTTCATGCTCCCCTGACTCCTTCCACTAGGAGTTAAAGTGGGGTGATAGCCGGCCTTTAATTACTCTTGCCACAAAATTACAGTTAATAATTCCCTCCATGCCCACTAAAAAAGCATTTAAAGATTTTTCAGCTTTTCGGTATGTGTTGATAAATTCCTGAAATGACAATGTCGTGGTTTAACCCCAGCCAGCAACTAAGCACCACGCAGCTGCTCACTCACTTCTCCCCCACCCAGTAGGATGGGGGAGAAAATCTGGAAAAGAAGTAAAACTTGTGGGTTTTATAAGAACGGTTTAATAGAACAAAAAAGAAGAAACTAATAATGATAGTAGTAACAGTACTAAAATGACAATGATAATAATAATAAAAGGATTGGAATGTACAAATGGTGCGCAGGGCAATTGCTCACCACTCGCCAACCGACACCCAGCCAGTCCCCGAGCGGCAATTCCCCACCCCCCCTTCCCAGTTCCTATACTAGATGTGACGTCCCATGGTATGGAATATCCCTTTGGCCAGTTTGGGTCAGCTGTCCCAGCTGTGTCCCCTCCCAACTTCTTGCGCCCCTCCAGCTTTCTCCCTGGCTGGGCATGAGAAACTGAAAAATCCTTGACTTTAGACTAAACGCTACTTAGCAACAACTGGAAACATCAGTGTGTTATCAACATTCTTCTCATACTGAACTCAAAACATAGCACTGTACCAGCTACTAGGAAGACAATTAACTCTATCCCAGCTGAAACCAGGACAGTATCCACCCCTTATTCTATACCATTGACGTCATGCTCAGTTCCCATACCTTTAGTTACATCCTGGTCAATCATCATTACCTTTTCTGTCCCTTTAAGACTTATGAACAATTATATATATATATGTATATATGTATACACACACAGAGATATCATTCCTTTAGTTTATGGGTCATGTTCATAAAATGTTCGTTGAGTTCATTTAGTTCCTAACTCTGGGCTCCATCTGTCATACCAGTCTTTCTGGGCAGGAGGGATGGTGCAAAGTCCTCTCAGTCGGTAGAGCAGGATTGGGCTTCTAGTGCGGTGTGACGAGCAGTTGACATTGGACGCAGCAGGAGGATGGTGTGCACCGTTGGATTGTTGCATGCTGGAGTCAGTTCTGGTTCCATCACTACTGCGCTTTGCTCAGTTTTATCACGGTTCATTCTTGCTTGATCTAAGTGATTCTTACTATAATACTATGGATATAGCATATAACAATTATAGTAATGATAACATACAGTAGCAGGGTTATATAGCAACTAATATCATACAGTTTACTTCTGGCTATTCTCACCTAAAATCAAATCCCCTTGAGGCACACATCGGACTTCTCCATCTTTTCGCATCACCCACCAAGTGCACCCAGGTCCTTGAGCAAAAGCAATCCCACAAATGGGTTTACCTTTGCCTGAGGCAGGAGTAACCCAGACTGTCTTCCCTAACATATTTTTTATGTGCACTACAGGGACTTTATCCCCTTCTACAGTATGTAAAAGTTCTTACTGGGCAGGGCCACCCCGATTGGCAGATCCTCTGGTGTTGACTAACCAGGTGGCTTTTGCTAAATGTGTATCCCAATGTTTGAAAGTTCCATCCCCCATTGCTTTCAATGTAGCTTTTAACAGTCCATTGTATCGCTCAATTTTCCCAGAGGCTGGTGCATGATAGGGGATATGATACACCCACTCAATGCCATGCTCTTTGGCCCAGGTGTCTATGAGGTTGTTTCAGAAATGAGTCCCGTTGTCTGACTCAATTCTTTCTGGGGTGCCATGTCGCCACAAGACCTGCTTCTCAAGGCCCAGGATAGTGTTCCGGGCAGTGGCATGGGGTACAGAATATGTTTCCAGCCATCCGGTGGTTGCTTCCACCATTGTAAGCACATAGCACTTGCCTTGGTAAGTTTGTGGGAGTGTGATATAGTCAATCTGCCAGGCTTCCCCATATTTATATTTCAGCCATCGCCCTCCATACCACAGGGGCTTTAACTGCTTGGCTTGCTTAATTGCAGCACATGTTTCACATTCATGAACAACCTGTGCGATAGTGTACATGGTCAAGTCCACCCCTCGATCATGAGCCCACCTGTATGTTGCATCTCTTCCCTGAAGGCCTGAAGTATCATGGGCCCACTGAGCCATAAATAGCTCACCCTTATGTTGCCAGTCCAGGCCCACCTGAGCCACTTCAATCTTGGAAGCCTGATCCACCTGTTGATTATTTTGATGTTCTTCAGTGGCCCAACCCTTGGGTACGTGAGCATCTACATGACATACTTTTACAACCAGATTCTCTAGCCGGGACGCAATATCTTGCCACAGTGCGGCAGCCCAAATGGGTTTACCTCTGCGCTGCCAGTTGCTCTGCTTCCGTTGCTGTAACCACCCTCCCAGGGCATTTGCCACCATCCATGAGTCAGTATAGAGATAGAGCGCTGGCCACTTTTCTCTTTCAGCAATGTCTAACGCTAGCTGGATGGCTTTCACCTCTGCAAACTGACTCGATTCACCTTCTCCTTCAGCAGTTTCTGTGACTTGTCATGTAGGACTCCATACAGCAGCCTTCCACCTCCAATGCTTTCCCACAATGCAATAGGATCCATCAGTGAACAGGGCATATTGCCTCTCATTTTCTGGCAGTGGGGCTTCTTCAGCACGTGTCACCTCCTCCTCTGGCGACATTCCAAAATCTTTGCCTTCTGGCCAGTCCATGATCACTTCCACAATTCCTGGGTGACTGGGGTTTCCTATGCGAGCCCCTTGTGTGATCAGTGCGATCCACTTACTCCATGTGGCATCAGTCGCGTGATGTGTAGAGGAAACTTTCCCTTTGAACATCCAGCCCAGCACTGGCAGTCGGGGTGCTAAGGGGAGCTGTGTCTCAGTGCCAACCACTTCTGAGGCAGCTCGAACTCCTTCATACGCTGCCAATATCTCTTTCAGTTGGAGTATAGCGAGCCTCAGATCCTCGATATCCTCGACTCCAAAACCCCAGGGGTTGGCCTCGGGTCTCCCCAGGTGTTTTCTGCCAGAAGCTCCAGGTAGGGCCATTCTCCCCGGCTGCAGTATAAAGCACATTTTTAACATCTTGCCCTGCTCGGACTGGTCCAAGAGCTACTGCATGAACAATCTCCCGTTTAATTTGTTCAAAGGCTTGTTGTTGCTCAGGGCCCCATTTAAAATCATTCTTCTTCCGGGTCACTTGACAGAGAGGGCTTACAATCAGACTGTGATTTGGAATATGCATTCTCCAAAAACCCACGACACCTAAGAAGGCCTGTGTTTCCTTTTTATTAGTTGGTGGAGACATAGCTGTTATTTTGTTGATCACATCCATGGGGATCTGACGACGTCCATCTTGCCATTTTATTCCTAAAAACTGGATCTCCTGTGCAGGTCCCTTGACCTTGCTTTCTTTTATGGCAAAACCGGCTTTCAGAAGGATTTCAATTATTTTCTTCCCCTTCTCAAAGACTTCTTCTGCCATGTTACCCCATACGATGATGTCATTAATGTATTGCAGGTGTTCCGGAGCTTCACCTTTTTCCAGTGCAGTCTGGATTAGTCCATGGCAAATGGTGGGGCTGTGTTTCCACCCCTGGGGCAATCGATTCCAAGTGTACTGGACGCCCCTCCAAGTAAAAGCAAATTGTGGATGGCACTCTGCTGCCAGAGGGATTGAGAAAAACGCATTAGCAATGTCAATTGTGGCATACCACTTGGCTGCCTTTGACTCTAGCTCGTATTGAAGTTCTAGCATATCTGGAACAGCAGCACTCAGCGATGGCGTAACTTCATTCAGGCCATGATAGTCTACTGTTAGTCTCCACTCCCCATTAGACTTTCGCACTGGCCATGTGGGACTATTAAAGGGTGAGCAAGTTTTGCTGATCACTCCTTGGCTTTCCAGTTGGTTGAATCAACTTGTGGATGGGAATCAGGGAGTCTCGGTTGGTGCGATATTGCCGCCGGTGCACCATCGTGGTAGCAATTGGCACTTGTTGTTCTTCAACTCTCAGCAGCTCCACAACAGAAGGGTCTTGAGAGAGACCAGGCAGGGTAGGCAGCTGTTCAGTGCCCTCCGTCTCCAAGGCAGCTATACCAAAAGCCCATCGATACCCCTTCAGGTCCTTAAAATACCCTCTCCTGAGATAGTCTATGCCAAGGATACACGGAGCCTCTGGACCAGTCACAATGGGGTGTTTCTGCCATTCATTCCCAGTTAGGCTTACTTTCAGCTTCCAATACAGTTAACTCTTGGGATCCCCCTGTCACACCAGAAATACAAATGGGTTCTGCCCCTTTATAACTTGATGGCATTAGAGTGCACTGTGCGCCAGTGTCTACTAGAGCCTTATACTCCTGTGGGTCTAACGTGCCAGGCCATCGAATCCACACAGTCCAATAGACCCGGTTATCCCTTTCCTCCACCCTTTCACTCTATCCCAGCTGAAACCAGGACAGACAAGAATCATGAAGTTACAATCAACTGGGTATTCAAATGAACAGCCACGAGCTGCGCTTGCTCTTGTGAAACGTAAGCAACAGCGCTGCATGGATTTCTGTCAGTTACCTCCAGCAGGAGCAGCTCTTTTCTTACATACTGTAAGGGATGTGTAACAAGTTATTATGGGAGAGGAATGAGGAATAATTGGAGAATCCTCTGGGATCCATGAGTAAGGGGATCCAGGAACACAGCTCAGAAATATTTAGGAAGAGATCAGTGAAGGCATGGCGAGGCTTCTGTAGCTGCAGCATACTTCTTCGCTGCTGGCACAGCTCATAATCGAAACAGACATAGACTCGGGCAGCCGCCCGGAGAGAAATCTCAGCAAATGCTAGCAGCTCTTCCTTACATCCCTGGCAAACACACATGCAAGTCTTGTTTCCTCCGTAATTCTCCTGTCTCTAGTCGTATATGGAAAACTCTCCTATATTTACAAGATGTTTAAGTTCCCTTTTCTCCGCCCCACTATATTTCAGACCCCACCTCAAATGCCAGCCCAGGGATGTGAAATGTTGTTTCCTGATTAATTGCTCACAGCCAGCCTGTATGCATCCTGCTGTATAAATGATTTGCGGGAATTTTTTGAAAATGACATGCACACATAAATCTTGAGATGATTCCTACTCATGCTGGTTTGTGGGGGCTTGTCTTCATGAATTTATAGTTTACAGGAAACCAAATGTGCACCCTACTAGAAATTACTGGAAGAAAATGCTAGTCTTATTTAACTGGAATGAGGAAAGCCGTTTTTCTAGCACCTTTGCTGATCTCCTAAAAAAGAGCAGTAGAAAAATTATTGATACTGCATTTCTCTTCCTCCCTCTGTATATGCAGAATACAGCCTGCAGCCTCTATGTGGCTGGAAGTCTGTGATTTCTGACTTCTCATGTAAGAAGTGCTGGTCATCTCCAGCTTGAGTATCTTTCTGTGGGCTTGCATTTTAGGGGCTCCAGTCTTCTACATTGGGAGATTCAGGTACCCTCCTCAGTCCTGTGATGGGAAGTATCAGGAAATCGACACATCTGGGTGTTCCTGTGAATTCTTGAGGTCTTTGTTGCTGTCCAGGAGCAGCTCTCGCAGGCTTCTTCTCTTGAGACACCCATCAGGTCCTGTGTGTGGGGTGGTGGGACAGACAAGGTCCTGGCTAAGGCAAGAAAGCGCAGGTCTCCTCTGCATGCCTGGTCACGTGCAGAGTGCAGCCCCCAGCCTCGCCATTGCAACCTGAAAGAGCTGAGAGGTTTCTCTTACCAAGTGCCTGCTCTGGGTTAGAGCCTGTATCATGGGGATCATAGGGGAGTCAGGGAGGAGTGCTGCCAACGAGCATGACTGAGCCCGACCTGCAAGAGGACGGGAGTTCATCCAGGCCCATGCTGTGCCTGAGATCTGGCAAGCAGGCAGGAGTCCCCGCTGGGACATTGCTTTGTAACCCTGGATGTAACTGTCAAAGCTTTGTGTCATTCTTCTGAGATTTCTCAGTAAATTCCCATTAGCGGGGAAGAGCGTGGTGACTCATTGCGTTACCGTATGCACCAAGAGCAGTTTGCCAAAACCACACCAGCTACAAGCCACTGCCTCCTCCAGGAGGGCTATGCCTGCAGTGCTCCCTTGATTCCATCAATGCCTCCAGCTTCAGAAGGCAATCTTAGGGTTGTGCAGTTCAAGCTTCCATGTGGGAACAAGGGGAGGGATCTGCTGAATATGTCCACTTAAGAGGACTATTAGGGATGCACTGGTCCAAGCTTTCACCCCAGCCACTTTTCTGGCTGTGCTCCACATTAGGCTTAGCTGAGCTCGACTGAGTTGTTTGTGACAGCTCTCCAGTGCTCTCCTTCCTTTTATCCTGGCATGAGGGTCAAAGGTGGCTCTCTTCCCTGTGTTGGGAAGAACAGGCTAAGAGATCAGTTGCTAACAGATCAAGAAAGGGTTGAGAGAAGAGCTGAGGGCACTTTGAAGGGGAGGAGGTCAGACAAGCTCATGGATATTGTCTCCCTCTTTTAGTCTTAGCCCGTGTTTGTATCCAGATCACAAACCATCAAGTAACTGAGTCTTTCCTTTAAATAAACACTTTTTTCCTTCAAAAACACATACTGTTTTACAGTTTAAATACTTTAGGAATGTGTTCCTGATATTTCTACAGCACTCATTTTTTGGCACCCCGATAGTCTTTACGATGTCACTGCCACTGTCCTGGGTGGGTCTGTGCAGTTTGGTGTTTGCATGCAGATCTGTGCCTGGCTTCCTCCCTCTGGTTCATTCGTATAGTGGATACAAAGCAGATCTAAAGCTCTTGTTTCCCACGATATTTCAGAATAGCTTTATTCTTGACTATCCAGTGGAATTTGCAAATAAAGGAGTCTTACCCAGCTTTATAATCAAAACCTTCTGTGTCTTCCAACATTAAGTGGAGGGCTTTGTTTTGCTTTGTTATTTAAAGAACAGATGGGGTCTGGCATTCTGTTAAGTGACCGCTGAAGTCATCCCGGACACATTTCCTTGTGTTTCGGGATGGAAACCAAAGAAAGTGAATTGAACTGTGTGCTCATCCTCTCTCTCTCGTGCACGCACCCCAAAATGTATGCAGTGCCAGTATTGGCTCTCGCAGCTCGACAGTAGGATTGCAGCTACCTCAGGGGTTTGGGTCTAGACCTTTGTTATTGTGATGGAAAGCAGATCCTGGTATTCTGAAAATGTTGGTAAAACCTGGCGTAATGGGAGAAGCAATTGTGTCATGGCAACTTCCTTGTCCAATAATTAAGTGTGGGAGTTCACACTCCTCAGCTTGTCCCTGTCTCCTGGCAGGGGCACGAGGAGATGACAGCTGGTCATGTTCTGAAGTTCAAGATGGAATTTATTAGAGACTACTGTTATTAGCTCTGGTATTTCTGTTGACAAACAGGCATGAGAAAGGTCTCTGTTATTACCTCACTATCACAGGAGAGCATTAAACGTAATTAAGTCTTGGAGAAGATAATCATTAAGTACAGTTCTGCCACATCTCAGAAACTCTGGTTACTCATCTGCCACGGAGCTAGTCTGTGCTATGAACGTGCCACCTTGTTGCCTGAGATGAATAAGGCTATATTCTGAGCTGATGTAGCTGACTTAGTTCCACCAACTGGTGATATACATCCACCAATGTTCTGACTTTTAGACAGGTCATTACGAATCTGCTCCCAAATCTGCCAGCTTCAGTGGACTTTGGCTTTGGCCATATGCATGGTTCTATAACATATAGTAATTTCCATAACGGCAGATTCCTGGGGAAGAAACATGTTCTGTTTTCATTACATCTACTGTTGTGTTTCAGTTCTAACAGCAAACTAGAAAGATCTCTGAAATATTCCAGTCAATCTCATAACATCTTAAAATATCTCTCCCTAATTAAACAATATCCAATTTACTCCTTGTGTAGGAACAGAATGAAGCAATTTATCTGTGTCATGGTTTTGAGCCCACTCTGGACAGCTTTTTTTACTGTGTGGATTGAATAAAGACAGCCCAAATAAATTATTTCAACTTCTTCAAGCTTAACCCTGGCCTGCCTCTCAAAATATAAAAGATGGCTTTGAATACAGTATCAAATATCAAACACTTGTTTAAACTGTTGTATCTGCTATCATAGTGGTTTATTTTGATAGCTTTTGATATAAACCTGTGTAACTTTGTCAGAAATTTTTAGTATTGTCTTATATGTGATCTAATGTGACCCAGCAGACAGATATTCAACAATATAAATTCCACCAGGACAATCAGTATATTGGTACCAAATAGGATTTGATGAGTGTATTGCTATTGAATCTAAGGATGTTCTCTAGAATTAAATGAAGCTGGCAACATGGAGTATTTGGCTGAAGTTACCTGCAACTCCACCAGAATCTACTTGTGGTGTAACATTCTGTGTGGTAATATTAATTATTTAGCTTATTTTACAATTGTTGGAAAGAATCGTAAACCAGAAAATTGTGAGCAAAAGTAGTGGAATTCCACATAACTACCTTTTCCTAACTTTTCTTCAAGATCTTTCTCCATCCTACTTGGTTCTGCAAGCAGTGTCTTAAAATGAGTTTAGCTTTCTACTAAACTCTCAATGCTCCTCAGCTCTTATTGAAGCCAAATTTATAATCTTATTTTTAAATATGTTCCATAGTGTCCAATTACTTCAGGACAATGGTGTTTGCTGTGGTTTAACCCCAGCTGGCAGCTAAGCCCCACGCAGCCACTCGCTCACTTCCCCGCGGTGGGGTGGGGGAGAGAATCAGAGGAGTAAAAGTGAGAAAACTCATGGGTTGAGATAAAGACAGTTTAACAGGTAAAGCAAAAGCCACGCACGCACAAGCAAAGCAAAACAAGGAATTCATTCACCACTTCCCATGGGCAGGCAGGTGTTCAGCCACCTCCAGGAAAGGAGGGCTCCATCACGTGTAATGGTTACTTGGGAAGACAAACGCCATCACTCCAAACATCCCCCCCCTCCTCCTTCTTCTTCCCCCAGCTTTATATGCTGGACGTGACGTCATATGGTCTGGGATATCCCTCTGGTCAGTTGGGGTCAGCTGTCCCAGCCGTGTCCCCTCCCAACCTCTTGTGCACCCCTGGCCTCCTCGCTGGTGGGGTGGGGTGAGAAGCAGAAAAGACCTTGGCTCTGTGTGAGCAGTGCTCAGCAGTAACTAAAACATCCCTGTGTTACCAACACTGTTTCCAGCACAAATCCAAAACACAGCCCCATACTAGCTACCATGAAGAAAATTAACACTGTCCCAGCCAAAACCAGCACAATGTTAAATTAAGCAATACGTACTATTTGGAAAGGCTTATTAGGTATGTATAACTGCTCAAAGAAATGCTGGGTGCAAAGATGCAGTCTGGAGAAGTTGCCACCTACATTCAATTGTGATGTGAGCAGTGAAGGTCATGAACAGAGTAGGGAAGAAGCACTAAAGTTACTCCATAACTCTATGATACTTCAAAACTTAAGGTCTCCAGCAACATTCAATTGAGCAGTTCTGTTAAATATAGCACTCTGCTTTAGCCTTTCATTTGGCTGTGACTGTTTGAATTCTCATCCAGCCTCCTCCACTCTGTCTGTCTTGGTAGTTTTCCTGCTTCCTTTTGCCCGATCTTGGCTCTCTGCTCCCTGTCTCCCTTGCCAGCCCTCCCCTGTACCCACTCTGCCACGGAGTGCAAGAAGGGAATTGGTCACTGCAGTGGTCTTGTGAAACGGGCACTTCCTCCTGCGAGGGGTCAGGCACAGGACAGGCTGCATCGGGCACTTTCTCTTCAGTTGGCTAAAGAGAAGAGCCTGTTTCACAGCCTGTTTCATAGCTTTGGGAAGGAGATCAGAGAATGATAGGGGCTTCTTTTTTTTTTTCTTTTTTTTTTTTTTTTCTCAGTCTTCATCTCACAACGCACCTGCCTCCTGTTTCTTTAAATCTGCAGCAGGTAGATAGGCAGGAGGCTGGAAAAAAAGTTTTAAAACCGTAACAACAACAGGTCTCTAAGAAAAGGGCAGGTTTTACCTGCTTCAGCTGAGGCAGCCTGTGAATTGAATTCTGCCAAATTCTTTGTTCATCTCACTTTCCAGCGATGCCCTTGTCTGCCCTGAGCACGGTCCTCAACTTCTCTTTTCTTTGACTATCCCCACATGTTGGAGGAATTCACATTCTCATTTAAAATGCTAGTATTGCTGGCTCTGACTTCTCATATTTTCTTTTCTTCAGACACTTTCAATGCTTGGATGGTTTTTTCTAGCCAGAGCTCAAGAATCCCAGGGTTATATGAAAAGCTGTTTTTATTTAAAGACAGTATTTTTCTGCACTTCCTGAATATGAAGAAAACTTTGCAAAATAACTTAGATGTTCTCTACAGGCTCAAAAGGCAGCAAGGGGGCAATTCTTTGCTTATTAATATCTTGGGGTTTGATCAGCCTTGTGGGTTTAGGCAACGTGACACATACTGGTTTACAGCTGGAGGTTAGTAAAGCTGAGCATAGGGGCTGTTCTCTCCATCTACAAAGAGCAAAATCAAGACCTCACATCCAAACACCCTGGAGTTAGATGTGTATTCACTTTCCTATGCAGAGTCACCTCTTACCTCAGTACCTATGTGATCTGAGGTACCACACAGATGTCCCTTAGAAAATATGTATCTAGTTAAGGCTTCAGCAAAATCATCCCATATGAAGCATCCAGGTCTGATGAATGTACCTGCACGGCAAGGCTCATGCTTTCTCCCTTAATGCTGCTGGTGACTGAGGGTGAGAGTGGACTGATGACCCTGGCAGGTGGAGGAGCTGCCCTCTCCTGTCTTACAAGGATCGTGGGAAGTGTAAGCAATGCACCTCGCTGACATGGACAGACTCCCCAGTTCACGCTGTTCCTGATTACTGCTGAATAGCAGAGCTTTGCAAAACCCAGGCTCTCCTAGACATCAGCTGCTTTCACTGTGCTTGAACAGCTGAAAGAGGTGCCTGAGCCAGCACCATGAAAGGGAGACTGCTCCCTACAGGGAATAATTGCCCGGCTGCGGAGAAAGGCGTAAGGGGACAGGAACTCCTTGCCGTAAGTCTCATCAGGCCCAGGTGAAGTGAGGGACAGCACACGTTCACTTACCCGTGCCAAAACCCAGAAGGGGCCAAAAGTAAAATATTATCATTAGCAATATTCCCTTCCCATAGCAATGTGTTAAGTCTGTAGTAACAAGACTAGAGAAGGTAACTGCCCTAATATAATAATTTTCTTTCTCTGGTAAGAAACAAAAGCTCTTCTCACCTAGAATGACCACCTTTCTGCTATTTGAGAGAAGCAGGAATATGGCGGGTCATGACACTTGCGCTGGGGAAACTTTGAAAAGAGGAAAGACAATATTCTTATTTTTATTGCCCTGACAGTTCTCTGTCAGTGGACTATATGAGTACATGTTAAGCAGTGTTATCATGTATTCCAGCAGTTTATCTCCAAAGAGAGCTCGCTGATGGTGCTGTGTTTATAGATCCTAACCTGTATTTCTTCAGAGGTCATGTGACATCATCCTGAAGCCTTGCATGTCTCTGCCCTGTTTGTGATGGGTGAGAAATGGAAATCTCTAGGCAAAGTCTATTCTGTGCACCTAAGCTCAGGAAAAAAAAGAAAGATCCAGATTTGCTATCCCACAGCACCCACTGAGAGACTGGAGTCATCACTGCTCTGCCTGAGCAGTGACCAGTAGTCCACAGACTCAGTCCACTCATAGCTAAAATACAGTTTGTTCCCAGGTCATTCAGGTGGAGAGGGGGGACACTGAATATTTTATTTTCATGTGCTCCAGCAGTTTCTTGCAGAATGGCAAAAGTACAGTGCTCTAGACCTGCACAGATCCTGTCACACCACCAGGATCTTCACCCTAGAAGTGAAGCTCAGCAACAGTTCAGCCAGTACTGTGGAAGGGTTGAGGGGGGCAGCCTGTTTTATTCCGTTTTATATGGTTTATGCCATTCTTGGACCTATAATATTGAGCACTTTCCACCAACACCAACATATCAGGCAATGTAACTGATGACTGGTGTTGAAACAGTTACCCAATATTTTTGCCTGAAAGCAGAGGCTGTGTATTTCTTTGTTATAACGGATTTGTGTAGTCCCTAGAAAATGGAGCCCAGATCCTTATATGCACTAATTCAGTGACTGACATGATTAGTTTCTTTTAAATTATGAGTACTCATATGGTGGTTTGATGTACTAAGTCAGTTCTATGTTTATTAATAGCTTTCATTTTATATTTGCTTCCTTATCTTTTTAATAAAGTGAGCATATTACTGAATAAATGTGGTACAGTTTCACTGATACCACCAAAAATGGATGTGATGACTGAATCATGGCCACAATTAAAATAGAACAGATAAATCCAGGGACTCAACCGAGCAAATCACGAGATTAATATGACAGATAACTTGTCAAGGGTTATGCAAAAGGTATTTGCTTTGTGGTGCTTTGGAATGAGGGAAAGTTGAAGGAGACTATTTCATTTCAACCCAGGGCTGAAGCCTGTTCTAGGCAGCATGGTGTGGTGACCTAGACAGCAAAGACACACCAGTCCCTTCTGGTCCTAGACCCTTGCCAAGTGAGACTGCCCAAAACAGATGGTAATCCATCCTGGTTCATTTAATTTGCCCTCAGCAGCTCTATGTGAATGGTCTCTCGTTAAATCTCACTGTTGTTGCAAGTTTCTAATTTATCGTTGTTTTTTGTTACTTCCCCCTTCCGCACACTAACGCAGAATCTGTCAGCACAAAGATGCTATTTAAATCCTGCACATTAGCAGTTTTTAAATAACGACCCTCGCTAACTGCGGACTATACGCAGCTGATGGTGGCAGACACAGAAAGGGGGGAGGAATGGAGGGGTGTGCTTTTGAGAACAGAGAATAGCTAAGAAGTAACCAATATTAAAAGTTCACTAAAATCCACGTGTTTGCATTCACTACTGAAACATGAAGATGTATTTTCATCGTGATAAAAATAAAGCGCCTTTGAATTTTCTCTGCTTCATGTTTTTTTTGGCATATTAATGATCTGTGGTTCCCGGGATCCATGTGATGAGCCCTCAGCCTGTCTCTGCTGGAAGCCGTCTGTCAGGTTTTCGGGTGGCCTGACCAGACAGGAGAGGAGAGATGGTTACTCAGGTGACATTGATGCTGGCCAGAGAACTGGTGCTTTCCTTCCTTCTGGCCCACAGTTTCACACAGTCATTTCCCAGGAAAGTGGCTTTGGGATCCTTAGTGTCCTAAGTGGGTGGGAAGGAGGGGACGCGCTCCCACTCCCCTTGCACTGGTCACCAGTGAACTCCAGGTTATGGTGGAAAATCTCATAGCCAAACAAGTACAGTTGCTGTTTGCCTGCTTAATTTTTTCCTGGAATTGGCTCACTCCTCTGTAGCCAGGTGTTCTTCCAGAAACATGGATTACGGGGAGGTGGTGGGTCCATGCCAGGAAGAAGGGTGTTAATGCCGCCACTTAGGTTAATGGACATTAGTTCTGCTGACTGTGGGTCTAATGATCTAATCTGCACAGTCACTGCCTTTTCCTTACAGTTGTTATTCCTCAATCTAAATTAGGAAACTAATAGTTGTAAGATCATAACTTGCTCTAATGACTTTTAACCTAGAATCAGAAGCTGCTTTTGCATGTCTCAGAATAGATTGCTCTTCTAACTAAACAATTAAAATTTTCCCAGCTCAGCTGGAAGCTGAGCCTGTGTCCCTCATGTGTAGTCTAAACTGTATGTAATTAGCTCTTTAATTTCTATTAGAATATGAAACAGCAGCCTAAGGTTCGTCAAAGACAAGACAAATCCCATAACCTTTACAGGAGTGGTAGTAGTTCAGTGTTTGTGTGCTATCAGATTGTGGTCAGAGCGGCAATTTATTCAAAAGGAGTTTTGCTGCTCGCTCTTTGCAAGGATTCCAGCTTCTGATTTTCCCCTAAAACAAATCCCTGTTTAGGAGAGTTGATCCTTGGTGATGATGTAGAGAAAAAAACCAGTATGTGTCAGAAAGTAAGAAACCAGTCTGAAAGCAGGCAGGAGCTGAGCATGCACGGGTCTGTAACACGTGGGTTTCTGTCATTGGAAGCATCTTTTCCCCTTAAGAGAAAACACTTCCTTCTGCCCCAGCCTCCTTACCTTACCTCCTTACCAGGAGCAGTGCTTTAAAATGCCACAGCAGAGGAGGACAGATGGACAGTCAGGCAGGGGACAAGGACAGTGGGTCACCAGCCCATTTCTCATTTGTGGAGGCTGAGCCCAGGAAAGGGGTAGATCTGTCTGTAAGGCCATGTAAAACTTTTTGGAAATACTTTCCTGTTTAACACCTTTCATCAAGAGTAGCTGGTTGTCAGTGCCCTGGGAGAAGGGTCGATCTAGCTTTAGTACATGTTGTTCTTTGCCCTACATTATTTTAATTGCCTCTCTCCTTAACAGAGGGGGATTGAGGAACAGTACCTGCGTTGGCTTCTGTATTCAGCTTCTTACTGCAATTAAGTGTTTAAAATGTCTTCTCATCCCCTGGTACTATAAATATTTAGATAGCTTATTGTATGATTATATTTTTGCATGCCTCTTGTGGTACAGGCTGATGAGGATTTTGAAAAAATCTGTAATGCCACGAAATTGGGGAAAACTGAAGAGGTCCATGGGGTTTTGTACATTTCTAGGCATATTTGTTTGTGTTGCGTGTAGCACGCTATGCCATTTGCTATACAGCTAGAACATTTCATAATTTTTTCTTCCTGCAACAATTACCCTACTAATAGTCATTTTTCATTATTTTGGCTAGTAACCCAGGTGTGCTATCTACGTTCCAGAGACAGAAGCTCAGTTTTTGAGTCAGATAAAATCTAGAAAGGATGTAGACACAGAAACACAAAAATGGGGGTGGGATCATGTAGAATCAAATGATCACAGTAAAGACTGGGACAAATCTCATCATTTTAGATTCTTGCTTGGTTTTCTGTGTTAAATACATTTATTCCCTTTTTCCTATCATATGAAGTCAAAACAGAAAAATATACTGCAAATGTACGTTATGCCAATTCATGCAGATTTATGAAACAGGCCTTCAACTAATGTGAGCAAAGATACCTCTTCATCTGTCATAGGAAAAAATTCTGGTAAAATTTTAGTTTCAAAACTAATGACTGATTATTTTTTTTTGCCATTCACTGTTGTAGGGCCAAGACCCAAGTCATCCCTTCTACTTCACAGTAGGTCAGGAAAAGTAAACAGCATCCTTATTTTTCTCTAAAAATGTCCTTTGTTAGTAAACATTGATACTGTATGTGTCTTGTATATTTTTAAAGGATTCATCCCAATAGGCTATGTTATGCTGTTTCGGGATGTTGGCCTTTGTTTTGCCCCCATTCTTGAGGGTAAATCCAGAGTCATTTGACTGAGGTCAGGGAAGTTATACTGATACCAAGCCAGTCTAAATGACAGATGAATCAAACTCCATAGCTAACTCAGACAAAGTTTATGCATTGCTTGACTTGGGTATAGATTTTTTTCTGATCTCTCTGCACATAGATGAATTTTGTTTCCAACAGTCATCTGCTGGGAAAATAGAGATGCTGTATTTAGCACAATCTAACTCGAAGTGCAATGAAGTGTGTAGAGACATTCCTGTTGATAACTGAGTTTTAGGTTGGACCCATACAGTTTTCAACAAAATTCACATTATATTGATTAATCAAATTCTCAAAAGCAGGAATGTTGTAACACCTTCCAAATCGCATGACAGCTGCTTGCAGAGGTGGCCTTCCAGCATATGGGAAAAGCAGTATCTATCCAGCAATCTCCTGCAAATGAACCTGTATCACAAAGCCAAAAATTGCCTCTAGTGAGCACTCTCTGACCAAGGAGAAGGTAGCTAACTAACAGCTGTTTTCCAGCTGACTCAGAGAAAACAGCTGCTACCAAAACAGTTGCGTAGCACTCAGCATAACAGCAGCCAGGTTTTTTGAAGTGCCTTCTAGGTATAAAGCCAGAATTTAGCAACACAGCATCTGTAATTTGCAGGCATAGGTTTGTGTGTAAAGGAATGGAGCCAGCAGGAAAGAAAAAAAAAACAACAAAACCACAAAACCCAACAAAAACAAAAATTCAAACTCTGCTTGCACAGTAGATGCAAAGAAGTGAGTTTATGTTCCAAGATGGGGGAGAAACAGAATGCCATTTCTCGCTTTTGGGTGACCATATATACAACAGCTGTTGTATCTGCATAACTTTGTGAAAGATGTGGCTACCTTTCAGAAAGCAACTTACACCAGATGTCCTCAAGGAATGAGCAATTCAGAGGTGTAATTGGAACCAAACTTTGTGAGCAGATGAATGATAATTCAGTCGTCCATCTAGAGCTGGCAGATACACCTTGTTTTGCTACCCAGAATTTTTTGCTGGTTTGGGCTTCATTAGTCTGGCAATGTAATAGACAATGTTACCCAGGTATACCAGGAATGTTCTCCTCCTTTAAGATCCACTTAGCTATTTGCAAGCTGTGTAATCTGTTGATCTGCTTAGATATGAAAAATTGTGGATAGTTATATCATTAAGTATGCACTTTAAGCAGAAGACAAGTGATCCGCCGATATGGGAGTGCCTTTGTTACTTTCATTATCCTCTGCACAACAGTAAGAAAGATGATCTATGGCTAGATATAAAGGGATCTGTGGGGAACCACTTCATTTCTGTCTTTGTCCTGGACTGCCTACTGTATATGAAATGGGTAATGCTTTCATTTCATCTAGATGAAATAAATAGAAGTCACCTTACTTAAGCATTTGACAATTATTTTTTTTCAGAAGGAGATGGTTTGAGAATAGCAACAAGTGAAGAGAAAATGAAAAAGTAGAGCAGAATTTCTACCAATTAACAAATGTTGAGCTTTAAAGAAAAATTAATGAATTGGGGGGGGGGGGGGGGAGAGCTATACACTATACTTTTGAAGATACATATTTGTAGTGTCCCTCAAAACATAGTACACAAAAAAGTGGGTGTAGCTACGAAAGGACACCGGCGCTTAGGAAAATCTGTGCTTGTCTGCAAGTAATGACTTTTCTCCAGCTGTTGGGGATTAGTAGATTAGATGACATACCCTGTGTCTATGGCTCTTAATAGGTGATTGCCATGTATTTTTTTTTTCCTACTTGTGATGCTTTTGTTCGGAGACCTGTTCGAATTTTAAAAATTTGGGAAGTTAATTTTATAAAAAGTAAGTCTCAAGAGAAAAGTTACTGTGCATATACCATAGCAACCAACAGTGGATATAAATCAAACTGTAGGCAGAGTAGTAGTTCTCTGAAATACAGGTTGCCTCCAGAAGTGTATCAGCCATCCCAGGATGCCACCTCTTCAGATGCTTTGGACTCTTTTCCTAAAGTCTCATTCTGCAGCTACGAGCTGTTCCTCTAGTGCTTCCCAGGCCGATTACATATATTGAATCACCTGGAAGGAAATAATTGGTGACAGAGGATATCTGCTCAAAAAAAGATGAGAAATGAGATACATAAAAATAATGCGGCTAAAATCTGGAAGACAAGTTATGCAAAAGTGGGAGAAAAGAGAGGCCGGTATGATAATTTCCCAGTTTTCTCCAGGCTTAGGCATCTTATCTTTGTCTTTGAGATGCCCTCTTTATGTCCCCACACTTTGTGAGTACCTTACTATCTGTAGCATATTCTTTATACAGGCCAATGCAGTCATCCTCATTTTATGGATGAGGATTTGTACGATGATGCTAAGATCACGCGGGAGTGTGTGGTTGAAAACTAATGTCTCTCCAAATTTTAGGACACTGACCTAACTTTGGACTACCCTGTCAACATATCAGGCATTCATGCAAAATGCAAAGTGTACTCAGCAGCTGATGACAGCTGGTACAGATGCACCAAAGCAAATCTCTTCCGTGACTTCCTGGCACCTCAGGACACTCATGAGAAACAGCCGAGTTTCCATGGCTGGAGGATGTTATCCCTTACCATTCCTACACTGTTGATTGAATCCAGTTCAGAGCAGTCTGGTAGTATGTCTTGGACTCAGAAGTTGCTGAATACAGTTCAGCTTTTGAGGCCTTTTTGTGTACAAGAAGCTCTAAGAGCATCAGTACTAGATTTGTGTCTACTGGTGTCTAATTTGTGTCTAATGACCTTTGACAAAGGTCAAAGTTTAATATGGATTTTATCTGTAGTTGGGATGATTCAAGCATCTCCTCCTGAGGTCCTCTGGTGTCTATTAAAAATTAGCTTAGTTCAGAGCATGCCTAGGATCTCTGTCCTTTTCCTATTGTCTACTTCAGTGAAACTTACAGGAATTTAATTACTTTTGAGAAACCTGTGATTCTCTAGTTTTGTTGAAAGCAGCCAATTAAATAAATAATGGATGAGGGAGGAAGGAGTTGCATGCTCATAATCAATGTGATCACATAAGCCCTATTTCCACTGGAAACAAGGCTGAGACCTGACCTCCTCACTGTACCATGAAGCTGTTTTGACATGACTCATTTCAACAGTGAGGATGTGGCAGTAGTTATCTGTGCTAAAAATGAGCAATAACTGAAAATGATTAATGCCTCTACAAAGCAAGCACGCATAAGAACATAATACTTGTTGTTTGTTTGAAGTTCTGTATGAACCTTTTTCCCCTAAAGTTTTCACAGTGCACTTTTATGAAATTACTGAGCTCAAATGGACACATACGCTCAAAACAGTCTAAGGTTGTGCATGCATACATGTATTGCAACAAGGTTAAATAATTTCTCATGACAAGTTAGTTTTCTCGTGGTTATTTCTCCAGTTAGACGCAAACCAACGGTGATTTCATTAATAGCTTGCAGTGCTCTAGTACTAGTGCAACTCCCGATTTGAGTGACTTAGCTTTTCTAGCAATAAAGGGATGATCTCATTATCATTCAACAAGCCAAGCAACTTCTGCTGGTTTGAACTGCTGAAATTGATGGGACAATGATTGTCATCGTTTTGAGTGCTCCTGTGATTACTTCCTGAGGGTATTACCTGGGAAGACTCTCTTAACATCAAACACCACTTACTATTTTGTCCACTGTTGCATGATAAATAACAACAAAGAAAAGTCTGTAATCTTGCTAATCTACTCTTTGCCAAACTGCACATTTTATAAATAGGGCAAGGGGAAGGCAAACCACTCCTCCCCATTTCTCAGCATAGATCAAGTGACAGAGGGTGAAGTGATTTCCTCTGTACTCCTAAGGTTTCATTACTTTTTATAAAATACAGCGTAGCCTGTTAAGAGGAATGACAAATTATAAAACCTAAATTACAACTCCCTAAATCAATACAAAATATATATTTTGGTCACAGTATTTTTTTCTCTCTTTCTTCACTTACTTAGTAATTAACAAAATTCTGTAATGTGCTATGGGTCTCCTAGGTATTACAAACAGAGAGAGTATGCAGTAATTGCAATTGAAAACCCCAAGCTAGCTATTTACTTAATGCTGATGTATCTTCATGCTTTGTCACTATCTACAGCAGTGCTGTAATTTTGCTTTCATTTTGTACATTTTCCAGAAATCTTACTTCTAAGCTGTTTGATGGTCTTTAACAAACATATCGTTTACAGAATGCAATAGAGCGTCTGCCTCTGGAGCACCATCTCTCACGGGTAGGGGTTGTCTAGATAAGTAGTCTTGGCTCTGTTGCTCCTCCACAGGCTCATGCATGCCCTTGGTCACTGCTGAGCTGGGCTGGGAACCCAGCCAGACCACACCACCAGCCCTTGTGGCCTTCACGCCATGCTTTATACAGAACCGCCTGGCACAGGGGAGGGACAGGCCACATGCTCAAGTCTTCCCCTGGTGTGAAGTCAGAAAGTACCTTTGAACCCAGATTTGGGAAGTGTTCCTGAGTTTAGATCCAGCCGTGGCTTCCCACCTCTTTGTGTCAGCTGTAGCCAGCAGATGTGACTCAGGTGAGTGACGGTGGGCAACTCAGGTCTACCCTGTACAGCTTTTCTAATGAGGCAGGGAGACATTGTCTTTTTAATCCGTACTGGGGCTGCTTTCTAGCACAGAACAAATTTCTGCAATAAAGTGCTTGTATGCTGTCTTTAGGTACCATATAGAAATGTAGTGGTGCAGACATACTATTGCTTTTAAGAAAGTGTTTTCTCTATATTTGAAGGTGCCAAGTTGGTTAAAAAGTGCACTTGAAGGTCAAACAAGAAAACAGTTGATTTTGGTTCAGCAAAATAACCCGAACGTGCTTATAGCAATAATAAAGAGGATCTGACCAGGCAATCCAGACGTCACTCCCCACATCTTTTGGGCCATTTTATGTTCTCTGAATGATACATGCAAAAGTCATGGGTTTATGTAGAACAGATGAATATGATTGGGAAGAGGGTTTGGACTGGATCTTCCCCCTTACTATTACAGAATGATACATACACTGTTATGGCAATGCAAACTCTTCACAATGATTAAGCCTAAGAAAAAAGAAACAAGTATTTTATTACATTCAAATAATCTTTACTTGAAATAAGTATTATTGACACAAAAAAGGGCAACTGTCTTACTCTGAAAAAAAAGTGAATAGTTCTAAACAAAACTTGCTGCTCGAGGTGTGGAAAATCCCCGATGCTGCCAGAAGGTCTGTTGTACAACACCTAGTACAAAGGTCACCTGTCCCTGCATAGAGTCAGTGTCCATTACTGCAAGACTACAGAAAAAATACTCCCTCTGGGTTCATGAGCTCTTGAGGATTCATGTTATGACACCGCATTTAGTGAGCGGTGTAAGACCAGTACTGCTGTTACCAATAGTTCTGCCTTTCGCACTCCTGAAAACCTTGAATCTATGATTATTTTGCTTCATTTGCTGAAGCCATTGGCACTAACCTCTACTCTAAAGACATGTGATGCTAAAGAATTTTGTATGCAATGTTCATATCCAATCCAGATTGTTTTAGCTTTCTATTTGGATAGAGCTTAGACGGTGCTAATCACCTTTCTATCTCCCAAATATGGTTTGTGCCAGCACGCAGCATTAACAGGCCCCTTATATTTGATTGTGCACAGTTGGAAAGCATTATGCTTCAGTATCAAAGAACATTTCAGGCAGTAAGCTATTAAGGCAGCCATCATTTAAATTAAAAAAGACGCTTTGGCTTAAGTGTGGTTAATAGGTACTGTTCTCAAAACAAAGGCTGAAACTTCTGATGCCACCCTGCAACTGAGACAGGGTCCATGTGCTCACACGATGAGCATTTCCTACTGTTTACATTTCCCTCGTGTAACCTTGGTGTCAGGTGTAACTGGGATGCACTGACTTCAAGAGGGTCAGCAGACTGAAGAGGGCAGGCACTGAACAATGTCGGGGAGTTCAAACCACTCTGATCCCTAAGCATTGCTTGGACAATCTTTTTCAAGTAGTCTTGTGTGCAGAATTTCTGCCTTCTGGTAACTCAGAAAGTACTTTTTTTTCCCTCATGGTCCCATATCTGTTCAGAGCTGGATTCAGGAAGTACCAAGATAAATGAAAGGGTTTTACTTGACTGCTAAGTAGGCTTTTCTAAATCTCCTATGCTGTACAGTTTGCATTAGTTTTAGATTAAGTTTATTTTTTAGATTATCCACACTGGTTCAGCAATCCCTTCTAAAGCCCAAATGATGCGATAAATAATAGCTGAGGAAATAGGGAACCAGGCTCCAAGTGGAAGAATCTTCTTTTTAAGGCACACCAGATGTTCAGAATGGGAGATTGAATCAGGGCACAGATCCGTAAAATGAGAAGCATAAAGTGAAACTCTGTGTTTCCTTTTTATCAAATTTCTGTTCAAAAATTCCCATCATCCCTCACCACTACCAGAACAGTTCTGTAGGGGAAGCCATGAATTCATTAGATAGCCCATATTTGCAGAACGACCACCTTGTCTTCTACACTTCAAGGTGAGCTTTTTCTTTAACAGTTTCTAGTGCTGTAATAAAAAGAAATGAGCACAAGATTCTCCAAAGTTCATAGGGAGATAACAGTATGTAAATCAAGGAGTAACTATATTAGCCGTGAAAGCTGATGGAAAAAAAAATCTTGGCTAACTAAAATAACTAACTCGCATTGATTTCAGTGGGATCAGAATGTCATCCAACTTTCTACCAATGCTAATACCAGTCTATACTCCTTATATGAGAGGAATTTTGGAAAAAAAGGGAAGTTATGACCTTGCGGAAGACTGGAAGCTTTTTTACATGACTCCCAAAGCTTGTGGTACCCTATTAATATGTTAAAGGCTGCAGTTCGGAGATGTAATTTACATTGACGTAATTTAAGTTCAACAGTTCTTTCTTAAACCTGAGAGCAGAGTTTCATGCAAGGTTTTGAAGAGTATCATGGGTTGGGTGACATTCATCTTCTGTAGAAAAGTACAAGTGCAGAAACCAAAATAAAGCAATTTGATCCTAGCTCAACTCAGCCCAACTTCTCAGCTAAAGTTCATCCTTTTTTAAAAATAGGCTGAAATACAAGAAGTACCTTCACATAAAACAGGCAGGACACCTAACTTACATGACAAAACTAACCCAACTACTTTCCTTAAATTCCGTCTGTAGCCTGTGATAGCAGTGGAATAGGAGGGAGCAAGAGGAAAGACACATACGCACACACACGCAGACTTAGGAGCAGGACCTGAAATTAGGAAGTATCGTCCCTCTGGAGGACACAGAAGGAAGGCAGGTCACTCAGGGGACTTCTAAGGTTGGATGGTGTCAGTACATGCCCTGTGCCTTCACCCTCATTTTGCTTGTGGCTGTGTATGTGGTTTTGGCACACTGTGTATGACAATAAAACTATATTATTTTATTATTCTACTATATTACATAATACTGTAATATTCTACATACTTCCACTATTGCTCGATGGGGGTAAAATACTACAAGCCTGCATTTCTCCTTCCTATTATCATGGGATGCAGTAGCTCTACACCTTCACTTCTATAGCTGCCTTTATCAGGCAAGACTGAGAGAAAAAGGTATCATTAGTCTAATAATGAGTGTGTGAGCTTTCAGCAATTACATTTTCTCTCTACTTTGCTCCCGCAAAGTGCCAGGTACCTATAGGGAAAGAGATTATGGAAGTAAGTTACATTTTCTCACTAGCCTAATGAGTACAGATACATACAGAGAAAGCGTTCCCTTGGCTAATTATTTAGTCAGCAATCACTCCAGTTGTCCCTGCCATAAAACCAAGGAACAGAAGGAGTATAATAAATATAGACTGGGGTCACTGACCAGGAAAATATATCACAGTTGGGTGGCGTAGGCCTCAGGATGTGCTATTTGGGAAAACTGCATTTAAAGCATCCATAGAAACAAATTTAATTAAAATTTGAATAAATTTTCAAGCAGAATTTCTAGTTCATACACTACATGGCCAGCTGTCTGAATAAAGTTACATTGTAGAAATCCTCTCCCTTGCTTTAGGAGTCATTAAATAGCTGGAAGAATCTGATCGCTTTTGCTTTTGCTATCTATCTTTACTCAATTCACAAAATTTAGGCTTGGGATATAAATCACTGCCCAGACTCCCAGATTGAGATCTTCTCTTCTCTTCTCTTCTCTTCTCTTCTCTTCTCTTCTCTTCTCTTCTCTTCTCTTCTCTTCTCTTCTCTTTTCTCTTCTCTTCTCTTCTCTTCTCTTCTCTTCTCTTCTCTTCTCTTCTCTCTTCTCTTCCCTTCTCTTCTCTTAAAAGAAAGCAAAAATTCATTTCAATGCTCTGTAGAATTGCTAACTGTGAGCTTCCCTCCTGGACTCCTTCCCCTTAGGGGTGCTAGTTCCTATATGCTTGAGAAAATCAACTCTAAATAGACACAGCTCAACGATTTAGTTAAGAAAATCTAACTTATTAACTACATAACCCCACTGGGACTGGCAATACCTCTTCTTGCACAGAAACAGGGGTACTGTAGAAGTATTATCTCAGCTTTGTCTAGTCTGCTTAAACAGCCCTTAAATCTCACTTAAAGAATTAAAGGGGAATTTCAAGCATGCTTTACTGAAAGGGGGTTGCATTTTTGCCTTCAGTTATCAAAAATAACTAAGCTAAGAACTTTGATATTTTGGGGCAGGTCTGGAGAGAAGATGCCTGAGTTTCATGCAATCTCTGTCTTGTCACCTTCCCAAAATACAGTTTGAGTGGTTATTTTCTTCCCGGCATGCAGCAAAAGCAGCTATTACTCAATAACCAAGAAGTTGTCTCAGTCCTATGAAAGCCATAGGCCTCATATCTTGAGAGCCATCTACTGGCACCTTATCTATTATCCACATATTATATATCCACACACGCTTCTCAGCTACAGAGCTGACACGTAGCAGGTTTTACATCTTCCTGCTGTGATATAAATAAGAGCTACTTAAAGCAGTCTAAGCTCCTAAATCATCTGCAGGGGATCTCTCGGAGACCTTATACCACCGGACTCCTCCCATGCCCTGCCTGCAAGCATACAGCGTGGCAGTGGCTAATGCAGGACATGGGACTGCAGAGAACTTTTCGTAACGGTTGTGTGTTTCTCCTGCACAGCGATTAATAGTAATTGCCTTGCTTTGAAGTAGTGGCACATTTTATGAAGCAAAGGAAAAAACCAGTGGCGAGGCTGTATTCTGGGCAGAGTGTGCCATTTCCATAGGAAGCAAGAGCCTTTGCTGGTCGTATCCTGCTTCTTCCCAGCCCACCCAGCTGGATTGAGACTCCCCCCCTCTTAGGGCTGCAGCAGGAGAAGGGTGGACACTCGACCGAGCCAGGTGGTTGTGCCAGAAGGTCCCGCTTCTCCCAGAAGCATGGGACCACTGGATAGCAGTGTGTGTGCTGTGCCTCGAAACCTTATGGGACAGGGGCTGGGAGTGGAGTAGGGTCAGCAAAGACACAGATCATCAGCAGAGGAAAAAAACAGTAGAGAGGTTGCGGAGACGGATGAGTAACTTTGCAGATATCAGAAGCGCAAAGACATCTCGCTTAGCTTCAGTTTGGGTCTCCCAATATTAGTAGGTGCAAAAGCCAGTTTTATTTTCATGTGTCGGGCAGCAAGTACCTGGGATACTTCCTGTTTGTGCGTGTCACAGACCTATGAAAAATGACTGTGTGCCACCATTTTCAGAGTAGACAGGAGTGGTATTTAGGACTGCACTCTGCCTTTAATTCCTCTTTCTTTAAACAGAAGCTATTAAACTTTGCATTGAAGGCAGCAAGGCTGTCTCTATTATTACAGAGCTTTACTTGATGTACTTTACAAGTCTTTTTTTTTTTAAGTTACCATTTATATGTATCATTTGACATCAATGTTTTAGCTAGTGAAGCATCTTCATTTGCATTTTTTACTGTTTTGAGTTGGTATGCCTTCAAATAATTTCTAAATAATAGTTACTTTTGCCTGACTGATCATAAAAAATGTTTCTATCACACCCAAGCAATGACATTTTGAATAAAAAATTAATTACATGATCAGGAGCGAAATGTTTTCAGGTTTCAACAATGCTTCTCTGTATTGCTGTTTTGTTTCATTTAGGGTAAAGTTAAATATGCGCATGATAGCTTGCAAATCAGATAGGAGATTAGTGTGGCTTGATAAAATTCTATACCTGGCTAAGTATTGTTGCTATACATTAAATAGGAAACAATATTAGTTTTCCTTAGAACATCATGTCTGTGCTAGCTGTTGGTAGTCTGTTGTGTACAATGCCAGTACTGACAAAACATCCCTTTCAGATCCATGGATAGAAAATGCCAAATGATCTGTTTTTCAGAACTATAGCTCTTCTGGCCCTCTCCCTTCTCAGATATGGAATCTGATTTTGTAATACCTAAACTGTGAATTTTTATGCATGTGTATGTGTGTGCGTAAAAAATTTCTAAGGATACTGACTTCCGATCCTTGTGAGAATCCTTCTTATCAAATCCTTCAAGAGTCTTAGTACTTTTCTGTTATACTTAATTTTCATTGATGCCCCATTCCCAAGAACAATCAGAAATGCTCCCATGACCCTTTGTTCTCTGACCTGAGACAGGCCAGATGAAGGCTGCCCATCAGCCTTTCACCGCTTAGTGCACCGGACCACACCACCACTCTGGCGTAGTCACTTTGGCATGACACCATGACAGAGTAACTGAACTGAAGTCCACATTCATGCATATCTTGATATTCGCCTGGGGCATACAAGTGCCCTTTGTTCCCACAAGCATCGTGGTGACAGGTAAACAGTGTCTTTGGATGCATGCTCTGGTACCCACACCATGTGCTCGGTTACTGTGGCAGGGACGCTCATCCTGGCAGTGCACACCATGGTCAGACATTGCCCATTGATGCTTCTCATAAGGAGGGACACTGATGCTAGATCTCCATCCATATGCAAAAGGAAAGCATGGACAGGCTGCTATCTGTTAGAATGATTTAGCAATATATCAGGAGACATGGAGCAGGGCTTACAGATACAGGCTGGCACAAGGTGCTGAATACGAAATGATTGTTTATTGTTTCATAATGCATGAAGTAGGAGTATCAAATGATGTTAGCAGGTGCCAAGTTTAAGAAAGTTATCTTCTCACACAGTACATGAAGCTCATGATCACAGGTCCTCCTGGCTGCCATATGTTTGTGTGGTTCATGGCAAATTCATGGTAAGAAAATCTATCGGGAGCTATTAACCACAGAGACACCAGCTCTTGTCCCTGAGCAGTCCCAGCCTCCAGCTGCCTGCGAGAGTACAAGGAAAACATTGCTGTAACCTTGCTCTGATCTCCTACTCTCAGCTACATGTCAGAGGACCCGTATGAGGTATTTCAGCACAGTGTGTAGTGTCTTCCATTGGGCCTTCAGCAATGCTGCCTTTCTTGCAGGAAACGGTACTCCTCCTTCGCTGCAGCGGTACTACCTACCTGTCCTCAATGGTCTGCTGAAAACAAGCAGAAATGGCTCATATGTCTGTATGTTGAGCAGTACTACATCTGTCTGCGGTTGGGCCCCCTCTCCTCTACAGACAGACACAGTTCAGGTGTTTCTGTTGGCAGCATTGCCACACAGAGACAGGGGTGGATAAGTCAGACTGCTTGGCATTTGTTCAGTTAAATTATTAATTCCCCTTGGTGGTCTGCGGGAATCCTATCTAGGTAGAAGGATGCTATGCAGTCAGTTGGGGTGAGCTGAATGTAACTTCTGCAAGATCCACCTTCATAGAAGATGAACCTAAAAGTTGGCTGAGAAGCGCCATTTGAAAATTCTGTTTTATGTCTCCAGGTTGTTCTTCTTTTTCATTGAAACAGTTTTATTGCCTGCTAGGAAAAAAAGAAACCACTACAATTCCAATGAGGTAAAGTAGCTAGAAAGAATAGCTAGAAAGACCAATGGTATGCTAAGGCTGCAGTTACTCTTTCACATTATAGCACTTTCATGCTCTTTGTCTTGAAAAGAACTCTGGGCAAAAGAGGCCAAAGATAGAGAAGGAAAATAATGGGAAATAAGAGATGGATGTTACACTGCATCAGACAGAAGAAATAGTTCGCATGGCCAAGAAACCGATGTCACCCAGAAATTATATCAGTGACTGGCTGCTGTGGGTTTTCTCCGTGCAGGCCCCAGTTCTGCATCTCCATTCAGTACGGTGCTGGGAAGAGAGCTGCAAAAATAAAGCTGAAGTATCTCCACAATGGTAAAGGTCCCCACCATCACCACCTCTTTCTGTATTTGACTCTTTGAAGAGCTGTCAAGCCACTTAATCCATTGTAGTGCTGTCTGTCCTGGGAGATGGAGGTGATTTCTACTGCTGGTAGCAAAATGTCCAGTGTTACAAAGGTGCTTGTAGGAGCAAAGCTCTTTGTAAATCAATCATGAAATAAGACTGTTAAGTTGGCTAACCCTGGTAGTAAACCAGAGTTATGAATTTCTTCTTCTCCCTTGAAGACGTTTTGTTGCTCTTCAGGAATAAACACTGCTGAATAATCATGACTTTATATAAATAATACACTCCCTCCTACAAGCTGCATGAAATGTTAAAACTCCAGAATGGACTATAAACGGATGCATAAATCTTTAGGATCCCTGCATTTCAATCCATCTATTTAAAACTGAAGGTAAAAGGATCACAGTATTTATTCACATTTTCCATGCCCTTTGTGCAATTTTTTCTGACATCAATTTCATGTGCGGAGCAGCACAAAATAGTGTTCCAGTATATATTGCAATACTTTGTTCTGTTTCTTGGCATGTGCCAGCACATTCAGTTGAAAGTAAAGCGTAACACAAGACAGCTTTTTTGGCATAACAGGTCACTAAAGTAGTGGAATGTTTCAGTCAAAACTCAAAGTGTGAGACACATTGCTGAAAGGCAAGTCGTCTTTCAGGAAAAGCTGAGACCTTTCTTCATCTTTATACATGAGGAGTCTTGCTCTGAAGCAGTTAATTACAATGAAAAATACGGCACACTTTTCTCATAACTAGCCATGAATTGTACTTGGATTACATACTAGCTCAAGTGAAGAATAAGAGCCATATTTCTCTCACAAGTAAGGGGAAAAAAAGTCTGACAGTATGTAGATGAATGTAATCTACTTGTTGTTTATAGACCCAAAGGATCCCTCAGAGCATTAAAAATCCATGTGATATCCAAGAGTGGTATACTTTGCATTGAGATATGTGATTCAGCTGAAAGCTGTATAAAATCTGTAAAATTGCATGCAGGCAAAGAGTACCGTACTGCCTGTGCGTTCGAGTGAAGCCATGTGTACTTTTCCTGCACACATAGAAAATAGATGATCATAAAATCTGCTTGAGATTCACAAACTTCTGACAGTAACATGTGTGTAGGCTAAGTCTGCCAACTTTTGGTCAAACCAGGCCTGAAAGAAAATACACAGACCTGAAATAAGCATTGTTCTTCCATGGTGGGGAGACGCTCCAGCTTCATACACAGCAAATCCATACAGGTTGTGTGTCCTTTGCTGGTCCTCTGCTGGAACAGGCAACATCCTTTCCTTCTAGGCTGGGTCTTCTAACTGGCAGCTGGGCTCCCAAGCCTTTTCTGGTGGGGTCTTTGGAATCAGACCCGCTCTTCTGTCAAGAGGAATTGCCGTTGAAAATAGGTGGCCCCTACGCTCCATTCTTTTTAGTACTGGCCAGGACCTCATTTGGTCAAGTCTCTTGTAGATTAAATAGATTTTTTTCCACTTTGTTTTTTTTCTAGGAACTAACACTGCTGGTGGTATCTTGCAGTAGCTCACACACGTGGTATGGCTCTTGTTCCCTCAAGAATTGTGCAGAGTGAATTTTTTTTTTTTAATACTGTACATACGTGTTTCATAAACACGTTGCAACATGGTGTCAGCAGTGAAGAGGCTAACTCAAATGTCCCTTGTACCTTTGGTGGGATTTCTTCTTAGCAGCTGTGGAACCTTATCCCGTACTTCCAGTGCTGACTTGGGGAAAATGTAGTTGATAAATATTAGCCGGACTGTAAGAAGCCTTTTTTCATTGGTGTTCTTGACCAAGGTCACCTTCCTAGGGCCTTTAGAGACATCAGACACAGGTCATAAAGTGTTTTAAAGATAAGGATCCACGAACTCAGCTTTATAGTCTTTGGGTAGACTGAGCAGAAAGAGAACGGGTGTTGTGTACCCGCAGCTTGTATTGCTGAGGAGGTTTTGCTACACCCGTCTGTACCAGTTGGCTTCTCCCAAGTTCTGGGAAACTTTTTGGAAACTGCAGGCTTCCAAGAGCAGCACAGCCAAGATATAATACAAGTGTGAATAACTGAGGTTGCATAATTCATCGCTAGTACACCATCTCCTAGCCAAGCACAGCAACAGAAGGCATTACTCACAGACGTGGCTACGTGGGACTGGGATCAGGTGCAGTCTGGCCCCAGGCCTCAGCTGCAGGCTACTGCTGCCCAGTCCTAGCTAAAGGAGTGCAGCGCACAGCCAGGGCAGACCCTGCCCTCGCATTCAGCTCTTCTGAAACATCACAACCAGCTGCTTTTCATCTGGGAGCTGATCTCCTCCCAGCACTGGTACATGCAGCATGACCATGTGTGTTGGATAAAACTGTATCAGCGTCAGTTGCCCCAGAGGCCTTTCATCTGCCTGTTTCATGTCGTATAAGCATCTCAAAACTGCACAGACCTCAGAAAAACTCCACAAGTAACGGGTTTAATATTCAAGATGTAGTCTCCCCTCATCATGTACTAGAAGGGCCCTTCCAGGAAGCATTTGGATCCCTCTTGCTGCTTATCTGGCACTGGAGCCAAACACGTAACCACAAGGAGCCATACCGATGGCTCTTGGTCTTTGGTTCTTGGTTTGGACATGGAGAATGGGGAGCCAGGGCACACGCGTCATGACCTCAACATCTCACTGAGAAGACGCTTGTCGCAATTTGTACATCACACTAGCATAATGCTGCCTGCGTGGTAGTGAACCCGTCGCATGGTTTACAAGTAGTAGTTTTTGTGTAGCTGTGAGATGGGATGGGAACATCAGGGAGTACAAGAATGCAGGTGTCAACTCGCCAAAGTGTTGAAGTATAGCTGGGAATAATGTGTTACCAAGAGATTGTGCGTGCAGTGTCGCATTAATAGGGCAGAAGAATGTAAGCTTTGGAGCTAGGAGCTACATGAAAAAATGATTGTATCTCAGTCTCTGTAATTCAAAAGAAATTGCTAGAGAGAGTACTGGACAAATGGGGCTCGTGGGTCTAGCTGTCCCTTTTGGAACACTGACAATGTATTTTTATCATAAAAATGTTTTCATAAGTAAAGTTTTCATATCAACAAGGAAAATCTTTTTAAAGAAAATACCAGTGCTAGTCACAGCAAAAAAACGTAGTACTGTGCCTTAAGCAGATTGCCCTTCAGACAGTTTCATGTTCATAGTTCAAGCATCATGTTGTGACAATTACAGGACCTCTGGTGGAGCTTCCATATTCCAAAGTCAGAAAACAAGTATAAAAATAGAGGGGCTCCTTTGTCTCCCCAGGCAGTGCCTGTTGTCTGAGTGGCTGACAATAAAGCAGGGTAAATGTAAGTCAGAACCACGTGCCTGAGACTCGGTCGCTGCAGTGTTATATGGCACTCTGGGGAGAACACAGGCCGTAGCCAGGCTTCTGCTGCTGTATTTAATGATACTCTGTGAATGCCGGATACACTTGCAGTATCATCTTGGGCATGAGTTACAGTGACAGGAGAGACAGATCAGAGAGGGCCTGGCTGCAAGACTGGGAAAGATTGGCCTAACAGTTTCATTCCCTGTATGGTCTGGTTAAACTGGTCTCTAAATAAGGAGACCAGTGGTGATCTGTAGCTATGTGGAAATGAAGGGGGTTTGGGGTGGAAGAAGGGACAAGGTGGAGGAAAAGAAGAAAAAGAGAATAAGAATAGAAATTGTGGGCCATGGTAATTGCAACCAGGGGGAAATAAAGCAGTGAGACCACATAGAAGAACCAGGGAAGTGGGAAGAAGCAGCAGGGGAGGAGCAAGAAGAAAGGAAGAGAGAGCAGGACATTCCCCTGGTGAGACCGTGTGACTGTGGTACCTGTGCAGCCAGGACATTTTTTTTATTTTTAAGCACCTCAGTGATCAGCCAAGCAGAGAGCTGAGTTTCAGCAAGCAACAAATAATGAATATGAGAAAGAAGCAGCAAGATAGAAACAAAAAGGAAGAGACGAGAGGGGAAATGGAAAGAATATGATAGTAAATGGAATAACAGAATGGCATGAAAAAGTGAAATAAAGAGCTAAAGGGAAAGAAAAAAATTGATCTGGCACCAGGTGCTCAGCTGGCAGATGCTCTGTAAGCCCACGGAAGGTGAAGGATAACATTCAGTGCAACCACTAGCAGGCAGTAAAAATTAGTATTTCCTTTCTGCTAGGCACTGCTTAGGGCTTGATTAGTCAATAGGAAACAGTAGGCATAGGGATTTGTGTGGATCTTCATCAGAGCCTTAGCACATATTGGAATGTGCGATTTGATACCCTTTTAATTGTAGCAAAGGCTTCTGGACTACAGGTGGGTAGATGAGGTCAACACGGAGAGCGGCAGGTGGGCAGAGCAGGGAGCAGATGTAGATGTATGGGGCAGAAAGGAGGCAGAAGAAAACCTGTCTTATAGCTTATGGGGAAGCTAGATAGGAATTACACTAGCATAAAATATTCCTTGGCTCCTGTATACCGGGCCCCCACGTGAAGGGATGCTAAGCAGTACTACGCGGTATGGATTTGTGTAGACCCCTCAAAGCGTGGTTCCATCAAATACGTCAGCCAGTACTTTTAAAGAGCGAGTCCTAAATCTGTAACTTAGGGGTCGAAAGGGAGGTCACGCTTTCGGGAAAAGCAAACTTCCAGCAGGGCCTCCGCACGCTCATTCGGGACCGCGGGGAAACCCTGCCTATTCCTGCCCGCGGCGGCCGCCCTCGGGCTCACCCCTGCCCGCCCGGGGGCCGCTGCTGCCCCGCCGGAGCCCTCGGGGGTCCCGAGCTGCCCCCCGCAACGAGAGGAGGGGGCAGAGGAGCGGCAGGGCCAGCCTGGCTGCTCGGCTGCTGGGCGCCCGCCCCGAGTCCCGGCCTCCCGCCCGGCGGGACGGGACGGGACGGGACGGGACGGACGGGACGGGACGGACGGGACGGACGGGGCCGGCTGCTCCGGCCGCGGCTCCCGCCTCCCCGCTCACCGGCCCGAGAGGGTGGGCAGCCCGCGGCCGCGGGGATTGAGCGCCCGTGTCTAGAAAGCGCTTCCTGGCTGCCGGCTGGACAAATTGATCTGATTCCCCCCCCCCCCCCCGGTCTAACGCGTCCTTGCCGCGACAGCCGCCGGCCGGCCCATCCCGCCGCCGGCACGGCCGCACGTTAAGTGCCGGGCGGGGGGGCGAGGGGGTCCCGTTTACCTGGCAGGTGTCTGTCGGCTTCGCCACGCCCGGGAGCCGGCGGCGAGAGGCCGGGGGCCCGGAGACTCGCGGAGGAGGGGGCGAAGCTGAGCCGCCCCCACCCCTGCGGCGGGACTGGGACTGGGGCAGGGCCCGGGGCGAGCGGCTCCCAGCACCGGCGGCAAAGCGGAAAGCACCGACCCGGGGGCGGGGGTGTGTGTGCACTGCTGCTGTGCTCCCGCCGCCCGTCCTGGCCGCCGCCTCCCAAAACTGAAGCCCCGGAGAGGGGGAGGACCCGCGGCGAAGGGGGCAGCGGGGAGAGGCGGCTCCCGCAGCCCCGCGGCAAAGCGCCGGCCGGAGGCGGAGGGCGGCTGCAGCCGGGCGGCCCCGCTCCGCGCTCTCCGAGCCTGCGTTAGGCGTTGGGGGGCAGAGCAGCCCTCCGTGCGGCCGTGATGGTGCATTTTTCCTCCGGCTCCGTGGCGGGGATGGTGCTGCAGCACGACAAGCCCTTGGCCGCTGCCTGCCGAGGCCGGGCAAGATTTCCCTCTCTCTCTCTTCTCCCTGCTTTCCCCGCTGTGCTCGTTTCTCCCCCTCGTCACCTCGGCGGCCGTGTGCCCGCTCCAGACCCGACACCCGCGACGGTGTTTTATGTTCCTAACGCCGCATCCGCGCGTGATGAGATACCGGCACCCGGGTGCGCGGCCAGCAACTTCAGCAGCGCCCGGGCGTGCGCCCGTGCGTGGTAGTGCTGGTGGGGGCGTCACGTATGTGCATGCCTGCGCACCCAGGTGAGCCGGCCACCCGCGGCTCTGCGCCGGCCGGGGGGGGCGATGCGCCCACAGGTATGGGCGCGCAGGGAGGGGAGCGGCGGGGAGCGGCGCTGCCCGGCCCCCGCCCCGTCGGGGGTGCCCGCAGCTCAGCGGCGGAGCGCGGCGCGGGGGTCGCCCCGGGGCCCGGGGGGGGGTGCCGAGCGCGGGCGCGGGGCCCCCCGGCCCCCCTCTCGCCGCCACCCCCCGCCCGGCCCGGCCCGGCCCCGGGCGCTGCCGCGGGGCGCAGCAGCACCGCCGGCCCCGCCCGCCGGGCCCCGCATCCCGCTCGGCCAATGGGGGCGGCGCGGCGGCGGCACGTGACGCGGCGGGCCGGGACCTGCTGCTTCCCCCGCGCAGAGGGATGCGGGCGGCAGAGCGGGGCAGGCGGCGGCGGCGGCGGCTGCGCGGCGGCGGCCCCTCCGCGCCCTCCCCCTGCTCCCCGCCGCCCGGCCCCTATGGCAGCCGCTCCCCGCCCCGCCGCCGCCCGCACCCCCGCGCCGCCCCGCCGGGCTCCGCCGCTCGCCCCAGCGTCGCGCCCGCGCTCGGCCGCCGCTCGCTGACCCGCCGCCGCCGCCGGCCGGGGCCCCGGGATGCCCAGCGGCCCCGCCGCCCGTCCCTGCCGCCCGCCGCGCCGCCCGGGGGGCACGCCGCCGCCGCCGCTGCCGGAGAGTTGAGTTAGGAAGTCATGGTGCCCTGGGAGCCCTCCCCGCCCCGGCAGTGCGGCGGCGGCGGCGGCGGCGGCTGGACGCTCTGCGACTGCTGCTGCTGGCTGCTGCTGCCCGCCGTGCTGCTCGTCCTCGCCCGCCCCGACAAGCTGGCGGCCTTCCCTACCTCCTTAAGCGACTGCCAGACGCCCACCGGCTGGAACTGCTCCGGTAAGCACGGGAGCGCCCCGCGCCCGGCGCCGCCGAGCGCCCCGGCAGCCCCGCCGTGCCCCGCCGGGCGCTCGAAGTTGCGCGGGCGAGCCGGGGGAGGCAACTTCGGAGGGTGATGCCGCGTCCCGCTGAATACGCGGGAAGAGAGAAGGCGACAAGTGCCGGGCGCCGGGGCTCGCCGCCGTTCCCGGCGCGGCCGCAGCCCCCGGGCGCCCCGCTGCCCCCCGCGCCGCGGGGCCGGGCGCGGCGGCCGCGCCCTCCGCCGGTGCGCAGCGCCGCGGCTGCGGGCGGCTCCCCGCGGCTGCGGGCGGCTCCCCGCGGCGCGGCTCCCCCGGCCCCGCCGGAGCGCAGTTCCCCGCTTAAACGGGGCGACTCGGCGTGTGGCTGCGGGAGAAGGGGCAGCGGGCAGACGGGCCGTGGGTGCGCATCCCGCGGGCGGCTCCGAACTGAGAGCAAATCCGGTAGAGGGGACGCCGCGCCACCGGGAACCCGGTGCCTGTTCCTTAAAGTCGGGCTGACCTTTATAATGAGTTTCCTATGGAGGTCAGCAGCCGGCCCTTCTCCCACACGTGAAGTAATTCTGCAGTTGGACCGTGATAGCCTTCCGAGGGAAAGAGCGTTATTTGGGGTCACGCGGGCATCGCACATAATACGTTAGGCTGGTGGGGAATTTCCACTGTAAGCCCTCCGCCTTAAACATGTAGCGATACGGTTAAGAGCGCTCGGGTGGTTTTTAAAAAAATGATGGATTTAGATCTTAATGGGTTCGGAGTCCGATATAGCTGTTTTGTTTAATACCTTGCTGCATGCTGTTAGAGTGGGAAGTCAGCTAGCGAAATCTGAAATTCATGCTTGTATTCGTGAACTGAATCTTCAGTCAGATCTGTTGGTTTTTCCTGGAGAAAATGAAGGTAAAGAGCTAGGTTCGCTCAGCGGCTTGTGGGGAACCTGGCACTTCTCCTGTTAACTTAGAGGTGATCAATCTTCATTGGGATCAGGCAGACCATCACGGAAAACACACAGCCTGTTTGTCTTTATTACTGGGGGCTTTGTTGCATCATGGGCTGGAGAAATTCCAATTTGGACTTTTGTCCAACACATTTGCGATCGGATGGGGATAAGTCGATGACATTTCCAACACAGAGCCATGAAATAGCATAATTACTGGGTGACTTTTGAGGACACAGAGTCTGTGAAATAATAGAAAAAAGTGTGTGAGGTAGTGGGGAAGAAGGACTAAGAGAAAGACCGAGGGAGAAACAAGAGAAAAAGTGGAAAACTGAGGACAGGGAAGGACAAAAGAAAATCTGGACTCTATCATTTCATCAGCAAGGTTATTGTGCTGCGTGCATTAAGATGCAATCATCCCGTATTGTTCCTCTTGCTAGACCAAAGCTGACATCTTTTTTTTCTTTTTTTCCCTCTTTACATTTGAGGTTACGATGACAGAGAAAATGATCTCTTTCTCTGCGACACCAATACCTGTAAATTTGATGGGGAGTGTTTAAGGATTGGAGACAGTGTGACTTGTGTCTGTCAGTTCAAGGTAAGAAGATTGATATTTCGTTCTCTAATTTACTAATGAGAATACAAATCAAGGATCTCCCTTTATAACCTATCGCTTGGCAATTCATTTCTCTACGTGCAGAGAAGTTAGAGGGAAAACCTGGCAGCATGTATAAAAGCTGGCAGGAGAACCAACTGGTGTCAAGAAGACATAAGTTTCTCTGGGAAAATGCAGATGCTGTGGCTTTAAATGTCCCTTCTGGTCTGCAGCTTCAGGTTGTGCATTTCTGATTTTTCGTCTCTGCCCTTTTAACAAGGATTTAGAGTCCTTTCTAAATTCATTTCTGATACAGATCATGGCTTATTGTATTCGGAGTTCTGATCTAGTTAAAGAAATGGATCTGTAATGTGCTTATGCAATATTTTCAGGAAGGGCTACATAGTGACAATGCTTCTGCCTGTTTATCTGCCTAGCTGATCAGATTAAGGAGCAATCCCTCTGTTCCAAAATCATGAACTTCCTTTAGGTTTTATATACTTTTAGGGGGGGGCTATTACTGAGTACTAGGGGTTTTCTTTCTCTTTCTTCTCTCTTCCTCTTGCAGCTACATCTAAACCTTAGGCATTCTTAAAGTCAGACGATTTCATTATGAAGGATTCCATTTAATATGTTTTAGTCAACTCACAAAACAGCTGTGCTTTACATAATGACCTGAATAAAAACTGAACAAATTAAAGGAGTTTTAAGCATGTACCAGCACGTGTTGCATGTACGTTTATGTACCTGTGGTTTCTTGCATTTTAATGCAGATCTGTGAAGTTGTGGAACTTGTAACGCTGATTTGAGTGTTTACAGTAGAGCAGGCCAAGTAGTGCACAGTTCAAGATCGTGCACATCTGTGATGATTAAGTTATTATTGAGCTTTGATAGACTATTCGCTTTGAACCATGACAAGTATCGTTTATATTTCTAGAGCCAAATGTGTCTTCAGAGAAAAACCCAAGTGATAAATTCCTTCTTTTAAAACAAAGAAGGAATTCTCTGTAATAAGAACAAGACAGTTGTTTGCAGAAGTGTTTGTGTTTCCCGTGTTGGGAGAGAATTCATATTGACCATGGGTGGGTTTTTTTGTTCCACTTGTAGTTTGCATGCAATCAAAAATTCAATGTGAGAATGCTGTTCTAAGCATTTGCCTTGGCTCAGCATGTGCAGTGATTTAAGGGTTGGTCTGTTTTCTCTTTCTAAGGCAAATCTGTAATGCAGTGAAATGTCTGTGACTCGTCCCATTGCCTGGTGGTAAGCTGGGGCAGATGTTGCCCCATGAGCATGGGGAACTTAGAGCAGCCACAGAGAGCACTTGGGTCTTGTCTTTGGTCCCAGTTCAGTGTTGCCATTTGGCACAGAGCAGTGGACTCGTAGCCTAGAAGGAGCAAACTCAGATGTTACTATCGGCAGGGAAGAAGGCATTGGGAGTGCTGTTTTCCCAAGGCAGAATGCTGGTCCCTGGTGATTCAGAGTACACAAAGCTAAGTAAACCTCTCTGGGCTGTGTTGCCTCCTCTTTGAGAGGTGAACGCTCTATATATGCTGAGTTGAGCAGTTCTGTAGGGGCGGTTGAAACAGATTTAAGGAAATCAGATAATTGGTATATGAATATGTAAATGAGATCAAAAGAATGAGTTCGGCAATGGTAGGCCTGATCGCTAGTAAATGGGTTGAAATTAGCAGTAGTCTTTGGTTTCAGTGGCCTTTGGATCAGGCCCTGTAAACACTTAGAGCTCTTTGTCTTGATTTGAGCCCTCCGTGGAGCCGCAGGGCTAACTGTGACCTTGGAGGGCAAATTACCTGTGGCTGAGCCTGTGCCAGCGCTGCGAAGGGCGGTGCGGTGCCGGGGGCTTCTGTAGTCAAATGCGTCCGCTTTGATACAGGCAGAGCTTGGGGGGATGTTACCTTCTCTTGTAACATCAGTGGACAATGTGACAAGCCAAAAAGATATGCCACCAGAGTAGAAAATTAATTTCTAGTGCGGTGTCTGAGACTGGTCGACTAAGGCAGAGCTGGCCAGGTAATTTATGTCACGAGTAAGGGGCTCCTCCATCAGAATTCAGGTCCCCCATTTAGGTGGCAGCTCTCTGGGGTGATAGTGAGCAAATCAATAGCAGACTCCTCATCACTATAATTACTTTTTATGTTTTCTCCAGAATTTGCCAGGGGCTTTAACTGCAGCTTGAGAGAATAGACAAGGACAGAAAGCTAATTTTGCCTCCATACTGTTGAAAAGTCCTGGGCTGGCCAGCCTGTGTCTTGAGGGGGTGGGAGAGCCAGAAGTGGGGACCAGAGCTGCTGCAATCTTGGTTTGGGTTTTTTCAAACCAGAATCACAGATGCATCATGTCTGTCCAAGCGGAGTTAAAATTAATTTATTTTTATTGGAAAAGCTGAATATGATCAGACTGCTCTGGAACGCCTGAGTTAAGCTTCCATCCCTGAGAGCCAGCAGGCACATGCTAAGAAAGGGATTCATATCAGTTGGCTCTCTTGTCGTAGTCTACTGCAAAATGATGGGCCATTCACTGACTTGTCACAATGAGACCTGTATTGCATTGGAAAGCACCGTGTCCTCTTCCGATCAGTAATGTAGACCCATCCCCTGCTCAGGGCAAGCCCAGACCTGGAGGCAGGCAGGAAGGGAAGGCACTGGGCCAGTGCTGGCTCTGGCGGTGGGGCTGAGCGGGGGAGAACCACCACCCCTTCCCTCCCTGCATAGAGCAAACTCAACGGTCCACCAGAAGGTGCAGAGCTGTGCCAGCGGGCATGGGGTTGGAGACACCGCTGGCTGGGGTCTGTACCCCAGTCTGCCCAAAGCCATAGGTCTGGCAGCCTGGGTTCTCTTCCCTCTTAGGTTTCATGAACATATCTAAAATTATACCTGGTTATTTCCATCAATGTTGCACCTCTTTTCTCTTTAGTCATCAAGACTGTGGACATTCACTGTTTTTTATGTGACGAAGGAGTCCTGTTTTCATGCGTGTTGAATCCCTCACACGCTTCAGTGTTTGTGGAGCTGGAACATCACCTGGCCACCCTGCAGCTTTATGTTATATTTCCAGAATATATTTTTGTGCTACTTGGTTCAAGACATGGGTGGCATTTTGGGAGTAGTTAACCCATGAGAGTAGGAGGAGGTCAAACTTTTAACAGTGTTACCAGGAGGAGGAGTTACGCAAGTTACCATTTTCTTTAGAAAACAAACCTTACTCTTTGGGTGCCCAGCACTGACCCCAATGCTTGCAAAGCTCATTTGTCCCTGGCTGTGAGCACTTGAGGCTGCTAGTACCGACGAAGGCTGCGTTTGACTGATACTTGGCTGAATTGGATATGTCCGTTTCCCTGCTCTACAGCTATATTTTAAAAACGTGTATGTATAAGAGAAGTGGACAGTGGACATGGCACCATGCTGCTGGGTTTAATAACAGTTTTGACACGGATTTCCCCGGGTGCTGGATCAGCCCTTACTTGAGGGATGGAGAATCACTCCCTCATCTATGGCTTGGTCTGTTGAGCCCTAAACCAATGCCAAAAATGTGTCCCTAGGCTGAGGAAACTGACAGTCGATGTCTATTCTCCAGTACTAGCAAGAAGTATTCTATGATGGTGAAGAGCTGCAAGTATTGGATTCAGCGTGGTCAAGTACAAGAGTCTAGCTCTAGCGGGTTAGGAGTAACCTGGTGACTTAACATCACAACCTTCTCATCGGTGGTCTTGTTTTCTTTCCTGGTTAACTTCCACTATGGTTTGCTGGTGGCTTTCAGAGCCATCCCAGCTGAAAGCCAAGGCAGGATCCATCTGGAAGATCTCAATTCTTTTGTTTCTTGTGGATCCTGCCTTTTCCATCCAAATACTCATTGTCCAATGGCAGTGGTGGGAAGAGTGGGCAGCAGATGAAGAAATACACCTTTGTCCAGCACAGTTTGAGAAAGAAAAGGCTGCATCACCTGTGCTCATCATGGAGTACCCTCTACCTCCTCTGGCCAAAGCCAAGCTTGAGTGTGACAGGAGCCACAGGAGATACAGGAAAATTCTGTCAGGAGAGTTAATCCTTCCTGGAGCCCTGGTGTCCCTCAAATGCATTTTAAAATTGCCAAGCTTTGGAAGAAGTTCCAGCCTAGCTCATAGCAGCTCTGTCACTCGTTTCTGTGGATCAGGATTTCACTCTTGATGCTGTGTGCTGTTAATGTAGGGCCGTCTGGCCTTTCAGATTAGCAGCTGAGTCAGTGTAAAAGATCATCTCTCGCTCTGGGCGAAACCAGCAGAGAGTTTGCCACTGTGTTTCTTGGGAACAGGATCCAGCATTGTTTCTACATGTAACAGAGCCTGTTGAGATACTTGGGGCCAAATTCTGCACAGATTGCTCTGGCAAAAAGTCCCGTGGATGACAAGCAGATAGTATGTCTAAAACAAGCATGATTTGATCCTTCATGCTTTAAAAAATTTGCATGATTGTGTTAATTGTCCTGGTTAAGTATTCCAGATCAGCCTCCAGCAATTGCTGTTGAGCTTCTGGATGAAGTTGGCATTTTCTGCTTGAAACATGGCTCAGATTTGGAACATAGTGGTGAAAATAGCATACAAACACTTTTCCATCAACTGTTTAAAATCTCGGCGTGGAGGAGCCCTTCGTTAGGGGCAGAAGGAGAGGATTTCTACTGTTGTGGCTGCTGGTTTTCTTGTTCCAAAGGAAGAGAGCGCTGGGGGTGGGTAGCAGCTTGGGAAGATTTAAGAAAATACAATGCATAAGGAAAATGTCATTTGATTTGGCCCAATCAAAATGTCACTCTGACCAACTATGAATAATTTCTTGGCAGCTGCTCTGTGTGGAGGCCTGCAATTAATGCAATCTATGCGATTGTTTGTGTTAATCACTTCTGTAGTCATTCGCTTTGAAGCATATTTGATGTTTATATGCCTGGAATTTCAGGTCTGCATTTTACATTGTGCCTGGTGAACACACCTCAGACACTTTGTGGCATAATACAGCTAAATAGGAAGCATGATTTCTTTTTAATTTTTACTTGGATTTAAGCAGAGGTGAGCATTTGTAAATAATAATTGTGATCATTCCATTTGTTATAATTAAACAATGAGGCATACCAAGAGTACGGTAATCATGAGATAATCATATCCCTCTTATAATTACCATGTACAGGGTACATCCAAGTATCTCTAAGCCTCAGAGTGTGATTATCTTATGATAACTGCACCCGGTAGGTTGCCCAATTTTCAATATAAAATGGAATTATTTTTATTAAAGTGAGCAAGAGAGGGCAAAGCTGTATTTCAGGGGTAGAGGGAACAAAGCAGGTAGTTTGCAGAGCTGAGCGGGAGTTTGAGCCGAAGGAGGGGTGCATGGCGTGCGTAACTTCTGCACTCTTCGGCACGCTGGCTGAGCTCGCTGCGGTGCTGCTGCTCCTGCACGCTGGCCGCCGCGGGGAGAGCTTGGACCTTTGTGGAGCATCCCAGCCGCAGCTCGCTGGGAACAGACATGTCTCTGCAGAAGGAGGGGTGGGTTTTGATCATAGGTCTCAGAAATTATTTCCCTCTGTCCAATCAGTTCTAATTATAGCTAAGTACTTAAATAGAGAGTTATACACACACAGGCGGACACTTCTGTGTATGCAAACAACTGTCTCTGTAGCTGCCAGGGTGTGTATGTGCAGGAGGAGGAGGGGAAAAGCGAGCCTGTTCGTTACAATTTGTCTGTAGCCATCCAATGGAAATGCATGAGCTGCTATTGCAGATGCGAGGAGCCCTTTGCCTTGTCCGTATTCCTTCCCTGGGAATGCCCCCACCTTGTTCTTGCAGGGGGAGGCCTCTCTGGGGGCACTTATTGAACACTTTGCCCATTCAGATTACCTTTTCCCTCACCAGTTCAAGTCTGGTTTATGCTCCTCTGCCTTTTGTCTTTTTTGAAATCCACCCTCCCTCTCCCCTGGTCGCTGTAAAGGTGAAGAAGAGGGTCAATGCCTCCCTCTCTGTTGTTTCCCCAGGGTTTTAATACTGGAAGGGGGCAGGGGGCACCCAAATGGATGCCGTGCCACCCTGCTTGTGTGACTAACACTGCTGCTCTCTGTCTGTTCCCATCAGTGTAACAATGACTACGTGCCCGTGTGCGGCTCCAACGGCGACACCTACCAGAACGAATGCTACTTGAAACAGGCTGCCTGCAAGCAACAGAGTGAAATACTCCTGGTGTCCGAAGGATCGTGTGCGACTGGTACGTATAACGTACTCCAGGCTGCCTGCGGACCTTGCCATGCCCCTGAATAAAATAACCCGTGGATGGCAAAAGCCATTTGAATCCCTGCTTTGAAGTCATCATGGGATAATTCTTTGCAATCTTAGGCATGAGAAATTGCTGCCATCATTCCCTTTTAAGGAACTAACTTAGTATAGGCTCACAGTCTATGATACAGTATACCCTTGATGCTGTTTTGAACAGTGCAGCACAGAAGTTGATTTCTTTTTTTAATGCGTATCTTGTGCTCCTGATCATCCTGTGTGCCGCATACACTTCTGAGCTGTTACGACAAGTAACTGGAAGCAGATTAAGCTAGCAGATGTCTGATAAATGGGCATCTGGATTACCACAAACCTCTCTATAATCTGGAGAGATAGAACTGGAGCATTATTGCCTGCAATCCAGTTTCTTAGGTTTTTCCTTATGCATGTAGGGCCAGATTTCCAGCTGGTATGATTCAACAGACCACTGGTTGTAATGAGCCCTGCCAGTTTATACCAGCTGAAGATTTGGCCCAAAACACACTCAATGAACAAGTCTGTGCAACAGGGGTTTTTTCTGGACTTCTTGGAAGAATTCATTAAAGAGCATATGTGAAAACTGACTGGTATTTGAGACATCTTTACTTAACTCTGAGCATCGTGAGCTATTTGTATCTCTGCTTTTATGAAACAGCTAGAAAGGTGTATGAGCGAAATCAGTCAGGAAAACTGAGTTGCTTATGTGCAGGAGTTCTTGATGTTTTTCTTTTGTGCTCAGTATCTGTTAGAGGTGGGCAGTGAAGTTAACTTGAAAAGAGCAGGAGGAGTAAGTCTTTGTTCTTGAGAGAGTTCTTTAAACTTAAAGCAGAATTTTCTTCTTGGCTGAGGATGGAGGAGTCAATAAAAAGTGCATTAGACAAACTTTTTGCAGTGCTGTAATTTTGTGTTTTGTACACCTGAGAGAAAATAAACTTCTTTCCCTGGAAATGTTGTTCTTCTCTGAAGCTGTTACCTGACAATTTTCAAGAGGAAGAAAAAATATGCTGCAATTTTTTTGTCTATAAATTGGTATTAAACGGAGCTCAGGCTGACAAAGCCTATTGTGGCGTAGGATTTGTTCAACTTAGTAAATTCTCTCAGCACAGCAACTGGTCTTTTTTGGTTCAAACTTTTTGATTAAAGGGATAATTTTAGTGCCTCACTACATCTTTTCTTAAACTTGCTTGCCTACTGGCAATGGCTGTGTTGGAAGCATTTTTTCTGAAGCACATTGTGGATTTCAGAAAGAGAGAAGGGGAAAAAAAAAGAAGGTGCTTTCCTGAAGTCTTGATCATTTGGGCTCTTTTTCCTCCCCCCAGGGAGGAGGCTCAGTGGAGAAGGTAGCAGCCGTGTACCTCAGGTTTCCCCCGTGGGATGGAGCAGAGAGAGGGTACACAGGACCCCCAGGAGAGACTGGCATGGGTCTGGGCGTCAAAGGGTAGGGGCAAGAGGAGGGACACCTGGGGAGACCTGGCACACCTGGAAAAGCAGTGCTTTCCAGAGCCATGAGGGCACTGTAATGAAGACACCATTCTTTCCCCTTTCTTCAGAAGCTCATTTGGGAAAGCATCAGGACAGAAGGTCAGATCAGGAAAATGCAGGACATGGTCACTGGGAAAACACCACCATTTTCTGTTCTCTTTTTCAGCCCCCTTTTGCATCTGTCCTATGCAGTCTTGCTGTGTAAATCTACCTTTCTAAGCCATTCTTGTGACAGGTTTATTTAAATAAAGGTTTTCCTTTTTTTAACTTTGAGCGATGATGGCATGTACAAGCCAGTTCAAATCCACCAGACCTTGCTGTCAGTAAATTAGATCTAACAGTTCACAGGGTAATTGGATCCCAAAGGAGCCTTTCCAAAGTCTTTCTATTAATCTTGATGCTGGTAAATGGATAACCCCTCTACTAAGGGGGAGGATGGGATGACAACTTTCCTCCTTTCCCTGCAAAAGAAACTCCTCTTGTGGATTATTTTTGGTAACCCTACACGTGTGTGCATTTCTGTGCTTTGCCTTGCTTAGAAAGTTTTGAAATGAAGCTCCTGGCTTGGCAATTTCGTGATGTTGCACTTTCTGAATTTGTGACTCTTGTCATTCCAGCCAACAAAACATCAAGCAGAGGAGAAATAAAGATAAAGCACTCAATTTTGAAACTCAGCAACAACCTTGAGAAAAATGGCATTTTAATCATTTATCTAAAGACTTGGAATAATAATAATTTCAATTGTTTATTCCAACTAGTTATGATCTGATGAAATGTCACTGTTTTGTACAGATAATGATGTGAATTTCTAATTGGTCAGGCCTCAAACAAATGGGTTTTAAAAATTCTCTTTGATGGTGAGGGTTTAGTAGTGGGCAAATGAAGTAACTTTGCACAACTGTTGGGAACAAAGGTTTATCAGTCTCAGTACAGCAAAACGAGTCAGAGGCTTATGAGGACGTTACAGCACTCCAGGGCTTATGTTATTTTAGTCTGATATAGAGACTTTAAAGAAAAAGAGTTGAGACATGAGGAAGATGGCTTGAGTGAACTATGTTCAGATTAGATCTCTATAATTTACACAGGGATGACATCGAATGTAAGGTACACTGTAATACACTTAACAGTCTTGCTTTGCATGTTTACAGGACATACTGTAGCATATGAATACAAATTTCTTTCTATTCTTTTCTCAGATGCTGGCTCAGGATCTGGGGATGGAGGTAAGAGCCATCTTCTAGTATCTCTGGGCTTATGTGTACTCACATTGTCTTTCACAATTTCAGATTGTAAGTGGATATGCTTTGCAGTTTAGTTGTTACACTACGTATTGTCTTTCGTTTAGCTTTTTCTCTGGAAAAAGTGACATTTTGCATTTTAGTCAAGCTGGAACCTAATAATGGCATGCTGTTTTCTAGGGAAATTCAGAAAGCTGTGTAACTTCTAATAGGACTTGGAATTATTCATAGGTTGTGCTAGGAGCTCTATCTCCATCTACTGTTACAGTTGCACTCATTTGTTTTATGTTTAGAGTAATATTTCTTTTGTTTTTAAAACATGAGCCAAACCCTTGGCTCCTCCTCACTGGAGGATTCAAGCCAAATATTTTGTGGTAACAGAGAGCATTCTTTCAAAGATATGAAGAAATGTCACAGGGAAAGAACAATGTGTTTTTTTAAGAACAGCAGCAGCAAAAATGAACGTGGAAATAGTCCAAACCCTTTGCTGCATACAGGGGATACTGTGAAATGTAGGCAAACTTCCATTTAAGTTGGGCGTTGTTTTTTTATTTCTTAGGTGCAGTCATTTATGGAGTTGCTTGTTTTAACACTGGTCGTAGGGTTTGTGACCAATCCTTCTGGGTAGTAGAAATGTTGGGTCTGGGTAGTGCCCTGCCTCGGGGCAGGGAACATGACTTTTGGGAGTTACTTGCATGGTGGGGCTGGTGGGTCAGGTTTCTCTGGGGGCTGGGAGGGCCAGGGCTGGTTTGGTTGGCTGTGCAAGGTTGTCCTTAAGAGTTACCCTCGTTTCTGCCCAAGCCCCCTGGGTAAGCTCTAGGACCCCTGTGGCAGGGGAAGGGCAAGCTCGGCATCAGGCTGGGATGCTGCTGAGGTCCCCCAGCTGGGACAGCCACCAGGAGCTGAGCCAGCTTTCTGCATAAGATGCAGACAGCAGGTCTGGGGTCTTACCCGGTTTGATGGCTGGTCCTGGCTGGATTCAGGTTTTTCAAATACAGTCCTGTCATTTGGCAAGATGTCACCTAGTCCTTGTGTGGTTTTGGTAACCAGTATATTAGAGAGCACAATGTGTAGGTAAAGTATTATTTTTACCTATGAAGTGGTCAACAACATGAGCATGAAGCACTTGCAAGGAACCTAATTTTCCAATATGGGACTCAGGCTGCTCTCTGGAAATCAGGACACTTTGACACGCTTAAATCTGGCTCCCCAGAAACCGCAACCTAAAATATTGCTATTAATTTTCAAAAGTTTTGTCCAGCTATTCCTATTTTACTCTAGTGTTCTTTTAAATTGTCTTTTTAAACTGTTACACGAAAGAAATTCCTAATTCAGTGCTTAACAGAAATCTACGATTTAATTTATATTTATGATAAGGTTTTCATGCATATGGTCAATAAATCAGTTTTCAAGTGAAGTTGCACAAAATTCATCATGTATGTACCAAGGAAAACAGATAAAATTTCCAGTTTGTTTTATAACTGGGGAGGTGGGGGGAAAAAAACTTGGCTGCTTTCTAAAAGTAATGAATACTCAAAAAGCATAGGAATTTAAAAGCATAATTTCTAAACAGTTTCATTTTAAAAGCTAAGGTTGAGAAAACACAAGCAGAACAGGACCTTGGGGACTGACTGGGCAGATAGAAAGGAAGCAGATTTGTGAAGGAGACAGAACCAAGCTGGTGCATGTGTTTAAAGGTCTACAAAACTGCCTTGTATTATCCAAGATTTAGTAGGCAGCTATGGCTGTTCTTAAAGTAAAAAAGTATATTTATGTGCCCTAATAAGCTAAATCCAGCCAAGTAAATGTTGTCACTACATCACTCTTTACTAGACACGGTCTTGTTGTAAAAGCTGTAATAAATTTTGGATGTCATCACAGTAAGTCTTGTAAAATCCACTCCAACAGTCATGAGTGGGATGTTTTCATATGAGAAGCCTGAGGTCTTAGGCAATCTTGTGTGTTTTCTGTTTTTATGAAAGTTTTCCCTTCTTGCGCTTCTTCAGGAATTCTTGGTTAACAAACTGCTAACCAATGGAGCATCATTTTTTGCAAAGCTACAGCCATAGGGAGCCTCGCAGCTGGCCATACCTCTGCCTAAATCAGCAGAATGGGGCTGTGCTGGATGCTGCAAGTGTCAGAGGTGCTGGGTACATCTGCAGTGAGGTACCCGAGATATCTCAGATGCTGGGAGCCCTTAGGAACAGCCATTCTCTTGCTGATTTGCCCAGTGTCTTGCTGCTGTCAGAGCGCCGGCAGGACACGGTCTAGCACAACACTTCGGTATTGCTGTTTGCTCTATGTTGCATCTACATTTGTTGTGTTTTTCAGAGCTGGCAGACTTTCTGGCAAGGTTCAGGTTTGTGTGACTGTTGCGGTCTGTCTTTGGGAGGTTCCTTGCAGCCAGGCAGACGGGAGGCTAGGAGCCCTGGGGGATTGCTGTGGGCATGGGCAGGCTGAGCAATGCCTCCTGGGCGCGGATTAGGAGACTCTGGTTAAAAAGACAAAGAGTGGATGGACTTGCAGGCACCTGTAAAGGCTGATCCTTCAGTCTGAATTGCTGAGGACCATCCATAGCAGCAGGAATCTCTGCCTCTCAGCACTTATAGGTGGAAAAGGATGTTGCTTCTTACCGCAGCCCCTCCATATTATTCTCATGGGTTCCCTTAGTGTTTCTGTATATCGCTCCGCGAGCTGTGAGACAAGGGAACCAGCTTTTCAACAGAGTTGTATCTTGTGGTTGGATTTCTTTGATCTGATAAGGTACACATCGACTAGGAAATTAACTCAAATTGTGAACTACTAGAGGACACCGTGTTTTTCCAGTTCTTGGAACGTGGCAAGTTTCTTGCTTTGAGGTGGTTTCCCCAAGACCAACACCAGTTCAGCTCTCAGTACTGCTTCTCCCTCAATGGAGCTCTTGTCACATGAAATTATAATTGGTTAAAGGGTTCAGCAATTGCTGGGAAGGGGTTGGTGCAATGGACAGACATACACAAACACACCGTGTGGTCACACGAGCTTCGTTTTCTCAGGAAACTGGACAGAGCAGGAACAAGGAACAGTATAACCAGAGGCCATGTTTTGCCTGCCACGTTTCCCTTCCGTGTGTTCCTACCTGGGTTTGCAGAGCGGTCTTCTCACTTCATTATTTAGGAAATGGGGTTTTCTGCTTTCCTGTCAGAGATGCTGGGATCAGAGAGGTCCCAGCTTCTTAGCACATTAATGATCTTGAGGGCTTTCCAGAGGTGATTTAATCCTTCTTCATGCAGCAATAGGCTACCAAAGTCCCCTTATTTGTAAAGTGATGGGGGAATCTTAATCTCATTTGATTACTGAGCCTTCATCATGCACTTTTGGGGATATCCAGTAAATGGGTAAGAACAGTAGGTGTTCAAGTTTCTTACAGCAGAAGACATTTTTCCCTGTAAATGAAGACTAAAAATGCAGAATCAAGAGCAGTTTCTGTGTTTTGATTGCAGAAGCTGAGAGTATGGTGTGGAATTATTTAAAAACCCGTATCACGGAAAGATGCTAATCAATGGCAGAAAGAATGAATGTGAAAGAGTTTATACAGAGAGTAATTTAAAGAGATTCCATTCATTTTCATCTATGCCGTTCTCTAGACAACTGGGTTTTTTTAGAACCCAATGATTCATGTTTTGGTCTTGAGCAGCTTTATAATGAATTCTTGCTCGTTTCCTAGCTTCCTTCAAACAGCGACAAACTCAAGATGCAGTATTTCATTATAGCTCTTAATGTGATAAGAACATCTCTCCTTGGTTTCTTTTTTTTCATTGAACACTTCTTTTCCCTCCCTGCATTATCTGTATTCTTAGCTCTGTTGATTGGCTTGCATTCATAGTCCGATGGATTTACTATGAGTGACTATTGCACTAGGTGTTTCTGTGATCCCCAGCATGGCAGTGCATAAGCACCTATGTTGAATTCGTTTCAGAGCCTCATTCAATTTCCATTCAAGTCCTACTGGCTTCAGTGGGAATTATATGAGGCCCCTGGGTACACAGATCTTATCCTAGTTTGATTTTTATGTTAATGTTTTATGATCTAGATTAAAGCAGAATGAAAAAAAACAAGTCATAATTCAACAATATCATCGTCACCATTTATTTTACAGTAGCATCTAGAGGTGCTAATTGTAAGATTAGGACTCCAGTATTAGGGTGTACCACACTGTGAGGCACTTCTTCACAGTGAGGGAGAGAATAAAATCTGTGAAGCACAGTCTGGATATCCAAGTTGGGCAAAGGCTGGAAGTCGCATGATGCTTCAGTGGCTGAATTGGGAATAACATATACCACTTCAGAGCCAAACCGGCGCTGTGACTTTTGAACCATGCTGTTTGTCGCAGACCCATATGTAATCCAGAAAGAACTGGAGGTTGTTCTTGAAGTTATTCCTAATTTTTTAGACAAACCTGGAAATCAACAACCTTACAAGCCATCTTCTTTCCCCCCCTCTGTCTCTCTCACTTTGTGTGTGTGTTTTAAGGATGAGAGTGGCATTTTTGTTTGTTTGTTCATTCTTTCGATTTATCCCTTTAGTCTTATCCAGAAAAATTGAAGTCCTGCAGCTCTTTGTAGGTGCCAACATGTAGATTTAATGATAGATTTGGAATTCTGGTCTGCCTTTCCTGTTGGCTTAGGGATGTGTGAGTAAACACATACATATTATAAATCTGTATGGAGCAGCAGTCATCTTGAAACACTAACCCAGAGAAAATAGGGAAGAAAAAATTAAAGCTTGGAAACCTAAATTATTTTTTAAGGCAAACTGTAATGCAGCACGTGTATCTTTTTTTCTTTAATCAAAGACAAACGGCTACTTTGACCCAATTGCTTTTATACTTGTCTCCATGCTGGTTTTGTATGACTAACTTGCATTCAGCAGCTCTGCTGCTTTTCTACCTATTTCCCTTTCTGCTTTATTACAAGGTTGATTGATGGGCAGGACTATGCAGAACACAATGAATATTGCTGAAAACACTGTCCTAGCAGTAACACTTAAACCAAAATACACCATAAAACCTGGAGTGTATATTGGTTTGAATGAAGCAGTGTATAAAATTCAATGCTGATAAACACACACATACATGCGTGTTCTCAATATATGGGAAAATACTGGGAGTGTTCTAGTTTAACCTCTGAAAGAAAGGAAATTCATATTTTGAACTACAGAACCTGTCCGTCCTTTGCCTGTGTGTAACAAGTGATAAAGGCTTCTCTCATGTGAATTTAGAATATCTGCTGACCCTGCATGCTATCATCAACTGCAATAAGGCAATAGGAAAGCTTCTTCTACTCTAATTTAATTTGGGAGGTATAATTTAAAGCGGCATCAGAAGGTACAGAATCAACTATAAGCAACGTGCACTGACTGGGTGAATACCTCTGGAGGGAATGTTTAAATCTTAAATGATTGACCTGACTGTGGATGGTCAAATATACGTCTCCTTTGTTAAACAGGTTTTTACCTTGTTAACCTCAGCATGGCACTGAGCCCAAACCAATAAGCTCTTTGAAAGGCTTGGTTTATTAGCTCAGGCTCTTCACTGTCCTAACATGATTACATGACTTCTAGTTCAGGGCTGGTGCACTTCTGACCTATACAAGAGTTAGGTCAGGAAAAGGCAGTTAATGTCTCTTCGTGGCCTTTAAAAATTAGGAAAGGATGAAGTTCCTATGTTTTTGTTGACTACATGAGAAGCACTTGGGCATTTGCAAGTGCTGAACTTTTAGGACTCTGCAGTGGGCATTTTGTGCTGGGTAGGATGCGTTAGAGGTTTTGGAAATCCTAGGAAGTTATGGAAATGGTGGGAAAACCAGCTTTTGGGTTCCTCTCAGGCTCTCATTTGAGCTAAGGACTGAGCTAATTGACACTCCCTGACTGAGGTGTTCCAGCAAATCCCCACAGCTCCTGTGAACTTGAAGCTCTCCAGGGTTATATATAAAGTACCAGTCTGGGAGATGATGGTTTTGGATTTAGTTGCCTGGGTTCTGCCTATATTTCGCTTGCTGCTTCTGCTGCTTCTGCTGCTTCTGAAGTTAGAATGCAAAAATCCAATGAAAAGCGATGCTTTTTATCCCTGTGCTTCCTTTGTTATTAATGGGCCAAAGTCCCTGCTGTGTCCTTGATGTGAATGCACAGGTCCCACCAAGAAGACCATCAACGCTGAGAAATACCATGGGAAAGACTTGACCCATAGTGAATTATTTGTGACCCATTGCCATTCATGCAAAACCAAAGAAAATGAATAGAAGATGCCATAAAGATCCACAGACTTTTGTAGGCAAGAAGTAGGAATGTCGTCCATTCATAGCTCCTTTCCCAAATTATGCAGTCCTGCATGGTTTTTAGCACTTCTTTTAAGTAGTTCAGAGCTACACAAGTAGACAGTGAATGGAAGATGCTCACCTACATCAAAAAATGCTGAGGATGCTCTGGTTTTGCTTTAAAAGTCAAAATTGCCTGTCCACGTCGAAACAGAGCAAAAAAAATCCAAAATATGCTGTCTAATCATGTGCCATCTGTAAATCCACAAATAACTAAGTCATCAAATCAGCAAACAAATTCTATGATACTCCAGCAAACAGATTAAAAAGGAGGCATCCAATCACAAATATTCATTTATTGGTCTGTTATTGTAAACGTAGCAAGAGAGAGATGTAGTGGACTAGATTTGTCTGCTACATCTCTGTAAACCTGGATTAATTTTCCCTGTGACAACTGTGGAGTCACTGGAGATTAGCTGTGATGACAGTGAGAGGTGAATCTAGCCCACCATTTTGCTTTCCTATGCAGGGAGTTCTTCCACAGGGAAGAAAAATGCTTCTCAAGCTTTCAAATAGCTCTATCATGCTTACTACCAACACCTTATTTCATGGGATAAGGGCATGTGTTCGAGCCCATGCTTAATTTTTATCATATGCTTAAGTTCCATTGACTTTAAAGTTTTCTTCTGAATGTGGATGTCTTGCACAAGTGGGGCCTGAGGCAGCCTTGAGTGACCAGAACTTCTTCAGATCCTTGTTCATCTCTTGGTTATATATTCTGTGGTTTAGTGATTGAAGAAGCTGTTTTACTATGTGCTTGCTTCAAACTGGCTTTGGCCTGACATAGGATTTTCTTAGATGCTCTCATGAGATCTTAAAAAGAACAAATGGGATGAAAACTGCCAAGTCTCTCTCAAGGTTCATGTACTCACTTTTCTTTAACTCTTACATTTCAGACCTCAGCTGCATTTGCCAAATTAATATATTCTGCATTGGATGTTTAAATTCCTTTTTGTTTAAGAGGCTTTCTTTCCTGTCAGAGATTGGGAAATAAAACCAGAAATTTTGCTTGCTGTCTTTGAAGTCAGTGGGAGTTTATCTTCAGGAAGGGCTTGACTGATTCCCTGACACTTAGCAAACTGGAGAGTGCCACCTACTTTATGTAACTGCACATACAGGACAAGTTTAAAGAGTGTGGTGCAAGCCCAAGAATCTGGAACAATTCATAATCAAATCCAGACAAGTTAAAATTTTATGATACAGCTCTACCAGTTCTTAAGATGTTGCCACAAGTCTTTCAGCCCAGGTTTTTGAATAGTATAATAGAAGATGTTTAGTTTTTCATTTAAAACAAATACATAAAATGTTTTTAATCCTCATTGCTCAGAAGAATACTTTAACAGAAGCCCCAAATTCTCAACAACAGGGAGAACTCCAAATTGCATTTTGAAAATATCATGATTCAGGGAAGAAGAGGTCAAAACTCTTCCATGATATTTCCCATGTTTTTTTTAATGCCTTGGACTTCTTGATCTCATTTGTTCTAGCTGCATGGGAGTTAGATAATGATGGTGCCTATTTAAATCCATTAAAAAAGCAGCTACTGAAGCAGCACCCTTTTTACTTCAGCAGTCCCAAGTATCTTGCAGGCAGGAATTTAAAGAGAGCTAGTTAAGGGACTTTAATGTTAGTTTTCGAGAAGTCTGAGAACATGGGAAGGTGCTAAAGGTCTGAGAGAATGTAGGTTGTGGGTATTAAAAATGGTAGGGGGGGAAATTCAGTTATTTATAGGCTTGTCAATCTGACATTGATTGAGGTAAAGCAGGACATGAAGACCCAGACCTGCTTAATAAAGAAATAAATGAGAACTAATGCTGAGCAATATGGGCTGATGTAATAGATTTTGTCAACTAATTGAAATGTTATTTATGAAGTTACAAGTTTGCTTGATAAAGACAACAATATTGATTTAGTGTACGTGGATGTCAGTGAAATATTTGGCATGCCACTACATGACACTGTGATTAAGGAACAAGAATCATGCAAAATTAGCATGGTACTCAATTAGTGGAGTAAAAAAAATGCCTTTCACAATGTAATTATAAGTGGATTTATCATTATTAGATGGACAGCACAGGGATCAGCCTCATGCTATTTATTTGTTTGTTTGTTTTACCAGTGACCTAGGTGGGCACATACTTTCCTCATTGATCAAGTTCTCAGCAGATATAACTGGGGAAGTAAGAAATGAACAGTTCACTGACGTAACCCAATCTGATTTACTGGGTATACTGGTGCAAGAGCAGGCCTTCTGATGTAGCCAAACATAAAGCCACAATCATAAAACAAAGACAGGAAACCAGAGGAGCGAGGTGGGGAAACGCTCCTGGAAACGGTGATGCTACAAAGAAAGCTGGAGCGTTGGTAGTTAGTGGGCTCGTTGTGAGAGTCCTCTGCGAACACAACGGGCCCAAGGGCTGCTGTTATCGCAGTATATTTAAGAAGCAGACTCTTGAGCAGGGGTAAGGATGTCAAATTACCTCCACCTTTACCAGAGGTGGTGCCTGCAGCTGCAAAGGTAATGAGAAGCAGGGGAGAAGGCTGTGCACAGCCAAGGGCGGTGGCTGGCAAGCAAGCTTTGCCGTGAAAGATTTGATGCCCTTAGCTTTGTCAAGGGCAAGGAAAGGGGTGCGTAGGTCACGATCAGTAACTACCCATGTGGGGAACACAGCTGAGCAGCCGGGCTCTTTATGCTGACAGACAAAGGTCTAATGAGATGCCAGGCTGGCAATTAAAGCTAGACAAACTCAGAGTAAAGTTAGATGCATGTTTGTAAATGAAGGCAATAGCACATAGAAGTGATTAGAAGGTAGGTAGGATTCTGTGTCACTTGAGGTTTTGACACTTGTTTGAGCAGAGCAATCTAGACATCCAAGGATGAATTTGAAAGTCCAGGGCCTCTGTCGCATGGGAGGTCACAACTGATGCTCAGTGAGCCCTTAATTCTAGGCACCATAAATTAGTTTACGCATGAAATAGGCTGAGTTTAGCCTATTTTGTTCAGCAAGATTTCTGTGTTAAGCAATACGGAAAGGGATTGATTATGTGGATATGTTTGTTCATTTCAGAATCCACACAAGTTTTTTTCTCTGCTCTATCCCATCTCATTGTGTACATTTACATATGCAGGTAATGGAAGAGATGTGGGCTTTAGTAGCAAGTGGAAAACCTCATGCGTAATGCTCTGCTAATTGCTCTGTATTTAAAAATAGGCCACACTACACTGCATTTCGTCCTAAGACTTCTTTATGTTGTCTGGCACTGGGTAACTTCAGCCGGTCCCCATCTCATCTGAGACATGACAGGCCCCTTCGGGCTTTTCTCTGTCCTGCAGTGCTGCTCTGATTCCCAGTGTAATTACTGGTCTACCCCGAGCTGGTACTTGGAGGGAGTTCTGAAGAGGAGGAGGATCACCAGCTATCTCTGGAGGATCTGTCCAGGATCCTTCTCTTTCCCGTCTCTCCTGGTTTAAGGGGGAGAAAGTAGAGGGGAGGATCACACCCAAAGAGCTCTAAAGTTGGAACCCTTATTGATCATGATTAAATATAATTTGATTTTTATCTGTTACTAGAAAGAGCCTCCCTGGTTTTATTAGTGTATGTCATGGGTTTGGGAGGTGAGAGAGAAGGTACTGGAGTAGGCTGTAATTGCTTTGGCTCATACACGTTGTCCACTAGTTTCAGATAGAGAGGCATCTTCATCTTTGCTATAATAGAGCCTTGATAAACAAATAACTTATTTTTTTGTACAGTGTCTGAGATTGTCATCAAAAGAGGAGGGAACCAGTTATATGAATCACAAGGCCAGTGCAGGACAGGTCTATGCTGTAATTCATTCAGACAAATGTTGAAGTAAATTGATGGACTCAGGTTTGTTTAGATTAGTGGCCTTTTGAAAAATGAGTTGTCCCATGTGTACAATTTTTCAATCTGTTTACATCTAATTAGCTGTTCAGATTGGCTAAAATTAAGCGTTGTCACTTATAATGTATTCAGAGGTGAAGATACAAAATAGGCTCTTTCATAATCTCTTCAGCAAGTGGCTTGGAGCACTGGCATAGCATGAACTGAGGGCATATGGAAGATCAATCTGTAACATGGAATCAAATATAAGCAAGCTGCAATCTCACAATGTAGTGAATAGTCTATAGCATCTCTCTTGTACTGATTCAAAGAGGGAGCAAGTTTTTCCATCATCCTCTCCCACAACTTCTTTTTGGTAGATTTGCCTGTCTGTCTGGGGCATGGCGTTGGGGTGGCTGCCCTTGTACACTGGCATCTTTACCTGTTTCGCTACTGATTCCTGGGCGCTAGATATTCCTCCTTGGAGACAAGTCATTTGAACAGCTTGAATTCTAAAAACTGACTGCTGCAATGTCAGGTTTCTAATTCTGCAGCTCAGCTGACAGCTCTGGAAAGTCCCTATCAAAGGCAGAAAATACAACACTCTTCAGCAGACTTTGTTCTGCCACCATACGGCCCCAATTCTATTTTACTGCTCCAAAGCCTACAGGCTTTTTCACATGTTTCTGACCGAAAATTCTGCTATTAGTATGTAAGCTTCTCAGCAATTAAGCTGTGCTTATTGCTGCATCAGTGCTTTTAGACTGTGACCAGCAAGCAGCACCCTCTGTGCAGCAGCAGCAATTTAGTTCTCATGCTTAGTCATGAATACATGTCGAAGGAGATTTTGGCACAGGTTTTCTGAAATATTTTTAAAAGTTTTTGCTAGTCTTTTCTTTCTTCCTTGGCTCTCTGAAGGCTTTTGCTAGCAAAGTGCAGAGCACTCCCCTGCCTTTGTGTAACAATCCCCAAGCCTTACGGGATTTGAGTATTTGCCAAACTGTGAGCTTTCCCGTGGTGAGTATAAGGTGCTGTCACCTGGCTCCTGCCTCCAGCTCCCTAGTGCATGGCACGGCAGTGCTCTCCCCTCGCAGCTGGCTGCTCGGCCCCAAAGCATGGGGCATCATGAAGTATGGGCAGGTTCCCCTGCCCCATTTGTGTGAGGAGCTTCAGTGGGGCCATGGCCCCCCTCCTTGGTGTCCCGTCTCTCTTCCTATGACCTGATGCACCAGGGTCGGTGGTGACGCACCTGAGTATCTGCTGGAAATGAAAGCTCAGCTCAGTGGCTCAGGACTTCAGGAGCAGGGTCCTGCCAGTCGCTGGGGTGCCGCAGAAGCAGCAGAAGGGGACCTTTAAAAGCCAGCAGGAGGATTGCCCTGCGAAGCCTTTGCAGGCAGCACTGGAGAGGCTCAGCAGGTGACCTGGTGACAGCGCAGCTCATGGCACAGGTGGCCTGGCCGAGCTGTCCATGTGTGGGAATCAGGCTGGGACCTTCTACCTAGACAACAGCAGTGAAAAGGCCAGCTGACGCCTGCCCAGGCACCTTTGTCATCACAACCCCTTCTGACACAGCTCCCTCGGGTACTGCCCATAGCTGCTTTCTGACCCCTTACGTTTCCCAAAAGGAGCTGAGGGCGCTCAGTGAGTTACGAGGTCAAACCACGAGATCTCAGGTGCCGGGGCTGTGCCAAGCTTGGCTCCATCCTTGCTCTTGGAGCTCTTTCTGGTTTCCTCCTGGGGCTTCCCCTCTCCTGCCCTGGTGGTGGTGACTGTCCCTTTGCTGTGGCTGGGCCAGGCAGGGTTCCCTTGTGTCAGCAGGGGAAGCTCGCATCTTGCCAGTGCTGTGGGTCCTGGAAAAATGCACTTGGGTATTTTCCTTTGATTTTTCATTTACCATTCACATGGTATACTCTATCAGGCTGTACCCTGTGGGGTGGAACAAATCTGGGGCCCTCGATCTCAACACTTTGGCATTCTCCTAAAGGTGAGGGTGGCAAATGCCTAAGCAGTGTCTATAGGCAGCAGCAATAATGTTTGTTGGGTTGGGTTTTTCTTTGGGTTTTTTTTGTCTGGGGTTTTTTTTGGGGGGGGGGTTCCAAAAAGAGCATTTTACATGGAAAGGAACTCTTCTAACCAGCAGAGTAAATCTGTATCTGAACCCATTAGTGTTACGGATTTGGGTTGGAAAGCCACAGCGTGCTGTAGCTTCTCTGCTATAAGGTACTCTTTTCTGGATGTCTTTAGCTGGATGACAGGTGCTTTTGGGCTGAAATTTTCCTTATATTGTTCAGGAGGATTTTCTTGGATTCTTTTTTGATTTGAAAACAATACCATGAGCCATATTTGAACTGACAATAGTACATATGAAGTGAAAGGTTTTGTTTTTAAGACATTCATTCTTACTACTTGAAAAGAGCAGTTTTAACAGGCATGAGCTAGTGCTGGGTAGTCTTAAGAAGGATTTTTCTATGTTTTCTTTGTGCCTATCCATCTACCCTCTACCTGAGGTTTAAGTACTTCCTTTCCATCTCAACTCCTGTGCTACAGTATTTTTTGGTATTGGTGGTTTAAGCCCAGACAGCAACTAGGCACCACACAGCCACTTACTTCCCCCCCTCAGTGGGATGGGGAGGAGAATCAGAGGAAAAAAAAAAAAAAAAAGTAAAACTCGTGGGTTGAGATAAGAATGATTTCATAACTGAAGTAAAATAAAATGTAATCCTAACAATAATAATAATAGAATATAATAATAATAGTAATGAGAAGGAATATAATTTTAAAAAAAAAGTTAAAACCCAAGAAAAAGAGAAGTGATGCACAATGCAATTGCTCACCACCCACTGACCAATGCCCAAGCAGTGATCCACCCCTCCTGATCAACTCCCCACAGTTTATATACTGAGCATGATGTTCTAAGGTATGGAATATCCCTTTGGCTAGTTCAGGTCAGCTGTCCTGGCTATGATCCCTCCCAGCTTCTTGTACACCTGCTTGCTGGCACAGCGTGGGAAACAGAACAGTCCTTAACTTAGGATAAGCGCTACTTAGCAACAACTAAACCATCAGTGTGTTATCACCATTATTCTCACACTAAATCCAAAACACACTGTACCAGCTACTAAGCAGAAAATTAACTCTATCCTAGCTGAAACCAGGACAGTTGGTTAAAAGAGATCCCCTTGATTTCACTGGACAGTCAGGCAGTTGTGTTAACACTAAGCCTATTTTACAGAGGTCAACTAGATTGAGAAGAATCTGTGGTTTGTTACTGTCTCAAGCCAGTGCCAGGGCGAACAAAAAAGTAGCCTTTATTTGGAAGTAATGCTGAGAACAATCTATCAGTAATTTATGTATTGGAAAGAATATCTGAAGTAATTTGCTAGAGCATTGTAGTTATTTGAAAACAATTCTAAACATAGAACACAAGAAGGTTCAAAGTTGATAAACAGGAAGAAACCTCTACACATAGTAGCCTGGAAATTCACCAGGCTACTTCATCATATTTTTCTGTCTTCATCTTTAGGTCTTCCTGCTTCATTCCTTTTCAACTTAATTCATAGGAAGGAGAGATTTTTCTTTGTCTTAACTAAGAAATTGAACAGCTGCTAGGGACAGGAAAAATGGTGACACAATCAATCTTTCATCCTATTTCATGAGACATTTCAGAAGTCTCTTCTTTCTTGAAGAGGTTACTTGTGCAATCTATGTAATTAGGAATATGCAGCCCCGTTTGTCTTAGGCGATACACGATGGTGAGGCATATAATCTGTGTTTTCTCCCTTTCCATAAAAGTGCCATGGCTTCAGGATCAGGGCCTCAAAGTCATCTCTGCTGTTTCTGTGTTTAACAGCATTGTAGAACTAACTGATAAAATGCTATTAATTTGAAGGGATGTAGAGGGAACATAAGATCCTCAGCAGACTGTGATCTGACAGCAGGTGAACAGCATGGGGAGCTGTCAGATTGCACAAGTTGCTACAGTCAGGTTAAATTAGTGCCCAGCTACTTGTACAGTGGTAGTTGGTGCTAGCATGTATGATACAAGTGTCACTGTGTAAATCCCTGCAAATTCCAGTCTTAAATTAGTGGCAAAGAGAAGTCATTTAGCCATGTCACTTGTCAAATGGCAGTGTCTCAGAGTGGGGCAGGCAATGAAAAGCCTTTGTGGTTTTTGGGACTTAGTATCACTTTTAGTGTCATTCGTAAGGGGTTAGACTGATTCAGCTTGATGTCTCAGCTGAGCTTATATAAACATACTGGAAGTTCTAGCAACCCTCATCTTCGTTAAGTCCCATGAGGGGGAAAAAATGGTGATGAAGGTGCCATCATCTTGTGGAGACAAAAGTAAGCATAGTCTCATGATCGTGTATGTACGTAAAGAAGAGAGGGAGAAGACATCGCAGAGCACCCTGGCCTGGTGATCAGCCTTTGGGAACACTGCTCAGGGGTGCGTGCTGGGTACGTCCAAGAGAGGCAGTGAAGCACAGAAGAAAATACAGTAGCGTGGGAGGGAAAGCTCTTCCGTTAACTCATCCCCCTTGCTGTGGTTGCATTGTTATTGTCTGGAAAGATTTAGTGGCAGAGGGATTCATAAAAGACAGCAATCCTGAAAATGTAGTGGAGAAGGATGTGTTACAGAACTTCTCTTCCTTTAAGGTAAGCTGTTGCACAAGGCTGCTGTAACTCGGCTCTTAGCAGTAGCAGCCAGTTATGCCATAAACACCGTCGAGACAAATGTAATGTTTTACCAGAGGCAGCCAGCAGATGCTTTGTGTAAACCTTAGTCTGCTGCTGGCCAGATTAATATTTGGTATATTACATTGCATTGTCTTTAAACAAATATGTTTAGAATAATAATCCTCTGCTAGCTTGAGTTTCTTCAAAGTGCTCAACAAAGATTCCCCTCTGTTTGAAGGAAGGGCAAAATTTGTGCTTTTTAAGAGTTCCTGTTGTAATCGCCAATTCGCTATATAGTTTACAGGCGTTGTAGAGGATTAACTACAGAGTACTCCAGAGGTGCTCTTCAGTTGTCATCCTACAGCTGACAGTGTCAATTGAGGGAGAAGAGTGTAGGTAAGAAATGCAAATAAGCCAAGAAGAGTGAAAATGTTTCTTTCTCCTTTGGCTTGTCTTTCAAAAACAGAAGATATAATTTCTGATCCTTTAAACCTACCCATGAATGAAAGCATGTCAGTGGGTGCTCCAAAACATTTTGGCTACTAGTGTCTCCTATTAGAACCCATTCTGGGTATGAAAAGCTGCACCTCTGCTTTTACGCTCAGAATAGTAATATGGTAAAAAAAAAATACAAGCTTTCAAGCCAACCACAGTATCCTTGTGTTGAAAAGGAGAAAGGTCAGTAAAGCTTGCCCTTGATGAGAAACGATCCCAACTGACGTTCAGAAAACCGAAATGGTAAACTAAGCCGTGCTCACATGTGGCAAAACATGATCAAGCTTTTCACTCTTTTCAGCTTCTTCTGGACAATTCTTTTCTACTAGATCTAGTCTTCAGCTAGACTTAATTGAGAAGCTGGTCTTGGTAATGAATTTGTATGAGTTTACTGGCCCTGGCAGTTTTCACTGTAATGCACTCAGTATATTATATTAAAAATGTATATCACAACTGAAGCAGTTTTGTAAAACAAGCTTTAATGCAGCATCTGCTTATTTGTGCCTTGGGGATGTGAGACAACAGCAAACTGCTTACTGCTTGAGAAATCAGCACACCACCACAGGCATTGCTCTGGTGTTAGAAGTCAGGGCAATGCCTTAATCTGGATGCGAATCAAATTGTTGTGTTGATAATTAGAAGACAATAAGTCTGCATGAAATTGAACCAAGATATATTAAAATCAGGTAGTAATTCTCCTTAATGCTGACTGGAAGTAAGCCATGTCAGAAGGTAACCAGAATGCATTATTGTTTGCCATTATGAAAAGGTCCATTTAAATAGCTGTCTGTCACCTAGGGCTATTTAACCTTTTGTAGGTATGAGCATTACAAGGGAGCCTAATGCATATTTTGTGTGCGTTATTGTGCATAAATGCATGCCCACAATTTTTATGTTCCAATGTGCATATTCATCATGAATCAGACTGGGGTCAATGTATTTCCAAATCATGTCACTGGTGATAGCCAGGAGCAGCTGTTTCCAAAGAAGGTGAAAGAAGCTTCATCCTTGAGCTACTCTAGTGGGAAATAGCTTGCTAAAACCTACCAACCAATGCTTGGCTTGTGTGTCGAGGTGGGATTGTAAATGTGAACGTGAATGGTCTCACATAAAAAAGTGTTTGTATGTGAGAATCAGCTGTGAATACACCTAAATGCTGGGGTCTGACGATATGATAATGAGCTTAATAGTGATCCCTTTGCTGGAATGAAACCCTGGATGTCCTTGGATGTCCGCTTTTCCTGGGATTCTGAAAGCTGAACACAAGACCCGTCAGGACATGGAGGACCCTTCCCTGTGCCAGCCCTTATTTTGTTTGCCTCTGTCTGCTCCTTTAGCTTCAACTCCCTTATAAAAGGTACGTGTCATTTTAGGGAAGCACTTCTAGGCTCAAGAACATTTTCTTTCCCAGCATTTCAACTAGTCCATTTCCTCCCTGTGCTTTTTGTACACTATTTTCTATGTTAATAGGACATTATTAGTTTTATTTATAAGGAGTACTGTTACTAATTATTAGGTGATTGACTGTGGTGCATTCCCATAACCTGACATAACTGGTTGCAGTTTGCTGTATTTTTTAATAACGCTTCCTTCAAAACAGATGAACTCATATGCTTGTGTTGATCATTAACTAAAAGGAGGAAACTAAGGCAGCATTTGAAAGCTTACAGATACAGTATGCCTAGGAGCTCTCTTGGTCTGATCAGCAACCTTATGGTGGGTTTAATTTGGAAATCATTATTTGGACAAAACCGGAGCAGAGCTGAATCTCAGCTGGTCCTGAATAACTTCACAAACATCAGCCTTTCAGTGTCTGTGCAGCTCTGAAAGCAGATGCTCTGTTTATTTACAGACAGATGTAACAGGAATCTCAGATCTACACCTAGTTTGGCACTGCCACAATGATCAGCTTTAAAAAAAACAAAACTGTGCAGGCACTTTAGCATTGCTCAGGCAGCAGAACAGGAGACACATCCTGCGGAGCTTGGCCTCCCTTGGCCGGTGACCCCAAAGTAACGGAAAGAAAAGAAGAAACTTCCCATTGGCCTCTCTCCTGTTCTCAGCTCCAGAGCACCACTTCACATGGTGGCAGCAATAGGGGGCAGAATATTAAGAGAAAGTGTCATTTCTGTTTACGTCTATGGTGTTTATTCAACTATGAAAAACATCAGTAGAAGCTCTTGCCAAAACTGACGGTGTTACTGTGCTGTTCACCTAAGCAGAAGAATAGGGAAGATTTTTAATACGCTTCATCCACTCCATGCCAGAGCAGTCTGGGTGCAGGCTAATAGACAGGACCAGTGACACTGGTTGGAGATTTATAACTTGCAGCTCTAGGAGTGAATCTGGTTGTGTAGCTCTGCCTGAAACCTGAGAGCTCAATCTATCCATCTACCCAGCCAGGGGGGTATGTAGGCATTTAATGTTTTCCCTAATCATGTCAGAGTGCAAAAGGCAGTACAAGCGATCTGCAACTTGGATCCCTGAAGTCTGATGCCTCAGGAAATGCCTTTGTTTCTGAACTGTGTGCCTCTAAGTATTTATTCAAGTGCTTACATACCATTTGGTCAGGTGCCTACACAGCAACTAAATTCCTGAAAATGTTAAATGTTTTTCATCCATAATGTCTTGAAAAAAAGTCTGAGATAGCCTCATCAGCTACAATGGCTTGTGCCATTCCTCAGCGGGTTCTGCATTCAAAGAGTAGCAGTTAGCGCCTTCTGTTTAAAGGCATTTAAATGGATGATCCTTTTCCTGCTTTGTTCTTTTGGAAGCTCTCTTACTTTAAATATAAGGGTAAAGACTGGGGTAGTTTATGGCTATTGCTTAGACCAGTAACAGAAGGAGAGAAGAGCTGTGTGAGTGTCAGCGTTTGTATATGTGGCACATAATGTATGGGCATACACTATATAAGACCGCATTACTTATATTTAAAAAACAAAATCAAAATAATTGGTTAATTTATTTTTAAAGCCATGGAAAGCAGGATTGTGCTTTTTTTCTTTTTTTTTTTAAAGGCCTACAGTAGGCACAGACTTTGAAAACCCACATTATTAAAATTGACAATCTCAATAATGCTCTAAAATTCACAGGAAGAGGCTCTGATGATTGAAAAGCCAAGGAAATCATCAGTAGTCAAGGGCAGACAGGGATCCTAAAGGGATTCCAGCTTGTAGAGAAGAAATAATACACCAGGAAGTAACAAATGGAATTAATTGTTTCTTCAAGTAGAACAGTTACAGAAGGACGGAGGATTATACATATGTATTATTATTTAAATAATGTGAATGAACAGAGGACTCCAGACCTGTGGGTAGCACACAAACACTGCCAAGAGCCCCTGGGCTGCTGAAATAAATCTGCATTACAACGGGGCAAGGAAGGAGGAGAATAAGGTACAGCAGCTCCACTTGAACTTATTTTGGCTGCTGATGAATTTGTTAAAATGTTAGAGCTTCAGGTTTTAAAATCTTATTTTTGAACACTGAAAAGTTCCATTTCTTTTTCATTTGTTTGTTTATTCACGGGTCCTTGGTTGCTCTGAAATAAGCAGCTTCAGAGTTGGAATTCTGCAAGCCTGACATTTAAATGGCAGTTTCAGTTGTATGTAATTTTCTTCTTCAGTTCTTTTGGGAGTATTTTAGTGTCCTATTATGTAGTGACTCTACTACAAACTAAAGTTGTCTGCGTACTGTGGATTGCATGTCCTCCTGCATTTCATCCCTGGCTCTAGGCAGGAGTTCTGTGTGGGAGGCTTATAAGATTTGAGAGATGTTGTTGTTTGTAGTTTGGCTGTGTGCTCTTTAAGCATGAAGGTATTGCATAAACATAAATACTGTTCTAATTGTGAAGTGGAAAATCTTTAGCAAATTTTAAGTCAGAAACTTGTCATAGCAGCTATACTATTTCCATTAGAGGAAATCCCTATAGCATCTTCCAAATAGAGTCCGTGTGTTTCTCCTAAAAGGCATAAACCAACTTTTTGCTTTTCCCAGCTCTTATAATTAGCAGGAATAAAAATGTTCAAGATTTCAACAAGCCTTTCTGCTGGAGTGCAGATGTGATTCTTGGTGACTCAAACGCTTCCCAGAACTTAGTTACCCTCTATGTAATTATTCCAAAGAATTATCCTTCCAAAATTAGAAGAAAAAAACATGTAATTACATCTGCAATATTAACATACTTAATGTCTGCCTAATGTCTGAGCATCAAGTCAGAGGCTGTATTTTCAAGCAATATACACACTGTAAGCAAAATGAATTGGGCCACGCAATTTCTTGAACAAAGATGCTAAATATATGAGCTCCGCATCATTTATGCCATGATTGGCCATGGAACTTGAAGAGGAACAGAGGAAAGTAACGTTTCTTTCTAATTACTCTTTCTCTACCCTCTTTCTCCTTTACATATTGATCCGGCTGTTTTGTCAAGCGCAGCAATCTCGGCTCCTCTCACCGTGGGCTGCCAAGGTCCTGCCCTGCGTTTTGCTGGCCTTGCTGTTTTCCCGGCCCCTCGCCACGCGCTTTCAGTACACCACCCAGCAGAAAACAGCTCCTGCGTCCGTAGCTTCATCCTCTGCTGACCGTTGCAGTGAAGTGGCTCAGCACAGGGCTGGGCACGGGCCAAAAGCGCCGTGGGGAAGGGGCTGAGGAAGGGCAGCTGCCCGCTTTTCCCAGAGGGACAGCAGCAGAGCTGGAGAGAATAGGGGAACCTGTGTCTGATGCTGTGCTGCGCGATTAAAGAGTGGTCTGTAGGCATCGTTGTTATCGGTCTCACTTCTCTCTTCCTTACAGAAGAATTTGCTTTTTGATTGGAGCGAGTCTTGTACCCAGCAGCCCTGAACTGTTATGGAAAATAGGGAGCAGGAGATGGATCAGGCCAGAGGTGTGTGTATTGGCAACAGTGGTGGAAGAAGAGATGCTGTTGAAAGCTCTAGAGACACGTTTGGTTTAAGGGGTTAGTTGAATAGAAACACGGTGCCTTAGATGAAGTCAGGTTGCATAAAATGTGCATCATATATGAGTTGTGTTGTTTTTTTTTTAAATATAGCACCTGGTTCAACTCCCTCTTTTTTCCAGAGAACTTTTTGTGCTTTGTACTTCTTAGTAGCTAATTTGAGTCCACCTATTTAAAAAATGAGTATTCAGATTGCTCAGCCTAATTAAATCTTGCTGTGCTTTTGTTCGCAAGGACCTGTGAGAGCCAGAGTGAGTGGAAAGGAGGGCAGCACGTTCATATACGTAGTAGAAAATGTAACTCGCAGGATGGTGTTACATTTATGTGACATGACATGCTCATGTGAATCAAATGTGCTATTTTTACGGCATGTATTAAATGTGAAATTGTGACTGGTGTTAGTCAGAGCAGTGCCAGAACTCCTGCCAATGTGCCATGTAATCTCATTTTAAGAATGAAAGGTCTTGAATGAGAACCTTGTATTTCCAGCAAATTTATTCCATTTGTCTAGGGTCAGCTATGCCCATAGGTTGTTGCCCCCTTTTTGTTTGATTTCTTCCTTACGCGACATTTGATTTCATCTCAGAATACGAGCAGAGAAACCTAGGTGGCTTCTGCAGCTGTAAAATCGTGTACAGCACAAGGGAATCTCCCTTTTGTACATAGAGTGCTCCGCATCTTCAGCCAATGTTGACTGAAGTTGCTGGAGCTGTGCTGGCATATGTAAGCAGAGGAAGAGCCTAACCCATGAGGCGTAGTTGGTCAATGGCACCCTTGGCTATGAAATAATCCCTCCCAAAAGCAGAGCGTGAGTTGGGTTGGAATTCGTGCCAAAAATCATGGTTCCATCTACACTGCAGACTTGGGCTGGGGGTGCGTTACTGATATGGCAATTAGTCCTAGAGCATGGGAAGTAGTTTGTGGATGTCTAACTTGAGACACCATGAATGGACCTGTTTTGCCAGCAAAACTTGAGATTTCAGAGGAATTGTCTCCTTAAAGTCATGTCATGCTGTGCCAAGGAAAATGCCTGTCCATTTTTAAAATGTAGGCATGGCTTTGATCCACCTTTGTCAGAACAAGGTGATTAACACCAGGGACAGACTGACACTTGAGGAAAGGAGAGTCATCGTGGCCATCAAACTCCTGCGGCCCCCGCCAGCTGCCACTGCACGCTGCAGCGTGGGCCAGGTAAGGCGGCAGAGGAGCAGCAATGAATCACTGTTTCAGCTAATCGGGGTCTGTCAAGTCCAAGTACAAGACAGGATCACTGGGGACAAAAGGAGGCAATACATAGATGAGCTCAGTCAAAATAAGAGTGAGGGGATTTTAATATTTACCTCTGAAGTGTTTCTCATCTCTCCTATGTTCACCTGAAGCTCGTATCTCTAAAGATCAAAAAAACCCACAAACATAACTTATTATTTCAGGGAATTATTTTATTGTAATTATAGCTAATCCAATTAAAGGTGATTTATAATGACTGCAAATTAATTACAGAAATACTGGATTTAATGAGTGGATTACTATTTGTTTTGATAAAAGAGAAAATGCAAATACCAAGATAGAATATTTAGTTCACTTAGATCATGCTGAGCTCGATACTGCTGGATTTACAGAGCAATTTGTTTCCAAAACGAGGGAGAGCATAGTCCCAGCTGAACACATCGAGACAAATATCAAGCTCTTTTCCTTTCAAAGAGTGTATCTCTACGACAGGGTCAGACTTTCTTGATTTTCTTATAATGGAAATCAGATGTGATGTCTGAGGTCAGAACTGGGTGTGATGCATTGGGAAGTGGAGAGGTATCTCTTTTTTTTTTTTTTTTGTAGGTTTTTATCTAATTTTCAGTATAAGCTTGCTAGCTTGTACATAGGGTGCTGCACGTACCTTTTCTCCCATTCAGCAACAAGCTGAATCATTGCTGGCTTGGCTGATCCTGTTGTGGCCTGATCCTGCAACTGGTAAGATGTATGGAGAAATGAAGAAGTGTGTGCATGTGATCAGGCCGGACAGCTGACAGCCCAGCAAAGTCAAGGTGCAAGGCAGTGGTCACTGGCTCTGCAGTGGGTATGGTAGTGAGCAGTCGGGGGGAAAAGGCCTTATACTGACGTATTGTGTGTGTGTTGAAGGTGGAAGAAACACTTGTTGATCAGGTTCAAGTCTTGGGAAGTCAATAGGTTTATAAAGCCACAGGGAGCTCACACATTAGAAAATACAAGTGTCTTGAGGCTCTGATGGGGGAAGTCTCCCAGTTACCAAGTATTGCACAAGTAGAAACGGAGAGTCTTGTTCCAGAGATGTGCACAGACGTTGGCCAGGTGGTTCCTTAGCAGGCATGCCATCTTCATCACTTTCCGTAACTCTTCACCTGCTGCCTTCTCTCATCAAACTTGTCACTTCATTTTGACTGTCCAGCTGCTTCTTACAGAAGTGCCACCACCTCACTGTCCACATGCTCCCCTGCACGTGGCTCAGACTTGCTTCACCCTCAAAACGTTTGCAGCTCTAAGTTGTTTTCTAAGTCTGGGTCACGCAATCGTATTAGCAGACTTTTTTCAAGCAGCTAACAGTTTTGGTTATGTTATCGAAGGTGATTGACTAAGTAAATGGAAATGAGCTTCCTTCCCAGCAGCTCTTGCAGCAAATTAGGTATGGAACAAACTCTGGTTCCTAAGGAAGTCAGCAACTGCTGAGCAACCTGTAATCAAGGTTCTCCTAATGTTGTGTTTTAAGTAGACCCATTATCATAGCAATGTCTTCCTGAAAGCATTTAGACTTCATTACCCCATTAGAGAAATTAACATATATTAGCTGATAAGCTTCTGGCACATTCAAAAACTTGCAATAATGCTGGGTGTTGAAGCTACTCTAAAACGTGCTTTCATTAAAGGGGTCTTATGCCACATAGGAAATATATAAATAGAAAAACCATAATTAAAATGCCACATTATCTTGCTCTAAACTTAGTGTGTCTTGAAATTTAAATATACAGTGCTGTCTTTAGAATTTTCCAGCAGATTTTTTTCAATTTTATTAGCATAGCAGAAAAGAAAGTGGGTGCTGGTTTGGGGGGGGGTGTTAAAGAACAACCGAATTTCAAATGTGACTGTAATAACTGTCTTTTTAATTAAAAAGTTGGAATAAATCTTTTTTAAACCAGTCACTGCTTCTAAGAGGTAACTGATCATTGTTGCGGTATTCAGAGCAGAGATTGCACAGGAGCAAGTCAGGAAGAAATGACAAGGAGGATCAGCAGGGTCAATGCAGAGCCAGTGTAAGCATTGTGTGTAATTGCAAAGTCAACAGAGAAGAGCCAGTTTATGCCAGAAGTTGATCTTGAACCAAAATGAAAAATACTGAAGTCCATAAATACAGATGTAAGGAGGCCTTCTTTTTCACTTTTTGCCAAAATAGCCAAAATTCAGATTTCCAAATGCTTTCATGGCCAGAAGAGTGTATAAAGCCAGTTCCTGTGGTTTGGATTCACAGCAGCTCTCTTCTCCATAGCTCCTTAACGTTGCAAGTACAGCACAATTTCTAGTACAGCCTTTCAATCAGTGGCAGCTCCATTTGGGGTATCTCATCTGAATGAAGCCGCTTATTCTCATGAGGCTTGTAGGCAATTAGTATTCTTTTAAAATCAGATCCAAAAGTTGTGGGAGTCATGCAGAGACTGACAGAAAGAGAAAAATCAAAAAGGTATTGTGCTTCTCTAACAGCGATAGGAATGGCATGTGATGTCTGGAGGGCAAATTTAGCTATAGAAGAGCTAAAAGATTTTTTTTTATTTGTACGTATCTGGTATTTGTGGTGCAGGGGCTGCCCCGCTCTGTTCCAAATCCAATTCAGTGCCTTACTGTAATGGAGTTGTGAAAGTTCAAGCTACAGCCCATGTGGAGAGCACTGCATGGGCCCCGGGGTAAAAGGGAAAGCATCCAAGGAGAGGTGATCAATACAGCGACTTGATTAGCAAAAGGGTGGTACAGACCATAAGGCTGCATCGTTGGACAACTTCTGATTTTAATTACTGTCACCTTTTCCAGGTGATTTCATGCCAAGGGAGAGATTTTACAAGTTTTGCCTTTTGAAATATTCTGCAAGTATTGAAAATTTAAAAAAAAAAAAAAAAAAAAAAAAAAGCCACCATCCTCATTCCTGGTTCATGCACAGAAATCTTTGACTCGTTATTCTTTGCACATTTCCAAAAGTTAAATATCGTTCTGCTTTTTAAGAGGGACTGCAACAGACACAGGGAGGCATGCAAACATGATACTGTCTGCATGGGGCACTGAGAAATCTTACAGATGCGGGTGGAGGTTTGAGTGCTCATACTACCTAATGGACCCTGGATAATTGGCTGCCTTATTAGTCAATAAATGACCTTCTGTATGCTTGTAGAAAATCATACCTTGATTGATTGTAAGCATGTTGTGTATTTTTGTTCGTTTGTTTCTGCTGATAGGGAACACCCCAGAAGCGTGGTTGGAGGCAATCTAGATGCCATTCCGTGGGCACAGCTTTCTGATATATTGGCCGAGCTCAACGCAAAAAGAGCAAGTTCCCATTCATCAGACTAAGCTTCAAAAGCATGGCAGGGAGAGAGGGTTGTCTCTGTACTAATGATCTAATACACACTGTTTGTATCAAAACTGTCATAGCAAGGACACTGGTGGGAGTAAGAATGCAGTCAACTCAAAGCTGTGCTTCTGGCATTATCTGGCACGTTTGCAAAATACATCCTCAAAAATGTAATTATACTGAATTCACAGAGGTCTTGCGAAAAATGTGTCAAGTTGGATATTTATTCTAATGGTAAACCAACTCTGACATTCCTCTCTATGTTGAAATGTGATCATGTGTGGGTGTGTAATGATATGTATGCATATACACATAGGTATCTCTGCATATTATATACAGACAGAATGTGTATGTCAGTGTCTGGGTGCATATTTATATGTTTGCTCTCTCACAGATGCCGCAAAGTGGTGATTAGATGCCAAGGACAGTAAATTTTCACAGTAACTCTGTAAGGCCAATCTGTAATTATCTGATAATGTATCTTATCTAAAAGTTACCATGTGGCATAGGCCTAAATCCTGCCTTCCTCTTCTGCTCTGAAAAGTTGGTAAATTCTGTGTTTCAAGTATTTCAAGTGGGGTTTTGAGGTCATGGCAACCGCCTCACAAACGCACCACCTCTGGGTTATCTGCGGTGGGCAGGCGGGTGGGTGGCAGGGTGTCATCTCCTGCCCGCGCAGGCAGCGCTGCTCCCTCCAGCGCTGCGCCGGGCAGAGGACAGCCTGGGGACCTGGTGCCAGGCTGGAGCAAAGACCCAGGCACAGGTAGTACGGGGACCAGGGAGTGCTTCCAAATGCTGCCTTTGGCCTCTCCGTGCTTGACTTTTAGCGCAGCGTTTGACTTACGTGGCCTCTGCTAAATTTATAGACGTGGTTATGCCAGGAAACTCTCTCCTCCAAAAACGCTTAGAGGCTCCGCAGAGAAGATGAGCAAGCGGGCAAGGAAAAAGTAGTAGCTCTCTTTCCATTTTACTGCTAAAGAACTGAGACGCAAGAGATTAATGGATGTGCCCAAGGTCATATTGGAAATCTGCAGCAGAGCCAGGCACTGAATCCAGATACTCTGCATCCCAGCTCAGTGCTGTAGCCATAATTTTTTTTCTGCTAGTATTTAAAAGAAATACTGTTCCTGGAGAGTGAAACAAATCAGAAAAATAAGCTGGTAGTGTGCGAATGAGAAAAGGTCATTTGTCCTGTTTCATCACTTTTTTGTCCAAAGATCTAATTACTTCTGGAATTACCTCAATGGCTTTCAATCAGTGCCTGTCTGTCTTAGGTCATTCCGCACACCTCACCTTGTCAGTTTAAGATGCTTTCTAAAGATTTTTTTTTTTCCCCTCTTAATTAAAAAATAATGCTCCTGGCCAAATCTTCTGCACGTGTTTTTCAAACCTGTGCGTGAGGCTGAATACCGGTACAGCCAAGCACTTTTACTCCTGACTTCTGATGATTGCCGTGTAAGAAGTGAGACGCTTTTACCTGTAATATACCAGAGCTTTCCACAGATTGGAGATGACTTATAAATTACACCGTGGAACTTCTTCACCTGCAATTGAAATGTAATCGCCGTGGTGCTGGGAGGTGCGAGCCATTTAAGAACACAGAATTTCTACACTGCAGAGTCCCTCACAGCACATTTCAAAATCAGGAATGACACTAAATCAGCTTGTTTTAAAATAACGTGTTTCAGTTCTGTTATTCCCTTTCAGTTTCAGGATCTTTAAGGGTGCATTTATATTTTCAAGTTTTTTTCTCTGCAGTCATAGAGTTGGGCAGGACTCCTCCCCAGTCCTTCCCTTACCCCCTCCATGAATTTACTTGTGTGGTTTCTTGGTTCCAGCACCCGAGGCCTGCACAAAACCAGCAGCTATCGTACGTATCACAACAGAACCATGACAATAAGCGGTTCTCTGCTTATGGCAGGTTATGTGGGCAGCTGACCTGGAAGAAATAGAAAATCAAAAAGAATGTGCTCATTCTCAGTGAATAGCACTTTCAGCCTGAAAGATAGTTGGGATCATTCCCCAAGAGGTCTTCCCCCCTCAACTTTGTAACTCTTCCGATTTTTTTTATGCTGACACAGATTCTGGATGACTGATTTTGGGTAGGATCATGTGTATACCCCTGAGTTCTCAGGAAAAGCTTTTCCTGGCCTGGCTCCTGACTCGTGCTGATCTCTGCATGGAGTGGATGGTTCCCTATTCTAACGCCAGAGATAGTGGGACTTCATGGAAGGACCACTTATTAAACTGAACAGTTTAATTCTTCCCACTATACCTCATAAATCTCAAACCACGTTCTGCCTTGCCAGCTGTTAATGCCAAGTGAGAGCTTCAGAGGTCCTCCAGCAGTGGGCACGGCTGCTGGCACATGGCTAGCTGAGGCTGGCTCACCTTCATGGCCTGGTGGGTTAACATAGTGGGGCCCAGGCACTCTGGTCAGGGACATGGACCACATTTTGCAAGACATGCAAGTACAGGGAAGAACAAGTCTTTGCCCCCAGAAGTTTACCATCTAAGTAGGCCAAATCTCAGTTAATGACTTGAAAATAATTTTTACAAAGCCATAATTAGGTTAGATTGTACCTTACCCTCCTTTCTTTCCCCCCTCTATGAATGGAGTCAGTGACCTAAAAGCTCTGCTAGACTCCATCCCTTTGTTTCTATTATTAACACTGTTTACTTAGTATTTTCCTTACTGCTGAGAGGGACAAAAGATTTTTTTGTTCCCCTTGGATGCAATCTGTATGATACTGTATTTATTTAGAATTAAATGACAATAACCATGTCCAATCTAGGCCCTTTTGCAATTAATCAATCTCCCTCAAATTCTGTGTGCAATAATGAGCTCGCTTGGGCAGCAGAGAAAACAGAAGAGTAAAACTGCCTTGTTTCACAGCTTTCCCAAAAGTGTGCCCTCATTTTCTCTTCTCTGCTTCCTCCTCTCTCTGCCTTCTATGGATTGCAGACCAGCTTCCCTCGCTCTTTGTGCAGTCTGCTGAACCTTATTAGTGTATTGCAAACTGATCTTTACCTAAGAGCATAGTTGTAAATTTAACCCAGAATAAGCTTAAAGTGCCTTCTGAAAGAAAAGTAGAGAGTAAGACACTTTTCCAGCTATACCTTACAGCATTTGTTCAGTCGGGGACATAGAGGAATAAACTCTTCAAAGGAAAAAGTTTGGCTGTTTTCTCAGACTTTTTGCTTATTTAGGGTTAGGACATTAGCTTTCATCAAAGATCTTAAAAGTGATGGACAAGCCAGTTCAGTGGACACTAAGTAGAAAGAAGCAGCAGGTAAAGCCCAGCAATTCTGTGCCAGCTTCTGTCGCTGTGAGTGGTCACAGATCTTTTTTGCTCTTATTGTAGAGGAAAGCACCATAGGCTGGGTTTTATAAGACAGCACCCAGCTCACCTCAGCAAGGGAAACACCAAAAAAATGTCAGCCAGTGAAACGAAGAGATCCACTCTTTGCAGAGCTCTGCAAAGTGTGCCAAACACCAGCTGGCAACCCCATGGGAGTAATGGTGAAATGCTAAAAATGTTGAGGATAAAAGGTGTAAGTCAAGGATTATGGTAGTGCTCTGCTGAGGTGCTCTTATTGGCAATTCTGTAACAGATTTACATCAAGTCCTAAACTAGCAAGTCCCCAATTAAACAAAGCTGTGTTACTCTGCATTTCTTTTTTCATGTCAGCAGCTAATTCAAGTTACTGTTGACCAAAGGTCCTTTCACAGTCACCTGGCAACTTCTACTGTATCACATTAACAATCCTCATAAAGATGCACAGAGGTGAAAGAGCCTTTAACGGTTTCAGACTGAAAGTGTATTTTGAAAGAATAAATGGAATGATTTTGTGGCATTTAAAATACCACAGTATCACGCTTCAGTCTGCACATCCTTGGGTGAGTTCGGAATTGTCCTTGCATTAAGCACAGTTAATGGGTCTCTTTAATGTGCCTGTAACAGTCTGCTGCAATATATACAAGGATCACTTCTTTCCCCCCAACGGGACAAGAGCAGCGATATCAGTTTTGAAACTTTTGGACTGATCCGTCGGCTCAGTCCTTTACTCAGCATGACCTTTATCATCCCATATCTCATTAGAGCCAGAGATTAGTGATTTGTCTTTTGAAAGATCAAAATCATCATTTTTAGATACTGTTTCATATCTGTATATTTATATCATACTCTTTTCCTTGGCATTTCAGTACATGCTATGAAGCATTGGTTTTTAGCTCTAACAATTCTGAGAGGGGAAGAGCGAAACAGTAGTAAAATGTCAGCATTATTATGGCTTAAAGAAGAATATTACAGTGTTAGCAGTCAGTGTATGTCTTTTTGTGATGAAGTTAAGTTCCTCTATGAGAAGAGTACAGTTATTTTCATTTTATAAATAAGCAATTGAGATATAGATAAGTATAATAGTTTTCCTGAGATCGTAGAAGGAGCTTTGAGAGAGCCGGTTCACCCCTCATAAATCTCACCCTGACTAAATGAGCTAATGGAGGAAAAAGATTTATTCAAGAATAGAGAAAATGGAAGTCACTGGATGGGTGTAAGAAAACATCCATAACTGCCTCAGATCGGTGCTTTCAGAAGCATCATTCTTTGTACCTGGAACTTGGTTTCTAAGCATTTACTACATGAAGTAGAAAGTGTTTGTGTTTATTAATACTCTTCCTTGATCACAATTATGTAGTAAGAAGTATTCTTGGTTTGTGATCACTGTAAACACTGGTATGTACGTACATTTTCACATAGGCATAGTGGCAGAACTACATTTTGCCTTTCGAAGGGATGGTGTATCGTTAACCAAAAAGCACACAGAATTACAGCTCCTTGCCTGTTTCTCCCTTGATAATGTGTTACTTTTAATATAATACTTGTGCAAGGGAGATGACCTGTTACGATCCCTACCTCCTTCACTCGTCGCAGGGCAAAGGGAGGCAGTTGCATTGTCCACTTGCCCCTGAAGGTAGGTGCCTGCAGGGGGAGCTCAGCCTCTGCAGTTACCCCTGTGCACGATGGCAAGCGGGGCAGGCTGGGCCACAAGGCATTCGGAGCACTCACATTAGGCTCTTCCTCTGAGTTGCTGTGTGCCCTCCAAAGTCTCTTTGTCTCTCTGCCTGTTGATATATATGGGCCTTGGAGATAACAGGTACCAAAGCTAGGATGCCTGAAGGAGAGAAGTGTTTGTGAGCACCTACTGCTTCGTCTCTGCTGCCAGCCCCATGGGGAGATAGCATCAAGGCCTGGCCCCTCTTCACCACGCTGGACCTGCCTGTCCAGAGCAAGTATTGCCCTCTCCTCCCCTGGGCAGAAAGACGTAATCCAGGGCGGGCAGAAGGGATAGTTTGTCCTACGTTGGTCTCCCATGTGATGGTGTGGTGAAAGCTTTGACCTTCTCGGTGCTCTTTTCAGGAGGTCCATGTGGAAATGATGCTCAAGGAGTTTCTGATGCATCTGGGGTTACCCATGGGATATGATGGGCAGGAAAATATGCGTTGACGTGGGTTAAAGTCAATTTACTCTATCCTGTAAGAATTACTGTATATTGGTAGTACCTGGGGAAATTGAAAATAACTGCAATAGCTAGAACACACCTATTTGTACAGTGCCTGGCACAACTGAGCCATGGACTGTTCTCAAAGCATAGCAAGAACCTCCCACATCACCAGTGCCCCTCTTATGCCGGTGGAGGGCACATTCCAGCCTTATTCAGTAGTGAAGTATCAGCCCGTAAATCAGATTGACCAATATTGGGTTGTGTACGTAGCAGTTCCCTTTTTCTTGCAACTGATCATAACCAAAGCTGGACAGAAAATAAAGTGGTTCATATATTAAGTGTGGCATTTTATGAGTGTTCAACACAGTAATTCTCATAGTATAGAGGAGTAATATTTAGGCCAAGTGATAAACCTAAAGACTGATAGGAAAGACCTCTTTTCCTTTTAGAAATTATCTTTTTTTAACAAGAACCAAACTTTGTACTATTTGTTGAACAAAATGCATGAAAGTTCATTAAGCAAAATAAATAAAGGAAAATAAAAATAATTAATCACACAACTACAAAAGGAGGAATTAAACAGCTTGGCAAATTGCATTTGCAGCACAGTAAAATGTGTAATGTGTCTGCATAAATAGTAAATCGGCATTTTTATAGCAATACTATGCGAAGCCAAAAACTAAATACATGTACATATTACAAAGTACAGATATATTTGAATATAAGAAGGTAAATACACCAAACCAAAGTCCAAAAGTAGGCAATCACCTCCTAATAATTACTTGTAAACATTCAGTTAATCTTAGAACTCTTTATTTGATGTTTTAATACTCTGTTCAGTGGTGATACATTGCGTGTAAGGCTGCATTCAAATAATCATTAGTTTGGAAGTTTCCGTTGTTAGCAGGATACTGAGAAGATAAATGATGAATTGTGGTTTCCTGATTCCATCTTTTCTTTGCTCCCCGTAGGCCTCGTACTGTCTCCTCTTGATTTATGCCAGAATCAGAGCTTGCTTTCAGTCTGACTGGTCTAGTCTGAGTACAGGCTCACTTTTGGGTCCGTGTCAGGGAAATCAAACCTTTTGGGAGCTGCCACACATCTTGCCTCTGGGGTCTGAGAAAACCTCCATCTTAACACCACTGCTTTTCTCTTTGGTGGCTCAGAAACTGACTGTCTCCAGAGGCCCGCTTCGGAGATCATTAAAAGCACTGGGAATGATGATATTGGCTTAATGGGTTCAGGCATAGGTATATATTGTTGAGAGCCGTAAATAAATGCTTTGGGAAGATGGCTTCTTTCCCAACTGTGTGTAGCAAGGGGGTGGCACTTTCTGCCAAGTTTTGTGGTTTCATCATGGGCTTTGTGGTATTTTGAATTTATACACAAGCCTAGGATCCTCCACATGTGATTTATTGAAGATCTGAGCTTTCTCTGATTGTTTTTAAGGAGATTCTCTTGCCCCTCTGTGGTAGAAAGCAAGCTGGCAATGCAGTCTGGAAACTCAGGGGGGGAAAAGGTGGGCCTCAGATTTGTAGGTTTTGGTGCAAAGCATTTTTTTAAGCTGGTCTGATGGTTCCCGAGTCCTCCCTCATCAGTCTTGAATTCTTGTCCTTGTTCACTGAACCTTTGCCCTGCAGCTATGCTGCTTTGCTTTCTCACTCCTCCTAACAGTGCTGGGTATTAACATACTTTATCCTGTGTTCACCCAGTTTACAGTCATCCAAGGTAACTACAAAGAGTGGAAACACAGAAAGGCCTAAATGAAGCTTGTGTTTAAAATGGAGAAAAGTAGCTGGGGAAAGGCAGCTTCAGGGATTCGGTCCAAACGTCCAGCTCAACAGAAATCTTTTAATTGCAGATCAGACCCTGAACACAGATGTCCTATTCTCTTCCTTTGAGTCTGAACCTTGATAAAGTACTTTGACATGAATACATTTCAGGAAATAAACAGCAGATTCCCAGTACCAGGCAGTTGTTCCAGCACTGCCCGAGTAGTGGAGGAACTGCTTATCGCTCATGGCTTCTGCCAGTGCTTTGACTGAGAGAGTACAAAGAAGAAGAAGAGCCAAAGGAGGGTGGAACCTGAAGAGGAACTTGCTCCAATTAGCAGAAGGCATCACACCAGGCTGAGCTGAGCACTGAGCTCACATGGGGTTAGCTCCAGTCTCGCCTTTCCCGTTGAACAGTTACATAATAAGTATTCAGAAAAATAACTTTGCTTGGCAGAACACGGTGTATGGAAAATGAACTCGTTTCTCATGATGATTTAGATGCCACAGAGATTATGATGTTAAGGCTCTTGTTTTAAAGGGTTGCAGACTCTTAACAGAGATCACAAGAAACATCTTGCTTTGGGATTTAACATTTATTCATTCAGTTCATCAAGTACTGATATGCACATAGTACTTTGTTGCAGGCATCACAGTGCTGATAGTAGCCTGAGGTTATGAACAAGGGATCTCTAGACAGTATAGAAAAGGTTGGCCTTGCGTAGTTCCAACCCAGTCGTCATGTAATGTTTCCTTAGATCTGACTTGCACATTTTGTACTTTGAACAAATACATGTAGTGCTTTTGCTCACCTCCCCTGCTTTCTGTTTATAAAAGGCTTTATGAATTGATTCTCGAAGCAGCTGTGAAATGGGTGATTTTTCTTTCCAGTGAGCTTCAGCCATACTGGGACTGTGATAAAATCACCGAAGCCCGTCTGTTCTGAACACCAGAGCAATCAAAATGAACATGCTACTAATTTTAGCAGCAGTCTTTGAGTTACAATTATTAAACACCTTCCATTCCTTCAAAAACATTAACCCAGCCTAGATCTCATTATTGCAGAGATTGTACAGTAACTAGAGCAGGGTTTCAGCTGGGTTCATAATGTCAGAATTTCACTGGCCTCATTCAGGGGGAGGGAAGGGGACATGACAAATACAATGTAATATTATCAAAAACAATACCCATTGATTTCAGCAAGGACTAATATTTACACATGTTTTTCCTTCTCTCTTGTGCTCTCTTTTTTTCCCACTTTGGAAGATTCTATAGCAGGTTGTAAAACCTTACAGAAATGCTGTAAATTTTTCCAGAGGGGTGAAGAGTTTAATGTAAAAATTCAAACAGAAAATTTGAATCTCATGGGAATTCCTGGGTGGGAATCTTCTATCAGGAAAGAAGTTGGCCAAGGTCACCCTCCAGATCTCCTCTGATGAGACCCAGCTGAGTAGCTACATACGGAGGTGGCAGAGACCAAATGGCTCATTGATCCCCTTCTTTCCACTTCCTGACACATCTCCTCTCTCTCCACTCCCACAATATCCCATGATAGCCATCACACTTCTTCTCAACCTCTGTCTTAGGTCAAACAGGCCACAGTCTCATGTAATTTCTCTATTTCCCCTTATCCATCGTCAGTTAGATTCAGAAATTAGGATTCCTTGAGCATGGCTAACTAGAGCTTAGCACAGCACTCCAATAATAGTATTAATACTTCTCTGTTTCTCCTAATGGTGAAAATATGTCGTCTCAGAAATCCTAAGATTTTGTCACCTTTCTCACAGTGGCATCATAGCCAGATGTCTCATAGTCTGTCCATCACTGCCTCGTTACCCCTGTGGTGTTGCTATATCCGCAGCGTTTCTCATGACTAGGGGAGCTGTGGTCATTGCTGCCGCCATCTAAGCTTGACTCTAAAGTCTGGAGGCTCAGATACCACTGGAAGTTACTTGATGCTGGAAGTAACTTTCCTGTTAATTTCATGGGGAGGTTTTTTGCCCAAACACATTTGTTAGTGTCCATCTACCACTTTGGCTGGTGGCAAGTTGTTCTCCTGTGTCACTCATCTCCAAGGAGGGAAGGAATACAAGTCAGGCATAGGATCCCACATGGGGCTGTCTTAATTTTGTCACAGATACTTCCTGATGGATAACATGAACAGTGGGCTGTGCTTTGACATGTGCTGTGGCTGTTGCTCATAGAAGCTTTTTCAGCATTTTGCTGAGTTAGGGTAGAAGGAAGGAGATATGTTGTTTTTTCTAGTCAAGCAACTGATGATAGTTGATGAGCTGGATGGCATCAGGCTTGTTCTCCATTAATGCTCTTTGTAACTCTACTGCACAGTGCCAGGATCTGCTGTACGCAATGTGTTTTCATTTGTGCTAAGCTGTTTGGTTTTTTTTCTCAGAACTCAGCTCTCTATATATTCACAGTAACTATTATCCTAAAAATCTTCATGAAAGGTTATTGCAGTTGTAAGTTAATTTGATGAAACGGCACTCTTAATGCAATTATTCATGATAACAATGATCATAGAAATGAAGAAAATACATGTTGAAAAAAATTATTATAAAACTGGTAAAAGCAATATTGCTTGCATTGTTGTTTAACAGCATTCAATTGCTTTGTGTTGCTTGTTACATTGAAATCAAGTGTCTTGTTCACTATCATCTTTTTTTCTATTTGTGTAAATACAATCCATGTTAATGAATATGGTATTTGAGCACATCCAAACTGGTTTGTCTTGGAGACTATGAGTAACAGTTTATTTATAACCTCATCCAAAGCAGATCAACATCCAGGCCAAGCTTTTTTTCTCTTCCTTTATTAAAAGAATGGAATAACTTCCATACAGTAATATTTATGTTGCTAGACTAGAAATCATGTAGTGCTGGGAAGCTCATAGCACTGGATTATTTACCACGTCACTAATGTTTTCAGCAGTGCTGCAAGCTAACCCTTTAGAAATCAGTCAATGCTTTTACTAAATGGTAACATTTAATTTTTGAGTGCTTTTACAAAATCCACACAGTTGATGAAAGCAGATTAAAGGAGCATGAAATTAGTGGGGCTTACATCTCTTTATGGTTTGTGAGCTGAACTATTATTGGTCTCCAGACCTGATTCCGAATCCCAGTAAGCGAAGGCCAAAGTTTCTTATATTTAGATTTTCTAAATAAAAGAGCTTTTAAATTACCTTCTTCACACCAGATGAACACCAAATCTCTTGTACATTTGTGTATGAAATTACCCTCTGTCCTTTTCTTTAAGCTGTAACAAAAAAGAGCAAAATGTTGAATGAACTAACACTTTGGCATGAAATTTAAGGGCCAATAGTGATTACTAGGGCCTAGGGGGAAGCGTTCCCTAGGGCCACATTATTGCCTTCATGTCTAATGATGGGCTGGCACTGACTGCATTTGGAAATCAAATAATGCATCAGACTGTTAAACTCCCATTAAAACCACGGTGTCTAATACGTCTGTGGATCGGAGCTTGCGTTACTATATAAATCCCAGTTCAGTGTTAAAGAAGAAATGCTCTATAGGAGCACCTAGAAAAGATACGTGCTTGTCTACTGATCCAGATGACTATATTATACAACTATTTTATTATTTATTATGATAATATCCGTACTGTGTTAAGCTCCTTCTGGCTGAAAATGAAGACCCAGAGAGTTCAAATTCTTAAAGCAGAAAGGTGAGTAAGTGGAGACAGTCATTACAGAAAGGCTGCAGGATGCAAGCAAAGCTGTAAAAATTGTTTGTGGTCACACCTTAATGTAGTAACTTCCCTCTTACTGTACTGCTGGTTTTGTTTCTCTTTTCAAGTATGATTCACGTCAGAAAATTATGTTCAGGAGAGCTGTCATGAAAGTTTGTAGACTTTACAGGTCTTCCAAGAAAGGAGCAAAGCAAGAGATGTATGAGTTTGTAATGTTTGTAAGAGCCAGAGAGATCAGAAGGGAATGGGATGGACACCAGATGACCAGGAAGATGCCAGGGATTCAAACACATGGGGAGAGCAGGGGAAAAGTGTCATGCTGCTGAAGGAGGTGTAATGTAAAAGCAGTATTGCACCCTGGAAAAGGGGAGGGCTGGTCAAAACACTGGTTTGAGAATGTTTTCACTGGCAGAGAATCTTGTTTGTGTTCGCAGCGTTAGAGAGCTAGGCTATAAGACTGCATGGAAAGTAATGAAATACCAAATAAGGTAGACTTCTTCTAGAAGCAAGAAATGGCGGGTGGAGGAAGATCCTCACTGTGTGTTGCAAGACAGCAGGAGCTCCAAAAAGTTCTGATCAGTGGTGGGTTTGGGCAGGTGGTTTCTTTCCTCCTGGGGAAGTGAGAGGTCTCTGGGATTTATTCCATTCTCTGGCATATTACTCTTTTCCCAAAGTTGGTGTCTGAAGAACTGTTCAACAGACTGACAGCTCTTTTTTGCATGGTCTGCATGTATATGGAAGCTCTGTTGACATTTTGGCACGTTGCTCTCCCTTTATACACAAGAATATACGGTGCACACACTTCACCCTCCTCAAATGACTGTTCAGAGATGTGAGGGGAAGGGCCACATTAATTCCAGCCACATGTCTGAAAGGAGGTGCAGTGACAAAAATGTTTTGTTTGCTATGAGGTTTAAAACTCATGCTGCCAAAACCACTTCAGTGTTTAGACCATCTGCTTTCATGCCAATATTTAAAAAAAAGGAAGAAGAAAGAATGTTTCTGATGCAGTCAGAAGCAGAACGATCTGTGATTCCTAGAAAGCTCAGCTAAGCAAGGTTTCCACAAACATGAGAGTCTGTTGGTTAGAAAAAAAGAGGAAAAAGGAACAACATTTTCCAGATGTGAAGTTACACTTAGACTTTGACTTCTGTTATTTGTTTTCATTTTTAAAAAAATCTTCCAGTGGCTTGATCACAAGAAATCCAGTTTTAAATTTGAGGCACTTAACGAATGTGGATTCTCAGCCACCCCCAGATAGTTTTAGTTTTTGAATATAAAGACCATTATTCTTTTGCCTTGTTCTAGTTACAGTTCTGTAATTACTATCTTTGAAGATAATAAATACTTTTTCATCCTCATTGTCTGTAGAGATACACAAGTGCAAGTCATGCTGGCATCACCACACTAAGAAAATATGTAGCACAGAATTGGATCCCAGATATTTCTAATATAAGAAAAATACCAACTGAATTGCTGTTTATGCCTGTTCACTTACTCTTAGCACGGTGGTAGCATATATATCTTGTAACGGCTGGAGGTGGCAGGGGGTGCTGTCATTAAGAAGAAACCCTGAAAACATCAGTTATTTGCAATGAGCCTGACACTGTTGTAAAATTGTGCAGTTAGAGCCACCCAAATTAGAAAATAAGTTTGGTTGGTGTTCTTGCACAAAAAAAAATCTGAAAGTTTTCATTTAAAGCAGAAACTTTTGCATTAAAAACCACATTTTGGTTAAAAAGGACATTTTTTATTGAAGAAACATGTTAAATTTTCAGTCAAATTTAGCATCTTATGCTTTCATTTTTCATCCATCCATCCGTCTATCTATTCATCAAGCACATTAGCTGTATCTATGCTGCCTTTGGTTGCTGCATTCAAGTTCGGGTTTGAGTATAGAGAGCCAAATATCTGAAGACAGCTGTCAGTGCTGCTTTTAATGGGCAAAGCCTGAGTGTGATCCACTCCATCACCCAGGCCTATAACTGCCTTTGCGGAGAGCTGGAGGGTGAACCAGCAAAGCAGACAAGCAATCTGCACAGCAGAGAGTTTAACCTGAAGCCTTTTGTGTGTTCCTTTTTTATGTGCTGGGTTATTGCTGAGTTATTGCACTCATACCAAGGTACATGAATGTTGTGGGGATTTTTTTCCTTCTCCAAATGCACAGCTGTAAAACCCTCCTTGTTGGGAGAAAAGGCAGTCCTAACAACTACATTTTCTTCGATCTCTTTCTGTTTCTGTTTGGTCCCTCTAGCTGAAAAATATTTCAGTCATCAAAGGTTTGATCCAAACTAAGAGAATATGCACATCCTTCTGTTTTCAGTGGGAACTTGCATTCATGAACCATTTTTGATTAATATTAACATCAGGTTTTAGATTCTCAGTTTGGATGACGGAAGAGACCTTTGAATATAGCTTGGCTGCATTGCCTACATACTTAAACACCTTCACATATTTCAAGACCGTGAGCAAAATCAGTCATGTGCCCATAGTGGTACTTTTGAGGTGGGGGACTCGGAGGAAGGCCAAGAAGTGACTTCTGAAGAAATTTCATGAAACAGACAGGGCACCGTGATATTATGCAATATCACAGGGAAATAAATCTGAATGAATCCTTTTAATCAAATAAAGATCAGAGTATTAGGACCAGAAGATAGCTTTTTCATCTACAGGAAATGAATTCCCAGATGCAAAATTCTTGACAGATACACACAAGTGTATTCTTACTTCCAGCTAACAAAAGAGCAAAGATCAGAATTACCATTTCACCTGTAAACAATTAAACAAGTGAGAGCTCAAAGAACCATCTACCAGTGACCTTAAAATGTGTCAAAACCTGAAATTTCTGGCAAACTTGATGTGAATCTCAGTCCCATTAAGTTCTCATTAGGGCTGCAAGTTTAATGTTTAATGTTGGCACAAAGAAAAAGTAACCGCTGGCAAATGATGGCAAATGTGCTAAGTGTTAAAAGTAACAGTGAAGCTGTTGTACGGTTTGCTTAGAATTTAATGAATTAACACAAGATAGATCCTGTAGGCTAGGTGCTCGGTTCATTGATAGCAGTCGAGATCTTCATGACTGGCAGAGGAGCTCTCTGATTTATTCCACCTGAGAAATTGCCCTGACTTCTCCGAGCCTGATTTATTTTGTTTGTTTTAGAATACTAGATTTTTTGAGGCCAGGCTACCACAGGCTATTATTATTTCTTTATTTAATATCCTGCACAAGAAGAGCATAAACCAAAACTTTCTAAAAAGGTCAGTCATAATATCTCATTTACCTAATCAGATCAACACTCAACAAAGGGACATGAGACAATGAACTATGCAAATGCAATTCTGAGGATGGTAAGCTGTTACAATCTGGTGCATGAGGGTCAAAGCACACAGAGATCAAAATAAAAACCTCTGTTGATTTTGGTGGATCATACCCTTGGTTTCTAAGGCTTACTGACACATGCAGTTTTTATATCTGGTAGCAAAGAATGTTACATATGTTCGCCAGCAAGTAATACCTGATGGTTTGGTCTGCATGAGCAATACTCAAGATCTGAATGGGACACTATAAAAGCCTTTGGGATTTCTAGTTTTTCAATTCCTCTTTTATAAAGTACTATTTGTTATCAAAATTAACTTCTGCATTTTATTTGTAATGATTTGTCTAGCAAACAGTTGAAAACACAGGTCTCCACTTGTCTGAGTGCATGGTGTACAAGTTCATGTAAAAGAAATGGATTGGCCAAGATGAATTCAAAGGCAAGCGTGGCAAAATAAAAATTGTACGTGATTTATTGGTCATTTTTTCAGCTGAAGATTTGTACCCCAATATTAATATCTCAAGATAGTTAAATAGGTGCAAAGAACATACAGTATCTGTTGTGTTAATGAGCATATTCAACTTGGCTCAGCATGCATGATTTTCTAGTAGTCCTGTTTGACTTAGAAGAGATTTTTTCATTGTATCACACAGGAATATGTTCTTACTAATTACCATTATTAATAGTATCTCTGATTTGATGGATTAATAAAGAATAGGTTGCCAGAGTCCCTTTATTACTTAAGTAATCTGTGTAACTATTTCTACTATAGTCCATAGCAGTCCGATGTGGTAATTATGTATTTAGTCTTAGATACTTCTATTGCATAGTCCAAGAATGGATGGATTGCAAGTTACCACAAAGTTCATGATACATATTATACTTTAAAGTATTGAAGGATGCTACTAAGCTGAATTTATCACAGGTCTGTGTAGCTCCTTTTGTGAAAGGCACTAAGTTTATGGTGTTCATAACTTTGAAGCCAGTCTCGAAGAAGGTGTATTGAACTTTCCATCAAACTTTCTAGACTCAATATCAGTGGTGTGATTATACGTGTGATCTTTCTTGTGGTTCTAGAGAACTGGACCTAGTGACTCACTTGATCCCTTCCAAACCCATTTTTCTAAGAGAAGCAAATTTCTGAGATGGTGGGAATGGTGATTTGGGATTTTCTCATTGGATCCGGTATCAGGCCGTTGCTATTAAATGATTGTAAAGGCTACTGTAAGGGGAGAGGTGCTGACTTTCAGACATAACACTATTAACTTGTGGTCATTAGAAAAATCCCATGATACTTTTTGAAAAAGTAGAGTAGTTAACCTTGGTGGCTTGGCCAGACTCCAGCTTTTGTAATTGCATCCTGCCTAACTAAAATTGCATTGCACACATTCAATTGGATGGGGTATTCTTCACCTTTTACCCTGAGCTGCTGAGTAGTTCTGTTCAATATTTTCTATATTTCAACCCAGAAATGTCTTCATTCAGCATTATTTGTTTTAAATGATAGTTCATGAAGTGCTTTGAAATCCTCCTGGCTGAAAGTTGCTGTCTACTATAAATGTAAATTTTCTTTGTTGCCAGCTGTAAAATCATACAGGATTTGACATCAAAAGATCTATGCCTTGCACCATTATGATTTGGCTTGAAGAACTCCTGAAAACCTAGGCAGAGCGTGCATTAAACACAGCCATTTTCTGCAAGGATGCCGGAGAGAGAATGCATATCTCCCAAAGCCAAGCAACTAACATAATCTACCTATGGATCAATAGTATGCCCTTCAGGGACACTGATACTCTGAGGCAGTCGGGGACTTAGCTACGTGGTGTGCAAATACTGTGCTGGTAATGGTGGCATTAGCTTTAAGAGACCGTGGCCATGCTTGAAATACTGCAAGAGGTTAAAATTCATCACCCTGGTAGACTACTGGCTTGTCTGAAATGTAACTTTTGTAGTCAGCCAAGGGAAGCCTTTGCTTGTTTGCACCGAAACCTGTCAGGGGAGTTTGAGTGGACTGTGGTCTAAATATAGCGGTGCTTGTTTTCTAAGCAAATCTTACATTTTTTTGACAGAAGTCTTCCATCCATGCATCAAAGCAAGTGCACTTCAAGGGGCTTTATCTGTGTAGATAAGGCTATGTGATACAGGAATTAGGAAAAGAATAAAGCTGGAATTAGTGCTAAATCCACAGTAATATTCTGCTGCGAGATACTTCGACCCGCAGTTCTTTTCAAGTTGTACTGTGTGCGCTGCGAGCCCACTGCATGTGCTTGTAATGAAACATTAAGGAAAGTTTCAGGCACCTGAGGGAGAAAATCACCTGTTTATTGTTCTCTGAGTAATATCTACCACGAGAGTCAAAACCTGCCCGTGTCCCCAGAGAACAAACAGAGAATTCAAGGGTGGATGTGACAGAGGAAAGAAAAGATCTGCCTAGGGAGAGGGGTAATAAAGACAAAGCCTTGTGCTTTGCCCAGGTGTAAATTCAAGATTATTTTCCCTTCAGATAATTCTCTGTACTTCTTGATTTTTTTCTTGTGGGACGTGGGCAGACTGCACCGACACAAGCAATGCTACTCTTGGGATGGCTTTTGCTGGCATCTGTGGCTCAATCCAAAGCTGACCAAAGGCAGTGTGGTGCTCCCTGCAGACTTTGGGGAGTTTGAGAGTAGAAAGCTCGAGAGCTCTGACAGTGTCTTTATTCTGCCAGTCCCTTCAGAGGGAAGATGCTTAAAAACGCCTTTCATCTAAAAAGTCTGAAAGTTTTCAGACTTTCATGTGCGCAGACTAGGGACATTTTCTTACCTTTTTCTACTGTGAGCCTGTGGCCTCTCTTCATAGGCACTTAACCTGTTCGGTATTTGATGTGTCCGAGCAGCGTATCTTTCTGTAGGGCTTATGTGGAGCCCAGCAGATCTGCTGCCTGCAGAAGCGGTGCAGGCATTTTCCAGGCAGTGCTGTCTCCTGTCTTGCGGAGCATTGCCAGTCAACAGGCAATATTACATTATCTGAGACACAGCTTATAAATGTCTTTAGAGGACCGTTGGGTGTAACAATCATGGCCCAAGGAGCACGGATAATGATGGCTTTGTGGTGAATGTGGGGCTAATCGGGGACTCTTGGCACAGAGGGTATTTTGGAGTGCCTTGCCCTGCTGGCAGGAGTGACAGGCAGAGGTGACAGCCTGCCCGCAGCCTCCATTGCAAGGGTTTTCGGGAGCAGGGAGACCTTCTCACATCCATCATGCTGCTTTCTGGTAAGACTGGAGCAGGCAGGGAAAGGGGAAAACATCAACGGTTTATAAAAAAAAACAGCCGACCTCTTCAGTCTCCTGGCAGCACGACTGCAAATCTGATTTCAGATCATGTTCCAATATATGCAGTAACAGCCAGATATTATTCACACATGGCCAAACCCCCTTCCTTAATGCGATGACTTTCCTTCCCTACCCAAGGAAATACGGTACCTACCCTTCTTCATTTCTACAAATGGTTCAAATTGAGCCCACAAGGCTTATTTGCTCAACTGTGTGGCTAGCTTCATGAAATGCTGTCTATGAAAACAGACTATAGTATATGAAATGAATCATAGGCAGAGGTGGTTTGGGTTTTTTAAATACTGTAATGAACTCTTGCTCTTTGCCCTCTTAATAGCCACTTGTATTCAGAGCATGCAAAACTGCTACCTGAACAGTGTTGCTACAGTAGGCCTGGATGTATTTGCTATAAATTTATTAAATTGGTGGCAGTATCCTGGATTGCCTTAGAAATGCAAAATTCATAGAATTATGAACTTTACAGTTGAACTCAGTAAGTTGGTAGTTTTAACAGGTGGAGATATATGGTCTTATTTAGGTGGGCAAGGCACAAATCTTGGTGTAGCTAGCATTGTTCCTCCAAACCCTGGTGCTAGAGGCTCTGGTGTTCTTTGTCCTTATATACTGTGCTTTCCGTGTGCTCTGGCAGTATAGGCAAATTTTCTAGTTATCTACACACCCACCTATTTTTCTCAGGTATTCTCCAACTGTAGCTGTGAAGATAGGTTTGCATTAGGCCTTACAGAACATGCCGGTCTCCTGAAAAGAGCTCTTCCACCTCTAATGAAGTCGTGTGGTGTTGCCATAGTAATTTCTTCTTACCTGTCTGTGAAACATCTACCCTGTTTCATCACCATAAGCCTTATCTTCTACAAAGCCTTCTGCTCCACTGTGGGATGCTAATATTCAAGAGGAATGCTGGCCGATGGCAAGAGCATTAGCCCGGACTTTTGCAAAGTTGAGTTCAGAGTCTTACTCCCAAAGACTGTGCTGAGAGTGGCCACGTCCTGTCCCTATATAAGGATGGCATATGATGCATAATCTGAGCCCCTACCCTTAGTATGTGCACAGTGAGAAAATCCAGGTTTGTTACCCCCAGAAGGAAGCCAAGTCCGTCAGGCCACAGCTGGGCAGTGGAAGCACACAGCACTGCAGTGCCCACACAGCCGGCAGCCTTGGCATAGACTCCCTGCTTAGATCTCTTCATGTGAAATGTGAACAATGATATTCTTCTCTCTAGAAGATGTTCCATGCAGGTAGACACAAATATTTAAGATGCTCAGTGGGACCATATAGCTACAAGATACGTTGCAATAGAAAACTAGGAACCAAAAAGGCAACTAAGAGCCAGTGAGACACTCTGAATGGCCATCAAAACCATCCTCTGTCCCCTTCCATTGCCTTCAGCATCCAGCAACCACTGTTGTCCTGTGCAAAGCCACCCCTTTCCTCTAGCTCAGGACTCACCTGGCTGCCCCTGATGGTTAACATGTGCATGGGAGTAGGTGTTTCCATTATGCCATTGCTGAGTTCTCCTCGGGCATTCAACAGTTTTGAAAGCAGATGACAGGTAAATGAGAATGTGGTAGCTACGTTTTGGTTACCATAGTCATCCTGCCAGAATAAATGTCCTTGGGCTCAAGGGACACCTCCAGTGTCACCCCTTCAGCAGATGAGCTCTTTGGTGTAGGTCCATGGCACTTAGCCCTTGTGTGATAATGGTGGGATCTGCTACCACGTATCAACAGGTGACATCTTTATTTCTCTTTTGAGCTTTTCTAGCAGATTCTTCATCTGGTTACCTTTAAAGCTTACAAATGGCTGCCTAGTCCTAGGAACAATAATTTCAGCACCTAAAATCCCAAATCCAATTAAGGCATGGGGATAGGTGCTAGAATACGTAGAGAGAAGAAAAATATATTAGCAATGGCATGAAAGCATTATCTGCATCCCTTAGCCTGTTCTGTGCAGGCAGGGTACAAAATTGCTATGAATTACAAGTGTACTTAAGAGGTCTGAAAAAATAGATCTCCAACAAATATCATGTTCTGAGTAGTCAGTGGAGGTTGTGGTTCACTCCTCCCCATCTAATTCGAAAGTAAGAGGCAATAGTGATGTTTAAAATTTGTGGAAGCAATTAAGGAAGAAGCCATGGTGTCACGAGGCCTATTCAGGATTGTGGGACTGGTTTATGGGTTCGCTGGAGAGTGCGGGCAGACAGGGAGGCATGGAAAGGGGAAATATCGTGAAGGTTTG